>NC_080169.1:71159372-71492417 GCF_950295315.1 Erinaceus europaeus
CTTTAGTGATTTCTGTCCTTCTGATTGCTTTAGGGTTCCTTTGTTCTCCTTCTAGGTCTTTAAGATGTGCAATCAGGCTGTTTATTTGTGCTTTTTCTTGTTTCCTAATGTGTGCATGTATAGCTATGAACTTCCCTCTCAGTACTACCTTAGCTGTGTCCCAAATATTTTGATAGCTGTGTCTTCATTTTCATTGAACTCTCGAAACATTTTGATTTCGTCCTTTATTTCCTCTTTGACCTAGAAGTTGTTAAGAAGTGTACTGTTGAGCTTCCACATTTTGGGACTGTTACTAATCTTTTGTTGATTGTTAAGTGTTAGTTTAATTCCACTGTGGTCTGAGAAGATACTTGGGATGATTTCAGTGCTCTTGAATTTGCTGATGCTATCTTTGTGGCCTAACATATGGTCTATCCTTGAGAATGACCCATGTGGATTTGAGTAAAATGTGTATTCCAGTTTCTTGGGATGAATGACTCTGAAAATGTCTAGTAGTTCTAGTTTATCTATCTCTTCATTTAGCTCCCTTATGTCTTTATTGATTTTCTGCCAGGATTATCTGTCAAGTTGAGAAAGTGGGGTATTGAAGTCCCCTACTATGATTGTGTTGCTGTTAATATATTGCTATAGCTCTTTCAGTAGAAGTTTGATGTATTTAGATGGCTTCTCATTGGGTGCATAGATGTTAATAATTGTTAAGTCCTCTTGATTGACTGATCCTCTGATCATTAAGCAGTGTCCATTCCTATCTTTTTTAATCTTATCTATTTTAAAGTCTATTGTGTCAGATATGAGAATAGTTGTTCCTGCCCTTTTTTGTAGGCCATTGGCTTGTATGATAGTTTTCCATCCTTTCACTTTAAGTCTGTGTTTGTCTTGTTGAGTTAGGTGGGTTTCCTGTAGACAGCATATTGTTGGGTTGTATTTTCTGATCCATCTTCCTACTCTGTGTCTGTTAATAGGTGGCTTCAGGCCATTGACATTTATTGATATCAAAGACTGAAGATATTTTAACTCCATTCTTGTCGAGTTTTAGAGTGATTTGATATATGTCCTATTTGTGGTGGTCTGATTGTTTATAGGAGACCTTTCAGAACTTATTTCAGGGCAGGCTTGGTGATAGTTGATTCCTTCAACTGTTGCTTGTCTGAGGAGGTTTTGATGCCCCCATCTAGTCTAAAAGTCTGCTATTAATCTCCATCTAAAAGTCTGCTATTAATCTTATGGGTTTTTCCTTTGTAGGTGACTCTTTGTTTTTCTCTTGCAGCCTTCAGGATCCTTTCTTTATCCTTATTCCTTTCCATTCTAAGTATGATATGTCTTGGTGTCTTTAGGTCTGGGTTAATTCTGTTTGGGACCCTCTGGGCTTCTTGAATCTTTATGTCTTTGATGTTGTCTAGACTAGAGAAGTTTTCAGTTATTATGGCCTGGAAAATGCTTTCTTCCTCTCCTCTTTCTTCCTCTGGTATGCCAATAATGCGTATATTGTTTCTTTTGAAGTCATCCCATAGGACTCTGTTGTTGTTTTCAGCATCTCTTAATCTCTTTTTGAGATCTATTTATTTTTCAGTTGTCTCTTAATTCATCCTCGATCTTGCTAATTCTGTCTTCAGCCTCATTGATTCTATTCTCTCTGCCCTCTACTGTTTTCTGGAGTTCATCTATTTTGTTGCCCTGTTCTGATACTGTTTTAGCTATTTCAGCTAGTTGCCTTCTTAGCTCAGCGATTTCAGCTTTACAGCTCTCTTAATAACCTTGAGATAATTAGTGTTTTCTTCCAGAGTCTCATTTGTTGTTCCTGTATTTCTGATTACAATTCTTTCAAATTCTTTACTCACTCCTTAGCTAATTTCCTTAGCTAATGTTTGGATGTTGAACTCGTTATTTTGTGCTTCACCCGCTGGGGGACTTTTAGCTGGACTCTTTTCCTGGTTCGATTCTCCAATATTTCTTCTTGTTTTTTTAACCATTTTATATATTTTGTTATGAGTTCCCTTTCTCAGTACTTTTCAAATTACTGATCACTCTTGCCTGGATTGACTTGTGTCTAAGTAAGGTAATTAAAGGGTTCACTGTGGTGGAATTTAACAGTTGCTTCAGTAGTATTTTAATCCCTGATTCTGAGCTCAGTGGTTTAAACGCCTCTTTTGTGCTTTTTCTTCCCTGTACGCTATGGGTTTCTGAGGGCTTTTAAACTATACATAGGCTTCTTAGCTTCATCACTGACTCCTGACCAAGAGATAAAGCAGGGTGTGGCAGAGATAATCCAGTGATTATGCAAAGAGACTTTCACAGTCCCACAGCTATGCTACCAAGGTACAGGTCTTCTCCTGAGTTTCCTGGTTAGATCTCTGTCCCCTGGTGTCCCTCCCTGTCGCTGCTCCAGATTCTGAGGGCAGTAGCAATGGAGACTCAGAGTTGCACTTGGTGAGTCTCTGGGGAGTCCTCTCCTCCCTTCAGCTGTCCCCTTGTTGGTGGAGCAGACTGGAGGTGGTGTCTCAACTGATAAACTGCTGGACTGTTAGCAGTCACTTAATTTCTCCTTACGCTCCTCTCTCCTCTCTGTCACCAGCCACACGTGTTTGTACTCACCAGTGATTTAGTGGGTTCCTGTGGTCATTCTAGTCCTGTCTTGTTTCGGTCCCGGGTAGTCTCCTTTGGTATTCCTAGTTGATCCGGGAGAGGAGAGGAGAGAAAGTGATCTGCTGCTGCTTGTAGCTCTGCCTCCGGAAGTCTCCTCTGTTCCTACTTTTTGGTTCCTATTCATTGACCATTTTTTTGTATTTCTTTTGGGTCATTAACCATTTTGTCTCACTTTATATTCTGCCACCTTCCAAATACCAAGTTGCAGAAGTTAAAATGATTTCATCCTGACCTCTCTGTGCAGACAACCTCACCAATGTCTCCTACACCTCACCTCTCCAGACCCCTAACCCCGCTAAGGAAAGATAGATACAGGCTAGGGGGTATAGACTGACCTTCCAATGGCCATGTCTAGCAGGAAAGCAATTACAGAAGTCAGAACTCCTACCTTCTGCACCACAAAAAGGATTTTGATCCATACCCCCAGTGGGGGAGAAGTGATAATAGGAAGAAGGTAAGAGAACTCCAGCTCTATCAGGTACCAGAGAGAGAGAAGGAAAAAGAGAGGGATATTGAGATTTACTAATAGGGTTATTTGTGGCTGGAAGGGGAAAAGATGACGGGACCGGGAAGAAAATGGGGGCAATTATGTACAAATGTAGACAGATAATTGTAAAGATGATAGTTAAGCCATGTCTGCAACCTTAGGAGAACTGCTGTGGCTGGCAATGCAAGGATTGGGGATTCAGAACTCTGGTGGTGGGAATAGTATGGAATTATACCCCTGTTGACATGTAATTTTGTGAATCAGTACTAAATCACTAATAAAATAAAAAATAAATTTCTCGGTAGCACAGGGCAGTAGCACAGCAGGTTAAGTGTACATGGCGCAAAGTGCAAGGACCAGCATAGGGATCTCAGTTCAAGCCCCTGGCTCCCCATCCGCAGGGGAGTCACTTCAGAAGGAGTGAAGCAGGTCTTCAGGTGTCTATCTTTCTCTCCCCCTCTGTTTTCCCCTCCTCTCTCCATTTCTCTCTGTCCTACCCAACAACAACAACAGCAATAATAACAATAACAATGATAAACAAAATGGGACAAAATAACATACATATATATGTATATATATATATATACATATATATATATATGTATATATATATATATATATATATATCCAAAATGGAGAGAGAGAGAGAGAGTGTGTGTGTGTGTGTGTGTGTGTGCCTAAGGAAATGCATATGTCTGAGAACTAGACACAGAAATATTCCCTGCTTCTCATTCTAGTACATGCCTGTCATCCTCTCTCCACCTAAGTGAATACAGGTGATTATTACAAAATAATTGAATTGACAGGGGGTAGACAGTATAATGGTTATGCAAAGAGACTCATGCCTGAGGCTCCAAAGTCCTAGGTTCAATCCCCCACACCACCATCAGCCGAGCTGATCAGTGCTCTGGTAAAAAAAAAAAAAAAAA
This sequence comes from Erinaceus europaeus, assembly GCF_950295315.1. Taxonomy (NCBI): domain Eukaryota; kingdom Metazoa; phylum Chordata; class Mammalia; order Eulipotyphla; family Erinaceidae; genus Erinaceus; species Erinaceus europaeus. The sequence continues at coordinate 71,163,432 of NC_080169.1, forward strand.
AAAAAAAATCAAAGAAATTGAATTACTGTTTCAGCTAGGGAGTCAGGCAGTAGCACAGCGGGTTAAGCACAGGTGGCGCAAGCACAAGGACCAGACTGGCATAAGGATCCCAGTTCGAGCCCCCAGCTCCCCATCTGCAGGGGAGTCACTTCACAAGCGGTGAAGCAGGTCTGCAGGTGTCTATCTTTCTTTCCCCCTCTATGTCTCCCCTCCTCTCTCCATTTCTCTCTGTCCTATCCAACAACAACTACAACAAGGGCAACAAAAGAGAATAAATAAATAAATAAATATTTTTTTAAAAAAGCTTTACTGTTTCAGCTAGAAAAAAATTTTTCCTCTAAATGTACAATTATCTGTATAACATTGTCTATACTGAGGGTAATATTAGACTATGTATACTATTCACTAATATATATTAACATGCTAGCTACTGCATATAAACATTATGTTTAGTGTATAAGGGTGGTTAAGTGAACATTACTGCCTGCTCTCTGGAATGGTCAGTTTAAGGAGATGGAAAATGGAAGAACAGTAATGTACAATTAATAGTGATCAGACATGGGCCCTGGGGTCAAAACACCAGCTTTGTTTATAAAGTGGTTGGAAAAAGAAAAAGAAAAAAGAAAAAAGAACACTCTGAATGAGCAGACTAAAACAGTGGTACATACGTATACTTGTGGGGGCAGGTGATGGCACAGCTGGTTGAGTGCACATGAAATACTACTCAAGGACCTGAGTCCAAGTCCCCAGTCCCTACCTGAAGGGGGAAAACTTTATGAGTGGTGAAGCAGTGCTGCAGGTGTCTCTCTTTCTTTCTCCCTATCTCCCCCTTTCTTCTCAATTTCTGGCTGTCTCTATTCAATAAATAAAGACAATTAAAAAATGTATACTTGTCTAACTGGCAGCACTGGAAATGTAGCCTGCTACATTTAGAGGCTTCTTCTTCTAGCGTTTGCCCTTCTTCCGTAGCCAGTCAACAGCGTCAGGTTGAGCCTGATGTAAAGTTTCGAGACCTCCTTTAAATCTGGAGAGGTGGCAGTCATTGACTATGTGGGTCATAGTCTGTCTGGAGCCGCAGGGGCAGTTCAGGTCATCTCTGGCTCCCCAGCGATGGAACATAGCGGTACACCGGCCATGGCCTGTTCCATAGCGATTGAGGAGGGCCCAATCATAACGTGCTAGGTCAAAGCTGGGTTGACGCTTGCAGGGGTCTATCCTACAAGAGCATCAGTAGATAATAGACTTTTATATAGAAAGAACTATGCTTTGGGTCTCCACATAGCCTATTACACTCAAGCGTTGTTTTAAATAGTGAGTTTTTTTCCTGCTCTCTTGGTTCTCTCTTTCATGTAGTATCAGCAGATGTAGCAGTTAAATAAATTTAGATTAGAAGAATTGCTGCTACCCTCTACAAAGCAACCACCAAAAAAGTTATTTAGTTTCTTCCTATTCTTTCTCTTTCCTATTCAGTCTGACTGTATGTCAAAGAATATAAAAAATGTAACTATAAAACAAAATCTCAGCATATTTCTCTGTCCGAGCCCACTGGTTACTATGAATGTACTAAAACAACATTGATTAATAGTATGTTAAAAACTTAAGCAAACTTTTGACTTTTAAATTTGGAGGAGTTGGCTAGGATGCTTTGTTTGGATTGCTTTCATTTCTAGTGAGTATCCCAGTTAAGAATAATCCTATACACTTGGCGGCTGCACCAGCACAGGTCAACTTCTCGGGTCCGCTCTTGCCACGCTCCACTCTCCTCCGCAAACATGTCTGACAAACCCAATATGGCTGTGATTGAGAAATTCGTTAAGTTGAAATTGAAGAACACAGAAACACAAGAGAAAAACCCCCTGCCATCAAAAGAAACGATTGAACAGGAGAAGCAAACCGGTGAATCTTAATGAGGCAGGCATCGCCAATATGCACACTGTACATTCCACAAGCATTGCCTTCTTATTTTACTTCTTTTAGCTGTTTAACTTTGTAAGCTGCAAAGTTGGATCAAGTTTAAATAACTGTGCTGCCCCTTTTCACATCCAAGAACTACTGACAAAGATGGCGCCTGCCTCTCACACCTTGGCTGGCAGGGAAGGGAAAGAATTTGCACATTGATGGAGGAGGAAGGTAGGTGGGAGACCATGAAATTTAGAGTCAAAATCCAGTTGGTCTAAGGTGGCCTGCAGGCTATAAAATGCAGTTACATCAGAGTGCCACTTTTTTATTCAATGATTTTAATTACTGGAATGCACAATTTTGAATATGCAAATAAAATTTTTTAACCCATAAGAAAAGAATAATCCTATACATTTTCAAGTAAAATATAATTTATTATAAGATCATGAGTTATTAGATTTAATGTTGAAAATAGTAGCAATGTAATGTTACCTAGAAATCATTAATTTGTCCAGTCTTTATTACCTATTTCTTCTCTATAGTCATACCATATAATTTCTTTTCTATGGTAGACATCTATGTTCATCTAAATATTTGGTTAAGATAATTCTTTGTGATTTATTGATAAATTTAAAAGAAATATTAAAAGATTTTTCCTTGATGTTCAATTTAAACAACAGAAATTATTAGGAGTTATTTGGGGGAGTTAATGTTAAATTTAAATTATTCAGCTAAAAGAATAAGGATTCCATTGGGGAGTCCTGATATTCCTAAACAGACATGATGGGCCTAGACCTCTAATAAATCCCTCTCTCCATTGTTACCAGTCATCTCTATCAGGAACAACACAATAGACTCCCTTGTAGGCCCCCATAGGACATTGCTCTCAACCTGGATCCACAGAATGTTGAAGGGAGGCTGGACAACACACTATATCTTCCACCTGAGGAAGATGGGTTCTAAAATTGGGGCCGCTTGGAATGTTCCTACTCATGACCACAGAATGTGAGCTCAGATCTACAAGGATGCAGAAGTCACATAGGCTCCTAAGCTGAATATGGACCCCAGATCACATCAAATTGATGGAGTTTACAGTCAACAATATTTATACGCCTTTCCCATATTTGGGAGCTACTGTCTTCCCTGATCCAGCTTTCTGGTCCTTTTTCCAGCCATGAAATCATCTCACCAGACAATAACTTGGATCCACCTGCATATCAGAAGACAGGCTCAAAAAAAAAAAAAAAAAAAACATGAGTATAGTCATGGGCCCTTTGGAATATAACTAAAATAGGCCTACTAACTATCTACAAAACAGAGACCCCCCCAAATCTTCATCTGTACTATTCCAGCCTTTAGGTTCATGATTGTTCAACAATTTGTTTGGCTTTTTATGTTAACTCCTTTCAGCCACCTGGTTCCAGATGCTACCATGATGCCAACCTGACTTCCCTGGGCAGACGACCCCACCATGTGTCCTGGAGTCCCACTTACCCAGAGCCCTGCCCTACAAGGGAAAGACAGAGACAGGCTGGGAGTATGGATTGACCTGTCAACACCCATGTTCAGCAGGGAGGCAATTACAGAAGCCAGAGCTTCCACCTTCTGCACCCTATGATGTCCCTTGGTCCACACTCCCAGAGGGATAAAGAATAGGAAAGCTATCAGGGGAGGGGATGGGATACAGAGCTCTGGTGCTGGGAATTGTGTGGGGCTGTACCCCTCTTATCCTATAGTTTCTGTCATTGTTTCCTTTTTATAAATAAAAAAATTTTTAAAAAGAAAAAAAAGAATAAGAACTCCATCAAAAGTGTATAATGTTTAGAATTCTTTGTATTTTTCCATATCAGCATTATTACTTATGACAACATTAACAGAACAGAAAAGCTCAGTTTCTAAACAACTTGAGTATTGGGTGATAACTCACTCAATAGTGTATACAAATCAGCATGTGTGGGGCCCTGAATTCAAGTTCCAGCATCAGAAAGAAGCATCATGAATAGCTACAGGGATGCTTCATGCATATGTTATTGTGATGTCTCTCCTCTCTTTCTCCCTCTACCATAAATAAATAAATAGGTCGAGGAGGCTGCTCAGCATTATCACATATGCATAAGACCCTGAATTCAATCCTCAGTACTGGCACTGCACACAAATAAATAAATGATAAATAAATAACTTAAAATTATAATATACCATACCAGCTTATTTTCTCTCCTTAGACACTTCTGTCTTGCTTTGTCCTTCCATTTAGACAGGCTAATTATTAGCCTATGGGAGTAGAAGAGTTGTTGTAGCCGTGCTAGTGAAGCTGAAGAAAATATATTAATTTACTACACAAAATTAAAGTTGTTTCAAAGTATTTTAATATTCTATCACATTTATAATATGAACCAATACTGCATTTGATAGTTTTGTTTGATTTTAATTATATTTGCAATAACTTTTTTTTTTGCCTCCAGGGTTATTGCTGGGGCTCAGTGCCTGCACTATAAATACATTGCACCTGGAGGCCATTCTTCCACCCTTTTGTTGCCTTTGTTCATCATTGCTGCTACTATTATTATTGTTGTTGTTGCTGTCGATGTTGTTGCATAGGACAGAGAGAAATCGAGAGAGGAGGGGAAGACAGAGGGGAGAAAAAAAAGACACCTGCAGACCTGCTTCACCACTTGTGAAGCGACCCCCCCCCCACGCAGTTGGGGAGCTAGGGACTCGAACTGAGATCCTTACACTGGTCCTTGCGCTTTGTGCTATGTGTGCTTAACCTGCTGCACTACCGCCCAGCCCATCAACTACTTTTGATAGCAGTATATAGTAGTCCTAAGATTTTACTAATCTGAAATATCAGCTTTGCCTTGAGAAGTTAAAATGTAATAAATGAAATGAAATTTCAATATATATGTCATTTCTTCTTTTTAACTTTTAATTATTTATTTATTTATTTATTGGATAACAACAGTCAGAAATTGAGAGGGAAGGGGGAGATAGAGAGGGAAAGAAACAGAGAGACACCTGCAACACTATTTCACCACTTGCAAAACTTTCCCCCTGACGGTGGGGACTGGGGACTCCCACCAGATCCTTTCATATTGTAACATGTGCACTCAACCAGGTGCGCCACCACCTGGCATGTCATTTCTTTTTTAAAGCAACTCTATTCTTTATGAAAGCAGTTTCTAAATTTATTGATAGATAGAAATAAATCATGAAGTAGTGTTCTCATTTAGTTAATTGCACTATGATTAGATTATCCTTTTTTTTTTTTTTACCGTAAGTCCAAACTCAAGCAAAGAAACCACGACAGGAAAGAATAATGATTAATGTATGACTAGGAAGGCTGTTCCCAGAGAACAGTAACTCCTTAGTTGCAAACAACTGTCTCTCCTCAGAAATAGACTCTATCTTTTACTGAGGTACCACCAGTAACTGGTCAGTAGAAAAACGATTCTCGAGGTCAGATGGGTGGCACACCTGACTGAACATCTATGTTACAGTGCACAAGGTCACAGGTTCAAGCCCCTGGTCCCCACCTGCAGAGGGAAAGCTTCACAAGTGGTGAAGCAGGGCTTCAGGTGTCTCACTATCTTTCTCCCTCTCTATCTCCCTTTCCTCTTGATTTCTGGCTGTCTCTATCCAATAAATAAAGATAATAAAAAGATTTAAAAAAAGAAATAAAAACGATTCTCTGATTTGCAGCTGTCATAAACAAATCAGCATTTTTGTGACCTGGATAAAAATCTAAGTAAAAACCTGAAGGTCGCTACCCTTGCTCTTAAAATAACATAACACACTGTCCACTCACTACAACTATGAAGGTTTAAATACAAGAACTCTTTCAGTTTTCTCATGAATTCATTAAATGAGAAAGCAGATTAAAAAATGTAAATTGAGACATTCAATCAGTTCTTTTTTCAATGTCTCAAACTTTTTAAAAAAATATTTATTTTATTTATTTATTCCCTTTTGTTGCCCTTGTTGTTTTATTGTTGTAGTTATTATTGTTGTTGTCGCCATTGTTGGATAGGACAGAGAGAAATGGAGAGAGGAGGGGAAGACAGAGAGGAGGACAGAAAGATAGACACCTGCAGACCTGCTTCACGGCCTGTGAAGCGACTCCCCTACAGGTGGGGCGCCGGGGTTCGAACCGGGATCCTTATGCAGGTCCTTGTGCTTTACGCCACCTGCGCTTAACCTGCTGCGCTACAGCCCGACTCCCTGTCTCAAACTTTTTAAAGCACAGAATGAGTCTTTTTAATACATAGGCTGAGTCTTTGATATGTTGACTCTCTTAAAAGCTTAGTCCAGGGAGACAAAAGCAACCGGTGAGATAGCTATATGCAAATAATGTCAAAGAACATAAAATATGGTGAGGGTGTGTATGATACAGCAAATCCGAACAAAGGGATTTTTCAAAGTTAACCCAATTGTCAAATAATGTGACTATTGCAATAACTATCTATTGTCTCCTTAACACTAAGACAACAGGAATCTCCCACTTTCTCTATAGAGCGTAAGTTTCTCCCAATCCTGGGACCTCTGGGGTGGGATTCACTTCCCTGCATACTTCTCTCAGGTCAGGCCAAATGATATTGCATCCGCTGATTCCAACCTAATCAATGCAACAAGTACCATCTCAGCATGCCTCACCTCAGACTGTGTACAGAGACGTCAGACATGGGTTGCCAACCCTTCACCCTCATCACTCAAGTGAGACCTTTTCTTTCATGCTTTTCTCTAATTCCATTCCAGGAGGTTCACTTCCTAACAGAGTCCCAAAACCTAGATATAGGCCAGGTCCCATAAGATAGAGCATATGTTCACATGTATCCATAAATAAGGGCAAAATACATACATGAAAGCAAAAATACACAATAGTCTTTAGTGAGTCAGTATTAAGTTCATAATGAAATAGTGTCCACTTAGACTTAGATACCCTCCTCACCTACTTCCTATGACAGTTCTCTCACTCACTCCAAAGCTAACCTTAGCAAAGCAAGGACTACAAAAGCTGAATAAGGGCAAGAGACTGGCATATTTAACGATGACTCTTTAGCCACTATCAGGCCATTCCACCAGCTGGGGCCCTAATTGGAGAGTCCTGAGATTCCCAAACAGACTTGATGGGCCTAGAATTCAAATAAATCACTCTCTCCATTATTACTGCTCATTTCTATCAGCAACAACAAAATAGACCCCTTTGTGGGCCCCCATAGGATCTTGCCCTCAAAGTAGATCAACAATGGTAGAGAATGTTCCATCCTCCGAAGGGAGGATGGACAACATACTCTATGCTACACCTGAGGAAGATGGATCAATACTGGGGCAGCATGGAATGTTCCTACTCATGACCACAGAATGTGAGCTCAGATCTAGAGGGATGTAGACAGACTCCCAAGCTAACTACAGGCTCCAGATCACATCAGATCGATGGGGTTTACAGTCAACAATATTTATACCCCTTTCCCATATTAGGGAGCTACTCTCTTCCCTGATCCAGCTTTCTGGTCCTTTTCCCAGCCATGACACCATCTCCCCAGAAAATAATTAGGATTCACCTGCATATCAGATTTCAGGCTCAGGCAAAAAACAAACAAACAAAAAACCACTAGTATAGCTACAGGCCCTTTGAAATATAACTAAAATATGCCTATTAGCTATCTACAAAATGGAGGACCCCTCCCCCAACACTTCATCTGCACTATTCCAGCCTTTAGGTCCATGATTGTTCAACAAGTTGTTTGGCTTTGTATGTTAACTCTCTTTTCAGCCACCAGGTTCCAGATGCTAGCAGGATAAGACCAGACTTCCCTGGACAGACAACCCCACCAGTGTGCCTTGGAGCTCTGCTTCCCCAGAGCCCTTCCCCACTAGGGAAAGAGAGAGACAGGCTGGGAGTATGGATCGACCAGTCAACACCCGCAGGGAAGCAATTAAAGAAACCAGACCTTCAACTTTCTGCATCCCACAATCATCTTGGGTCCATACTCCCAGAAGGTTAAAAATAGGAAAGCTATCATGGGAGAGGATGGTATATGGAGGTCTGGTGGTGGGAATTGTGCAAAGCTGTACCCCTCTTATCCTATGGTTTTGTCAATGTTTCCTTTTTATAAATAAAAAAATAAATATATAAGTAAATAAAATGTAAATTGATGCTCATTTGTAATACTATTATCACTATGTAAGTATAATTATGTAAAATAATTATATAATTTAATATAGTAAGATAAATAATACAATTTACATTTACAAAAACTGATGATGAATTCACATTTACATATACATCACATAAATACATATCATATTTGATTTAGATATTGTTATATATTAAAATTAAAAAATTCCTGAGACAAACCTTACTAAATATTTCAATTAGTGGTTTTACATTTCATATAAGTCTCTATCACACAAAAAATGTAATAATTATTATGCAGTAAAACTATGCCTAGTTGTTAAGTTCTTCAAAACTCTGATTAAAAGAAAATCTAGTTCTATTATGTATGAGACTTACCTTTAAGTCTTTCTTTTTGATCTTTCACATAAAAGTGCCAATGAGAAAATAGATATCGTTTACATCTAAAATCATTATAGTTATTTGCTATTTCCAATTTTTTAGCCAAAACTTCACTTTCATTTACAGGAGGTATTGTTATATCTCTCCAAGTGCTATAGGCAAAAAATACAGAAAAATAATATTTTAATACCATGGCATTGTATCAATGAATAAATTTAAAAGGAAAACACTTCCTTTACTACTTCAAAAACCATGCCATAGAAATTATTACATTATATTTACAGTTTTATTTCCATCCAGTCCTTGCATTTCTGTTGAGCTTATACTTTCTTTTCCAGTATTAAACAAATACATATATATTTAATGTTGCAGATATTTTTTCTTTTTTATTTTTATGCTTCACTGTTCATGAAGCTTCCCCCTGCAGATGAAGACTGGGATCTTGAACCAAGATCCTTGAGCATTGTGACATGCAACTCTACAAGGTATGTCACCACCCCGTGCCCCAATTTACATATATGTTTCCAAAACCTAGAAAATTCTTAAATCCAAAAGTATTCTATTTTATCTAGAGACAAAACTACACATAACCTAAACTAACTTGGTATCAAAACTTCTCCAGATCTGACAAATAGATGCTTATAATCTTGCTTCATTTTACTTAGTAAGAGTAGACGTGTAGACAACCCCACTAATGTATCCTGGAGCCCCGCTTCCCCAGATTCCTGCCCCACTAGGGAGAGAGAGACAGGCTGGGAGTATGGATCGACCTGTCAATGCCCATGTTCAGCAGGGAAGCAATTACAGAAACCAGACCTTCAACCTTCTACACCCCATAATGACCTTGGGTCCATACTCCCAGAGGGCTAAAGAATAAGAAAGCTATCAGGGAAGGGGATAGGATACAAAGTTCTGGTGGTGGGAATTATGTGGAAATGTACCCCTCCTATCCTGTGTTTTTTTATCTGTATTTCATTTTTATAAATAAAAATTTAAAAATAAAAGAATAGATATGCTTTGTTATAGGAATATTAATATTCTCAGATGTATTTGGTTTCAAGATGCTAACCCCTGACACCACTAAAGATAGTGTATAATATACACAGTATTCTACACAGTATTCTAAGGACTATTCTTCTGAAATTAAATTTTAAAAAAGAAATCTAGATTCAAAGGAAAGCAGGTACCAAGGGTTTTAGATAATAAAATTGTAAAACTATACTTTCAACTTTAAGATTATAGTCTTAAAATTACAAAGTGATAACTTGAAGAAGTAAAGAAAAAAAATTTTTTTTTTCCTCCAGGGTTATTGCTGGGCTCGGTGCCTGCACCATGAATCCACCGCTCCTGGAGGCCATTTTTCCCCCTTTTTGTTGCCCTAGTTGTTGCAGCCTCATTGCGGTTATTATTGCCATTGTTGACGTTGCTTTGTTGTTGGATAGGACAGAGAGAAATGGAGAGAGGAGGGGAAGACAGAGAGAGGGGAGAGAAAGATAGACACCTGCAGACCTGCTTCACCGCCCGTGAAGCGACTCCCCTGCAGGTGGGGAGCCGGGGGCTCGAACCGGGATCCTTACGCCGGTCCCTGCGCTTTGCGCCATGTGCGCTTAACCCACTGCGCCACCACCCGACTCCCGTAAAGAAAATTTTTTAACTAAGTAAAAGTAAATTAAATATAAATACATATAATAAAAAATTGTGAAGACATTATTAAATGAAAAAGACAAGCACAAGTGCCCAAAAAAATGATTTTTTTATTCAAGTTGATAATATTAAAACTAAGAAACAAAAAAATAAAATAAATATGAGAACCCAAAGAGGAAGAAATAGTACAAGAAAATCATTTTCTTACCAAAAATGGGTCTTTACTAAATTTCCAGTGTAAAAAGTGCATGCTTTTATCATCAATTCAGGAGTCATCTAAGATAAATAAATGAAAGGACAAACATTAGAAATCAATGACTGCACAGGTTACATTAGAAGACACATTGGGGTTGGGGGGGTAGTCAGGGAATCCTGGGATTCCCACATAGACATAATAGGCCTAAACCTCTAGCAGATCCCTCTCACCGCTGTCACTGGTGATCTCCATCAGGAACAATATTATGGACCCATCTGTGGGGCCCTGTATGACCTTGCTCTCAGTGCACTTACGAGGGGTGACTCTCAGCAACGAAGGTAAGCTTACCGGTTCTCCCTTGATGGTTCAAGGGCTCAGCAACATAGGCAAGAGACACTGGGGAGAGTTGGAACACTCTCATTTTATTGAGGGGTGGGCTTGGATATATATAGAGAGAAAGTTAAACAAAGAACATTTTTCATATACGTCAGAAATTACAGGTTTTTTAAAGGTCAGCTTGCCCCTATGGTAGGGGGCTGGTATGACAGAAATTGATGCGATACATAAAGGTCAAGACAATTATTCTCCATGATGCAAGCAACTTAATTATCCAAAGGTATTTGAGAGAAACATAGGGGTTAAACCAATAGGGTGAGACAGAGAAAAGATAAATAAGGCTTGACAGATATCAAAGGCCATAAGGAAATAGAGTTTGGAGTTTCTCTTGTCTGGGATTTGAGGTGTATGGTGAAGTGTGTAACTCTGGGTGACTGTGAACTTTGGATGAACCTTGAAGCAGGCAGCCATGTGGCCTGCAGTTAGTGGGGAGAAACAGTGAGATCTCTGTGGGCTTGAAAGTCTGATAAGGGAAAACAGTCTGAGAGACATTTTTCCCCTTTGCTTATCTCTGTGAGAGAGGCTAACAAGGGGGTGTCTTTCCCAGACCTCCACCCAGGGATGGGGGGAGTTTTTCCTAAGCTCTACCAAGCTTACATAGCCCCACATGACATCACCACCCCCAGACAATCGCTTAAGTCACCTGCATATTAGATATCAGGCTCAGGAAAAAACTAGTAAAGTCATGGGCCCCCTTGGAATATACCTAAAATAGACCTACTAGCTTTTTCCAGAATGGAGACCCCAAATCTCCATCCACAATATTCCTGCCTTTAGGTTCATGATTAGTCAACAATTTATTCTGCTTTCTATTTTAACTCTTTTTGAGCCACCAAGTTCCAGATGCTGCCGTGATATCAGCCAGACTTCCCTGGGCAGAAGACCCTACCAATGTGTCCTGGAGCCCCACCTCCCCAGAACCCCATCCCACTAAGGAAAGAGAGAGACAGGCTTGGAGTATGGATAGACCTGTCAACGTCCATGATGAGCGTGAAAGCAATTACAGAAGCCAGACCTTCCAACTTCTGCACCTCATAAAGACCTGGGTTCATGCTTCCAGAGGGCTAAATAACAGGAAAGCTATCAGGGGAGGAAATGGGATATGGAATTCTGATGGTGGGAATTGTATGGAATTATACGCTTCTTATCCTATAGTCTTGTCAGTGTTTCCATTTTATAAATAAAAAAATTAAAAAAAAAATAACTATGAGAGCTGAGAATATAGATAGACCAGCCAACTTCTATGCCCAGTAGAGGAGCAATTACAGAAGCCAGAACTCCTTCCTTCTAAACCCCAAAAAGAATTTTTTATGCTTTGGAAAATCATTTCTTTATCTGTGTCTGGATCAGCATCTCACATTTTACCCTTCCTTTTATATTTATTTATTTATTTATTTATTTTCCCTTTTGTTGCCCTTGTTTTTTTATTTTTGTTGTTGTTATTGATGTCATTGTTAGGTAGGACAGAGAGGAATGGAGAGAGGAGGAGAAGACAGAGAGGGGAAGAGAGAAAGACACCTACAGATCTGCTTCACCAACTGTGAAGCAACCCCCATGCAGGTGGGGAGCCGGAGGCTGGAACTGGGATCCTTCTGCCGTGGAACCGGGATCCTTCTGCCGGTCCTTGTGCTTCGTGCCATGTGCGCTTAACCCGCTGCTACCTCCCAACTCCCTCTTTTTAAAATTTTTTTAATATTTATTTTCCCTTTTTGTTGCCCTTGTTTTTTATTGTTGTAGTTATTATTATTGATGTTGCCGTTGTTAGATAGGACAGAGAGAAATGGAGAGAGGTGGGGAAGACAGAGGGGGAGAGAAAGATATACACCTGCAGGCCTGCTTCACCAACTGTGAAGCAACTCCCCTACAGGTGGGGAGCAGGAGGCTGGAATCCAGATCCTTATGCGGGTCCTTGTGCTTTGCACCACGTGCGCTTAACTTACTACACTACTGCCCGACTCCCATATTTTACCCTTTCTTTGCACTTTCAATATCAAGAAATAGCCCTGGAAATTCCTGTCCTATAAAACGTCAGGTAGAAGTAGCTAAGATGTCTCTAAGAATTCTATGCAATTGTTAAAAAAAAAAGGGGGGGGTTCTGTATATTTCTAGCTAGACATCATAGGCTGGTTTAAATTTATAAAGCTGCTTTCACATATGGACAATGAGGTTTACCCCTCTTAGATAAGTGATTTTCAATCATTTTAGTTTCTTCTTTTGAAAAGATATTTTATTTATTTATTTATTTATTTATTTTGAATAAAGACAAATAGAAAAGTTGTGAGTTAAGGGGAGATAGAGAAGGATAAAGAGACACCTGCAGCACAGTTTCAACACTTGTGAAGATTCCCTCTTGCATGTGAACTAAGGGCTTGAACCCAGTTCTTTGCACACTGTAATGTGTGTATTCAACCAGGTGCATCACCATTCCTCTGGTCCCTTTATTTTAGTTTCTTGCAGTAACAGTTGTCATCTTTCTCCAAGTGACATTATACGCAAAGCAGAACTAGTCTAGCATTCAGGGTTTGGAATGCAAGACCTAGAATTCCATTCCCTGGGTCTCCTCCTTGGCTGCTGGATCCCACACTCCCCCCAAAAAATCTCCAAAAACATGGTTTGCATTATCACAACTTCACAGACAATCAAAGGTTTTACTATGGGTAAATTGAAGTCATTAAGACACCTATATCATATCAGTGAGAATTGGACATAAAGGTTCTTCCCATTGTATTGGTACCTTAGAACTGTCCCAGATTCTGTATCCCATTCCTCTGTATCTGTCTCTCTGTTGCAGACCACTGGTTAGGACCCAGTGTTACTCTACACTCACAATTCTAAATGATGCTGCAGGATGTCCCTGGCTCTCACCTGGACCATGGTGTTAACAATATTTTACAATCCCAACTCTGTCAGCAACTTCTAAACCTTGCCTGCATTTACTAAGACATCATTCTACGATCTACAAGGCATTATTTATGGTTTCACACAGTCTCATTGATGTTGGTATTTCTCTTCCCACATTCTTTTGCTATGCTAAACTCATTTAGACGAACAGTGTTTGTTCTAAAAGTCTACATGTCCTAAACAACTTTCTTGCCCTCTTCGCAAGTTCACAACCAGTTATTGGTGTTGGTTATTTCTTTCAGTTAACTAGATTTGGCTTTCAGATAGGTCTCATTAATGGTTTGGTCATATTTTTATTAGCATAATCCCTGGACAGGGAGAAGAGAGAATGAAGGGAGATAAAATACAGAAGAAATTATTGGGTTGTTGGAAAAGTCATGATATATTCTTCTAGGTTTTTCTATGTAAAAATGTTTTATAACTTGTCCAACAATGCAGTAGTATAGAAAAAAAAGAAAATGCTCTCCTCTAAAGGTTTCCATGATGTTATTTTCATATAACGATGCATGAGAGAAAAGAGTGGAAAGTTATACATTTATATCAGAAAGAGAAAGAATAAATGCTTTTCTGGATGCTTCTTGGATATCAAGGAAGGCTACAATGAGTTGGTTATATATACCTATGTCTGCATGTGTGATTTTTCTGAGCCTCTCTAATTACAAAAGCAATGTGATCTTACCACTCTTATTAAATCTCAAATATACTTGAGAACTTACATCAAAATTTAAGACTTATGTTTTTAAAATACTTAGTTATCGATATTTACCAGCTGATCATCCAGTCCAAAAAGTTGTTCCAGGTAAGTTTCTGACAATCTCCGAATCATGGGCCTCATTGATGGATCAATGCACATATCCCTTTAATAAAATCATAAAACAGAGTTAAGGTAATTTTAGATAGTAGTTAGTTCTATAAGTAATCCATAAGACCCTTCCCCTTGGGAGAAGAATATCAGAGTCAACTGGACAGTTTTCTGAATTTACTCCCACTCCACCTAGAGATTTTGCTGGGCTCATAGAGGTCATGCCTCCTTTTCCTCATACTTAGTTGGAAATTAACTGTTATGTGAACATATGTTACTGATGAAAGCACATAATATTTTTCAAGTGAGATCCACTGGGCAAACCATCCCTATTGAAATCATTAGAACTGAAAAGCTTATAAAGGAGGGGCCAAGAATTATAGCACCCAGTAGAGTACACATTTTATCATACTCAAGGATTGAAGCTCGAGCCCCTGGTTCCCACCTATAGGGGGAAACTTCACAAGTGATGGAGCAGTGTTGTAGATATCTCTCTATCTCCCCCACACTCTAGTCCCCTTTATTTCTCTCTGTCTCATAGTCTCATCAAAAAGAGAGGGGAAAAAAGGATTGTGGTGGTCATTAGAGTGGGGGAACCACCAGGAACAGTGGAGCTATACAGGCACCAAACTCCACTGATAACTCTGGTGGCAAAGAAAAAGGAGAGCTGTGCTAACAATCTTGAGAGTAGAAGTATTCAAGATCTTATTTTCATATTATGAGTCTTTTACCTTCAAAATAAAATATCTTCATCATGTAAATCAAAACAAAACTTACCAACGAATATGTTCAAGACCATTTTCCATTATAAGAATAATCATTTTCTCTAAATATTTCAGCGGATCCTTGGGACATGTAACAAGTAGACCACATAACAGAGCCTGAAGGAAAAAGAAATGGGAAGAGTGGTTTTGGATTTGCATTTTCTTAACAACACTCAAACAAAGTCAAATAACTTGCGGTCTTTTAAGTTAGCATACTTTCCAGATATTCCTTTATATTCAATATTAATTACTAATATATTTATTGCAAATAAAGACAACATTGAGATACCACCTCACTCCTGTGAGAATGGCATACATCAAAAAGGACAGCAGCTACAAATGTGGGAGAGGCTGTGGGGACAGAGGAATGCTTCTACACTGCTGGTGGGAATGTAAAGTGGTCCAGCCTCTCTGGAGAGCAGTCTGGAGAACTCTCACAAGGCTAGACATAGACCTCCCATATGACCCAGTAATTCCTCCCCTGGGGATATACCCCAAAGATTCCATAATGCCCAACCAAAAAGATGTGTGTACTCCTATGTTCATAGCAGCACAATTCATAATAGCTAAAACCTGGAAGGAACCCAGATGCCCAACAGCAGATGAGTGGCTGAGAAAGCTGTGGTACATATACACAATGGAATACTATGCAGCTATTAAGAACAATGAGCCCACCTTATCTGACCCATCTTGGACAGAGCTAGAAGGAATTATGTTAAGTCAGCTAAGTCAGAAAGATAAAGATGAGTATGGGATATCCCCATTCATCAACAGAAGTTGAGAAAGAACAGAAAGGGAAACTAAAAGCAGGATCTGATTAAATTGAGAGCAGGGCACCAATGTAAAAACACTGGTGAAGGGGAGGATGGCCATTGGGCTTCCTGGCATGGCGGGGAGGTGGGGGAGTGGGACACAGTCTTTTGGTGGTGGGAGTGGTGTTTATGTACAATCCTATTAAAGTGTAAACATATAAACCACTATTTAATTAATATGAGAGGCAAAAAATTGATCATATGTCTAGAACTTCTTAAAACACAGACTGAGTCTTTTTAATACATAGGCTGTATTTGATATGTTGTCTCTCCCAAAAGCCTAGACCAGGGAGAACAGAAGCAACCAGTAGCACAGCTATGTACAAAATGCTGGGTATTATACCCCAAACCCTATCAAAGGGACTTTCCAAAGTTAACCCTATCACCAAACAACTCACGGAAAGTCTGAACTTCACCCACTCAAGTAGGAAGGCCTGGAAGCTTCTTCATAGTCTGGGTGCCGGTAGCCAACCCTCTCCCATCTCCCATCCTCCCGTATCTCCAAACTCAGTGGCCAGTCACCTAACTCAAGTTGGACGTGCTAAGATCGACCCAGCCTGAAAAAGAGAAATTTCCCATGAGTGGTCATCCCACTTCCGTTTATCTTGTCCACCTCCAAAACTCTCTCCCTTTACACTGTCTGAACTGGAAGACGCTTTGAAGAGGGTTAAACCGGGAACGGCTGCTGGCTATGATAACATCACCCCAGAACTCATTCTTAACTTGGGCCCCACGGCAAAGAAGTGGCTCACTACATTCCTGTCCCACATCTTGGAATCCGAATCTATACCCAAAATTTGGCGTTGTGCGAAGATAATAGCAGTTTTGAAACCAAAGAAAGACCCAACACTGGCCGCCAGCTATAGACCAATTTCTCTCCTCTCCGTGTGTTACAAACTCCTTGAGAGGCTGCTTCTGTCACGAATTTCTCCTCTTACAGAGAAATTCCTATCACCCACCCAAGCTGGTTTCTGTCCAGGAAGATCTACCTGTGAACAAGTCCTGGCCCTCTCAACTTACATTGAAAATGGATTCCAGAAGAATTTAAAGACGGGTGCTGTCTTTGTTGATCTCACAGCAGCCTATGACACGGTCTGGCACCGAGGTCTCCTAGTCAAGATCTCAAGATGCCTGCCTCCATGGGTGGCCAACACTATATCGTTTCTTCTCCAAAACAGAAGATTCCGGGTGCATCTGGGTGACAAGTCTAGCAGATGGAGACTTGTCTCAAGTGGCCTCCCCCAGGGCTCTGTTCTGGCTCCTACGCTATTTAATATTTACATCAATGACCTTCCAGAAACTTCTTCAAGGAAGTTCATCTACACCGATGACATCTGCTGTGCAACTCAGGCATCCAAGTTTGACATCCTCGAGGAAACACTCAAGAAAGACATGTCTCTGATATCTGATTACTGTAAAAAATGGCGACTAATCCCTAGCACTGCAAA
The DNA here is from genome assembly GCF_950295315.1 of Erinaceus europaeus. Lineage (NCBI taxonomy): Eukaryota > Metazoa > Chordata > Mammalia > Eulipotyphla > Erinaceidae > Erinaceus > Erinaceus europaeus. The sequence continues at coordinate 71,180,808 of NC_080169.1, forward strand.
AACAGTATCATCTGTTTTCCATCTACACCATGCCTCGGCCTCACGTGAGCTTAATGTGCAGCTTGGCGATACGAGAATCCAGCATGAAGAATCCAGCATGAAGCCAGTCTATCTTGGCGTTACTCTCGATTGCACCCTATCATTTCATGAACATCTCGTAAAAACTGCAGCAAAGGTGGGCGCAAGGAATAACATCATTGCAAGACTGGCCAGCTCCTCATGGGGCGCGAGCGCTTCCACACTACGATCATCATCTCTGGCATTATGCTATTCCACTGCAGAATACTGTGCCCCAGTATGGTTCCGTAGCCCCCATGTCCACTTGGTTGATTCCAAATTATATTCCTCCATGAGGATAATTTCTGGAACCATCCATTCCACCCCGGTTCCATGGCTGCCAGTTCTTAGCAACATCGCCCCGCCAGATATTCGTCGGGATGCAGCATCATCTAAGTTCATTTCCCACGTCTACGCTCGACCAGACCTGCCAATATACTCGGATATCTTCGCCCACCCTGTCCAACGCTTGACGTCTCGTCACCCAATCTGTTCCCCTACGCCTACACTGAACTTCTCTGTTCCAGACTCTTGGAAACAGAGCTGGAAGTCAGCTGAGGTAAAGAACAAACACCTCATCACAGACCCCTGCAAGCGTCAACCCGGCTTTGACCTAGCACGTTATGATTGGGCCCTCCTCAATCGCTATCAAACAGGCCATGGCCGGTGCGCCGCTATGTTCCATCGCTGGGGAGCCAGAGATGACCCGAACTGCCCCTGTGGCTCCAGACAGACTATGACCCACATAGTCAACGACTGCCACCTCTCCAGATTCAAAGGAGGTCTCGAAACTTTACATCAGGCTCAACCTGACGCTGTTGACTGGCTACAGAAGAAGGGCAAACGCTAGAAGAAACTATCCATTGTCTTCTTGAACCCTAAGACAACAGAAACCTCACATTTCCACTATAGAGCCTATATTTCCCCCAGTCCTGGAACCTTAGGGTGGGGCCCACTTTTCTGCATGCTGCTCTCAATTCAAATCAAATAATATTGCATCCGCGGATCGCAACCTAATCAGTGCAACGAGTGCCACCCCAGCATGCTTCACTTCAGACTGTGACCAGAGACTTCAGGTGTGGAATGACAACCCTTCAGCTTCATCACTCGGGTGAGACCTTTCCTTTCATAGTATTCTCTAATTCCATTCCAGGTGGTCCACTCCCCAATAAAGTCCCCAAACCTAGATATAGTCCAGGTCCCCTGAGATAGAGCATAGGTTCACACATGCCCATAAACTAGGGGGAAAAAATATATACCTGAAAGCAGAAGTACACAAGAGCATGCAGGGAATAACCCCCAACACTTCATCTGCACTATTCCAGTCTTTAGGTCCATGATTGTTCAACAATTTGTTTGGCTTTGTATGTTAACTCTCTTTTCAGCCACCAGATTCCGGATGCCAGCAAGATGCTGACCAGACTTCCCTGGACAGACGACCCCATCAATGTGTACTGGAGCTCCACTTCCTCAGAGCCCCACCCTACTAGGGAAAGAGAGAGGCAGACTGGGAGTATGGGTGGACCAGTCAACGCCCATGTTCAGCAAGGAAGCAATTACAGAAGCCAGACCTTCCACCCTCTGCAACCCACAACGACCCTGGATCCATACTCCCAGTGAAATAGAGAATGGGAAGGCTATCAGGGGAGGGGATGGGATATGGAGATTGGGTTATGGGAATTGTGTGGAACTGTACCCCTCTTATTCTATGGTTTTGTCAATGTCTCCTTTCTTAAATAAAAAATAAATAAATAAAAAATATATATTTATTAGTGATTTAATAATGGTTTGTAACACCATAAGACTGCAGGGATATAGTACCACACTTCACCCATCACCACAGCTCTGTGCCCTCCCATTCATGACTAACAACCCCCACACCCCTACCCCACCCCGCACGCGCGCACACACACACGGACAACCACCATAGTTTTCACAAAGTCTTAGAGACAGTTTGGCTTTTTTTTTTCTTCTTCCTTTTTACAAGTTCATGTGTTTCAATTTTTTACATTGTACATACGGGCAAAACCATCTAGTAGTTGTCTTTCAGAGAAATGCAGGTCATTTAGTAACAGATAAAACTATAGCAATAAAAAACCTTGAACACACACAAAAAAACAAAAACAAACAAACAAAAAACACTAAAGGGGGAGTCCCGGCAGTAGCGCAGTGGGTTAAGCTCAGGTGGCGCAAAGCACAAGGACTATCACAAGGAACCCGGTTCAAGCCCCCAGCTCCCACCTGCAGGGGAGTCGCAGGTGTCTGTCTTTCTCTCCCCCTGTCTGTCTTCCCCTCTTCCTCCATTTCTCTCTCTGTCCTACCCAATAATGACATCAACAACAATAATAACTACAACAATAAAAACAACAAGGGCAACAAAAGGGAATAAATAAATAAATATTTTTTTAAATTAAAAAAAAAAAAACACTAAAGGATAAAAGCCCCTTGACTTTACCCCTTCCCCTACATTTATTTTAAATGCAGGGCCAGGGGTGGGAGGTACCACTATTGTTATGCAAAAAAATGTTTACACCTGAAACTTCAGAGTTTCTGATTCAATCCCAGGCACCACCATAAAGTAGAGCTAAATAGTGATGAAGGAAGAAGCGGAAGAGGAAGGTAAGGAGGGAGAGGAGGAAGAGGAAGAGAAGGAGGAGGAAAGGATTTAAATCCAAGGCCTCTTGGATAGAAAATACCACTAAGCTCTCCCAATTTTTCATATCTTTTCTTGGGAGAGAGGAGGAAGGGACAAGAGAGGCACAACAGCACTGTTCCACTATCCATAGAACTGCCATGATGCCTCCCACGGCGTTCCCTTATAGTGCCAGAGATCAAACCCATTCCTTCACACATGGTGAAGAAAATGCTCTATTGGGTAAACTGTTTCCTAGTTCCCGTGCTCCCCAGATCATTCTTAAAATAGTTTGTCCCAGAAAAAATAAAATTATCATTCAAATGTAAATAATATGCAAGTTGAATACGTAACACTGATGTAAGATACTATGTATTATAAGAAAGAAAGAAAAAAAAAAGCAGTGCATAGATAGCATCATGGTAGATAGCATAATGGTTATGAAAAGAAACTCTCATGCCCGAGGCTCTAAAGTCCCAGGTTCAATCATCCACACACTACCATAAGCCAAAATTGAGTGATGCTCTGGTAAAGATAAATAAACAAGTGGTCTGGGAGGTGGTGCAGTGGATAAAGCATTGGATTCTTAAGCATGAGGTCCTGAGTTCAATCCCCAGCAGCACATGTACCAGAGTGATATCTGGTTCTTTCTCTCTCTCCTCTTTTCTCATTAATAAGTAAATAAAATATTTAATAAAAATAAAAATAAACAAATAAAAGCATTATTATTTTTTTTAAAAAAGAAAAGCAACAGCCTCTAATATGTGAAGAAAATAAACTGGAAAAAGGCTGCTGTAGAGTAGGTGAAATAATACACGATATTACAACATGAATTTTTAAATCAGGTAAGAAGAAACATGGCAAATAAAAATATACATTCTAAAGCAAGAGATAGGCAGATATCTGGAGGTAGTTGTTAATAAAATAATAATAATAAGTGGAAACTGATACTGGTAAAATACTTTAAAGAATTAAAAATATAAGGACAAAATAATTTTGTGAATAAACACCAAATTAGGGAGCTGGGTGGTAGCACAGAGGGTTAATAGCACATGAGGTGAAGTACAAGGATCAATGTAAGGATCCCAGTTCAAGCCCCCAGCTCCTCAACTGCAGTGGAGGTCCAGCTGCAGTGGAGGTCGCTTCACAGGTGGTGAAGCAGGTCTGCAGGTGTCTGTCTTCCTCTCCCCCCCCTTTGTCTTCCCCTCCTCTCCCAATTTCTCACTATCTTAAACAACAACAACAGCAATAACAATAACAAGGGCAAAAACAACAAAAAACCCACCAAATTAGAAAAATGTATTATATACGATAAGAAAGATAAGAGAAACAAAGGAAAAAAGATGTAGGAAAGATTTAAAAGTCATAGAGAGAAAATGGTATTATTTAGTAAGACTGTGTGCATAGAATGTGTAATACATAGCAGTATTATACAATTCATTTATAAATGTATTTATAGAGTTTATATAATATATATATTTACTACATATAAAAATGTCTGAATCTAGGGGCCAGGTGGTGGCACACCTGGTTAAGCACTCACAGTACAGTGCACAAGGATCCAGGTTGAAGCCCCTAGCCCCCACCTGCAGGGGGAAAGCTTCACAAGTGGTGAATGAAGCAGGGCTGCAGGTGGCTCTCTCTCTCTCTCTCCCTCTTTATCTCCCCCTTCCCTTTCAATATCTCTCTATCTCTATCCAATAATAAATAAAATATTTTTTAAATGTTTGAATCTTTTAAAAACTGTTCTTGTCTCACTAGCCTTTGCTTGAACAGTGTCTATTCATTTCTTTCTCCCCTCCATACTTTAAAGTTGCCTCATATTTCTATGATTTGTTTCTGGATCTGTTTTACTGTGCATCCCCTTGTTGACAGTTTAATGATCCTTTTTTTTTTTTTTCCTTTTCTGTGACACTCCTTGCAAGGCAGGTATGATAATGGCAAGCTCTTTAAGTTTTTTATATCTGTCACTGCATTTATTGTTCCTTCATATTTGAATGATAGTCTTTCAGGGCAAACTTTTGCATTTCTTCAAATTCCCTGACAATGTATTTCCTAAATTATTTCTCTGATAGTTCTTCTGGATCTGTATCACTAAGTATCTGGCCATTGTGTTAATTTTCCAGACCAATATTTTCCTATTTTACCCATCTATTTGATTTCTGTTGTTGGTCAGCAGGTTGCACTGGGTTCTGCTTTGTATGAGAGTTGTAGGAAAAGAGAGATATTTTTAAAAAGTGACATAGATGGAGCCTGATGTCCCAGCTCTAGTCTGGGGGTAGGAAGGGATCTCAGGCTCTCTTCTGTTCTTCCCAGGCTGTTTCCCAAAATGGGAACTCTGCTTTAAGGTTAAAGTCACTTTTCCTCCCTGCAAGACCTTCTGAATGCATTTTTCACCAGGGTCTCTATGGCAACTGGGACACCTTACAGCTTAGTAGACTTTCCAGCTGTCACAGGCTTACAATGTTCTGTTCCCTGGCTAGCCCCTTGGAGTTCACTCAACAACCTGTGGCTTTTACAGCTCTAAATATAAGTCACGAGCTCCTTTACTTAAGTACCTCAATTCATGAGCAGTTCCACATGGGTCTGTTAAATCCACCTCATTACTTTGAAGCAATTGCAGGTATGGGTATACCAGCAATGAAGTGCCCTGTTTCTGCTGGAGTCTTTTCTACTTCCCTTCCTGTTCTCATTGTTAGTACACAAACACCAACTTTCAGACCGTGAATTTTTTTTTCACCATAAATTCTAGCTGTTTTCTGATAAAATCCATTGAGATGTTTTATTGTAATATTATTTTTCTAGGGGAGAGCCAAATTCCCAAGACTCTGTCATTAATAACTTTGCCCTAGAAGTTCCTAATATTCAGATTTTGCTGCATATAAACCAAAATATAATTTAGCTTCTCTCTTCTAAAAAAAAAAAAAATCTATTGGTGGTCCGGGAGGTAGTGCAGTGATAAAGCTTTGGACCCTGAAGCTTGAAGTCCTAAGTTCGATCCCTAGCAGCATATGTGCCAGAGTGATGTCTGGTTCTTTCTCTCTCCTCCTAACTTTCTCATAAAATCTTTTTTTAAAAATCCATTGTATGAATGGAACTGGTGGTGATTAACCTTAGTGAAATAAATCAAGAGATGAAAGACAACTATCAGATAGTCTCACTCATGTAAAATCTAGAGATCTGATATACATGAACTTGGAAAAAAAAAAACCAGAAGCAAGCAAACTGTTTTTTTTAATTTATTTATTTTCCTTTTGTTGCCTTTGTTGTTTTACTGTTGTAGTTATTATTGTTGTAGTTATTGATGTCGTCGCTGTTGGATAGGACAGAGAGAAATGGAGAGAGGAGGGGAAGACAGAGAGGGGGAGAGAAAGACAGACACCTGCAGACCTGCTTTACCGCCTGTAAAGCCACTCCCCTGCAGGTGGGGAGCTGGGGCTCAAACCCAGATCCTTACGGTGGTCCTTGCAATTTGGGCCACATGCACTTAACCCGCTGAGCTACCGCCCGACTCCTGGCAAACTGTTTCCTAAGACTTGTGAGAACTCTAGTGGTTATCTTTGGGAGGGAGGATGGTGGGGATACAGAACTTTGGTGGTGGGTGTAGTGTAAAACTATACAGCGTAATCTTATAATCTTATAACCTACTATTAATCACAAATTTTAAACCCATTGTAAATGACATAATAATCTCTGAGCAGTATTTTGTATTAGACGAGGAGTATGCTTTTTTACAATCAAACTGAGGGCACTATTAGTGTTTTCTATGCTTTTTATGTGTGAAGAAATCTATTTTTAAAGTAAAAAAATTCTCAGACCCCAAAAATAAAAGATTTCTCAGACTCAACTATAAAAATTATTGAGAAAATCTATCATCACAAGCCACTGTGAATTCAAGAAGTCTTTTTAAAATGCATTTGTATTTTATAATTAATAGCATTTACAGAATATATATTTAAAAGCTGTGTAGTCCTCAACAGTTAGGAAACAAATAACTTACGGGACCTAGGGTACATGGAAATGAGAAAGCTGATTCTATTTTCAATTGCTCAATTCTTTACATTTCTAAGTTCTACCAATGAGAAAACTATTTTTCGTGAAAAGTTATCCCAGTCAAATTAAGTTCAGAGAATAAGTCTCTAGAATGCTAATAAGGGTGTATGGAACTACTGTAGTTCAAATATTTGCTTTTTGCTAAGAAATCTGATTGCAGCTTACACTGGGTCCGATAGCCTGTAGTGTGAAATACTGTGAACAATATGGATATGCCACTAAGTAAACACAGTCAGTAGGTCATAGTTTTTATTTTCCTACTCAGTGGAAATGAAAATTACAAAGCCACTAACTTGATTTTTGTAAGTAGAAGTAAACTATATAAACATTTCCACAAGATGAATGTTTGACACTCAAAAACATTAATCAGTGTTTTATTACTGCTACTCTTCTTAGGAAAAAAAAAAAGAGACAATCAAAGACAAAATAAGAACATGATTTAATTATCCCTATCAACTTTCTCAAACTTACAAATTCATAAAACAATTGTGCAATACTCTACTTTCTTTTGGCTCCACTTCCCTGATTTCAGTGTTCATTATTTTGAAAGATGTTTGAGCACTGACAACAAACATAGGTTATCTAAGACATTTGTTTCTATTTCTTCATATTACCACCCTTCCTTCAAAGAACAAGATAATGGAAATAGATGGAGTACACTGGGTTTAAACCCAGAACCTGCATTCAATCTAGTGTGTCTCTTCTGACAGGTTACATCTCTATTTCTGTTTCCTTAACTACTGTAGATATGGTCTAGCAAAATAGTGTCATATGGCTATTAAGAGAACTAAATGAAACAAGATCTGTAAAATATTTTGTATAGTGTGTAATAAATACACCAAAAAAAAAAGAGAGAAATCATCAATTTTATCCATTCCTCTATTAATTATAACCTCCATTAGAGAAAAAGACTTGGGAAAAGAAAATAATTTGAAAAATATTTCCTTATATCATTCAGAGCCTAGTGTGATAAGAAAAAGACTGATTTTATATCATGTCTAGTGAAAGATAAAAGGATAAATATATTTGGAAGAAAAATATTAGGAGGGGGGCCAGGCAGTGGTGCACCTGGTTGAGCACATACATTACAGTGTACAAGGACCCAGGTTCTAGCCCCTGGTCCCCATCTGTAGGGGGAAAGCTTCATGAATGGTGAAGCAGTGCTGCAGGTATCTTTCTGTCTCTTTCCCTCTCTATCCCCCTCTCAATTTTTCTCTGTCTCTATCCAATAATAAGTAAAGATTTTAAAAATGAATGATTTTTTTAAAAAAGAAAAATATTATGAAAAATAAGTATATGTACCAAGATGATCAACTGTCTATTAGACCTATGGAAGATACAAGATTGAAGAGAATTAGTCTTCTTTACCTTTTTAGATCCTCAAATAAATGCAATAAAATAAGGTAAGGGCCTACAAATTTGGCAATATGAAGACAACTGTTCCCTGAAAGTACAGAGCAAGTGAGAGTGATTTCCAGGGCCGGAGAAGTATCTTAGTGGTAGAGGGTAAGCCTTGCATATGTGAAGCCATAGTGTCTCATTAAATGGTGGATCAGTGTTATACACCAATAAATAAACTTAAATTCTCCACATTCCACACTTAAAAATAGTTTTACAATGATTATCAAATGCTGTGGACCATTAGAAGTTAGAAAAGCGGGAGTCGGGCGGAAGTGCAGCGAGTTAACTGGCATAAGGATCCCAGTTCGAGCCCCCAGCTCCCCACTTGCAGGGGAGTCACTTCACAGGCGGTGAAGCAGGTCTGCAGGTGTCTATCTTTCTCTCCCCCGTCTTCCCCTCCTCTCTCCATTTCTCTCTGTCCTATCTAACAACAATGACAACATCAACAACAATAATAACTAAAACAATAAAAAAAACAAGGGCAACAAAAGGGAATAAATAAGTATTCTTAAAAAAATTTTTAAAAAGAAATTATAAAAACTTTTAAGTATGCTACCATGATGCCAACTGGGCTTCCCAAGGCAGATGACCCCACCAATGTGTTCTAAAGCCTCACTTCCCCAGAGCCAAATAATGTGATTATAGCAATAACTATCTATTTTCTTCATAGCCCTAAGACAGCAGGAACCTCCTGCTTCCTCTATAGAGCCTTTATTTCCCCCAGTCCTGGAACCTCTAGGGTGGGGCTCACTTTCCTGCATGCTTCACTCAATTCATACTAAATGATATTGTATCTGCTGATCCCAACCTAATCAACACAATGAGTACCACTTCAGCATGCTTCACTTCAGACTGTGTCCAGAAACATCAGGCATGGAATATCAACCCTTCATCCTTATTACCTGGGTGAGACCTTTCCTTTCATGGTATTCTCTAATTCCATTCCAGGAGGTTCACTTCCTAACAAAGTCCCAAAACCTAGATATAGACCAGGTCCCATGAGATAGAGCATATGCTCACATGTATCCATAAATTAGGGCAAAATATATACCTGAAAGCAAAAGTTCACAATTGCTGGGAAATTATGCAGATGTAGTCACATCTGCCATGTTGTCCCCTCAGGCTACTGCTAGTTCCCACAAGAGTTGGGACATTCTCGGAGTGGCTGTTCCACCATGTTGTGCCCTCAGGGCATTGTCTATTTCCCCACGATATTTGGAGTGCTTTGGTTACTCCTCCCCCCTCCCATTCTCACGAGAGTTATTATCCTATCCTGGAGTGCTATGGTTACTCCTCCCCCTTCCCATTCTCGCGAAAGCTACTCCTATAAAAGCCCTTCTTCTTCCGCACCTCGCTCTCTTGCCAGCGCTTCACTTCGGTGTTCAGGCGCAGGAAAGGTTACTGTGTGAGGTGGCCATTTTCGCTACCTCCACGTGGCCCAACCTGTTTCTCTAGCACCCAACTCTGAGGTGCCAGCGCAAATAAATATTTGTGTTCCCTCTTCACTCCGGACCTCCTCTCATCTCCGTGGCACACGACGACACACAATAGTCTTCAGTGAGTCAGTATAAAGTTCCTAATGAAATAGTATCTAATTAGACTTAGATACCCTCCTCATCTACTTCCTATTACAGTTCTCTCCAAATCTAACCTTAGCAAAGCCAGGACTGAAAAAGCTGCAAAAGTATGCCAAGAGACTGGCATACTTTAATGATGACTCTTTAGTCACTATCAGGCCACCCCATCAGCTGGGGCTCTATTTGTGGGACTATGTGAAAGCTTGGTAGAGCTTAGGGGAGCTCTCCCATCCTTGAATGGAGGTCTGGAAAGACACTCCACTTGTTAGCCTCTCTCCTTATAGGATGAACCAAGAGGGAAAAGTCTCCCAAACTCAGTTTCTCCTTGTTAGTCTCTCAAGCTCACAGAAAGCCTACAAGCCTCTCACACTTAATTCCCCCTGCTAGCAGGCCAAATGGCTGCCTGCTTGAGGATTCATTCAAAGTTCACACATTCACTTCACCTTTTGATCATAAAGGAGAACACACTCTATCATACACCTAAGCTAACACCAGGCAGTAAGACCCCAAATTCTATTTCCTTGTGTAATTTGATATCTGTGATTTACATCAAGCTTTGTTTTTCTTCTTCTCTACCTCACCTTACTGGTTTAACCCCAATGCTTCTCTCAAATACCTTTGGATAATTAACTTGCCTGCATCATGGAGACTAATTGTCTTGACCTTTATGTATTTCATAAATTCTTGCCATACCATCTCCCTACCATAGGGGCAAGCTGACCTTTAAGAAACCTGTAATTTCTGACATATGTGAAAAATGTTCTTTGTTTAACTCAGTATAAAGACCTGTATTCTTCTCCCAATAAACGAATGTTCATACCAGAATGTTCCCCGATGCCCCTTTCTAATTCACATGGCCCCTAGAGCTGGTGAGGGAGGGTTGGAGGCTTACCCCCTGGTTGGAGCCACTCCACGTGAGCCCCAGCACCTATTCAGGGAGTCCTGAGATTCCCAAACAGACATGATGGGCCTGGACCTCGAATAAATCTCTCTCTCCATTGTTACTGGTCATCTATATCAGGAACAACACAATAGACCCCTTTGTGGGCCCCCACAGGACCCTGCTTTCAGCTTTGATCAACAATGTTAGAGAATTTCTATCCTCCGAAAGAAGGCTGGACAACATACTCTATGCTACACCTGAGGAAGATGGGTCGATATTGGGACAGTTTGGAATATTCCTACTCATGACTTCAGAATGTGAGCTCAGATCTACAGGGATGCAGAGGTTACATGGCTCCTAAGATGAATATGGGCCACAGACATAATCAAATCGATGGAGTTTACAGTCAACAATATTTATACACCTTTCCCATATTTGGGAGATACTCTCTTCCCTGATTCAGCTTTCTGGTCCTTTTCCAGCCATGACATCATCTCCCCAGACAATAACTTGGATCCACCTGCATATCAGATTTCAGGCTCAGGCAAAAAAAAAAAAAAAAAAGTATAGCCACAAGCCCTTTGAAATATAACTAAAATATGCCTACTAGCTATCTACAAAATGGAGGAACCCCCACCCCCAACTCTTCATCTGCACTATTCCAGCCTTTAGGTTCATGATTGTTCAACAATTTGTTTGGATTTGTACGTTAACTCTCTTTTTAACCACCAGGTTCCAGATGCTAACATGATGCCAACCAGACTTGGACAGACAACCCCACCAATGTGTCCTGGAGCTCCACTTCCCCAGAGCCCCACCCTACTAGGGAAAGAGAGACAGGTAGGGAGTATGGATCGACCTGCCAACTCCCATGTTCAGCGGGGAAGCAATTACCTTCCATCTGCTTCATCCCACAATGACCTTGGATCCATACTCCCAGAGGGTTAAAGAATAGGAAAGCTATCAGGGGAGGGGATGGTATATGGAGGTCTGGTGGTAGGAACTGTGTGAAGCTGTACCCCTCTAATCCTATGGTTTTGTCAATTTTTTCTATTTATGAATAAAAAAGAAAGAAAGAAAGAAAGAAAGAAAGAAAGAAAGAAAGAAAGAAAGAAAAAGGAGGGAGTCAGGCAGTAGCACAGCAGGTTAAACACAAGTGGCGTGAAGCACAAAGTGCAAGGACTGGCATCAGGATGCCACTTGGAGCCCTGGGCTCCCCACCTGCCAGGAAGTCGCTTCACAGGCGGTGAAGCAGGTCTACAGGTGTCTATCTTTCTCTCCCCCCTCTGTCTTCCCCTCCTCTCTGTCCTATCTAACAATGACAATATCAATAACAACAATAATAACTACAGCAACAATAAAAAACAACAAGGGCAACAAAAAGGAAAATAAATATTTTTTTAAATGTTTAAAAAGAAAGAAATGCTTTTAAGTGACAAGGAGAGGGTAGAAGGCATTTCAGTAGTCTTTTTCTTGGTAAGAAAGAGCAAAGCCTTATGTATAATCAATTGGCTGGAGTAAAGGATTAATATAGAGAGTGACAGTCAGAATTTATATTAGGGGCTGTGTTATCCTCTAGACTCAAGAAGTAATTAATAGTCAAACCCTATGAAGATCAATACATTTGAAAGAAAAGGGGCTTTTCTATGTCTTGTTGATGTTTATGTAGTGCCAGCAAATGAATCCAGCTTCTGCAGTGAGTCCTCTTTCTGACCAAACTGTTTCTAATCCTTTATTTTTAGAGATAGACTGAGAGAGAAAGAGCAAAGCCCTGTTCCATTATCTTTATATCTCTATGTATTTTCATTCTTGGTGCTTTCATGCAGTGCCAGGGATAGAATCTAGGGCCTATGGAGAGAAAGCATGCATTCTATCCTCTGAATTATCCCCCCAGAACCCTATCTTGTTGATATTTAAATAGGGAGTGTCAGTTTCTTTTAAATTTTAGAACCCTATAACTTAATGCATACTAATTTTCCTTCTTTTTTTTTAACAAGAATTTATTTATTAAGAAGAGAGATAGGAGGGAGAGAAAAAGAACCAGAGTATCACTCTGATACATCTGCTGCCAGGGATTAAACTCAGGACCTTATGCTTGAGTGTCCAAGGCTTTATCCTCCATACCACCTCTAGGATTACAACTGAAAGTATACTAAATGTTGCTAAAGGGGGACAAGTGACTTCAATCATTCAGATGGGACATCAGAAAGAGGAAGATGTCCTTCAGGATCTGAACTTGAAAGGCTGTAAAACAGATTAGACTTTGTGAGGGAAGAGTAGACAATAGATACTAATACTGCATGATGCCTAGCCCAATGCAAGCCAAGCCACCTAAGCCCCAGATAAAGGAATTGTTACTGAGAAAATAAGTTCTGCTTTTTGCTCATAATCATACCCCATGATTCTCCTCCGGAATAGGATCTGTGCACTGGCTGGCTGACCTGAGGGAACTAACAGCAAAGGTAATCAACCCTCAAGAGAAGTGACGGGGGGCCAAACGGTAGCACAGCGGGTTAAGTACACATGGTGCAAAGCGCAAGGACCTGCGTAAAGATCCCGGTTTGAGCCCCCCTGGGCTCCACACCTGAAGGGGGGGGTCGCTTCACAGGTGGTGAAGCAGGTCTGCAGGTGTCTTTCTCTCTCCCTCTCTGTCTCCCCTCCTCTCTCCATTTCTCTCTGTCCTATCCAACAATATCAATGGCAACAATAACAGTAATGACAACAAGGGCTGTAATATGAAACATTTCAGTAATAAATTTGGAAATTTAATCTTTAGATAAATACAAATCATAAAATCTTTGTTTAAAAATAAAACTAGGTATAAAATAGAAAACTTTGCATAAAAAGTAAGACTTTGTAACTTAAATCTGCCCTCTGCTGGACAGACCTAATTTTGCAAACTCCTTTAATCTTTCTGGACATTAAACTGAGCTAAAAATTTTAAGAGCTCATTTTTTTTTCACTCTCAAGTATAGTCACTATGTATAGTTGCTTAACATAGTGTATACTACCCTAATAGCTAGCCCTTTTTTTTTTATTTCTATAGGGCATGCATTACTTGCAGGCAGTGTGCCTACTTCTGACTAGTAGAAAATTGAAGGAAAAACAGATTTCTAAGAAGTTTTTTGATGACTTGCTACCTGAAATTCTACTGAGTTTCATTGTGGAAGTTCCTATTTTAATGACTTCTTAAAATATAAATGTTTTTTTGAAAGGAATATCTCTAAGGAAAGAACTGTAACAGTGGCAAGAAGAATAGCACAGAGTTCTTACCAAGCTGATGAATATAGTGAGAGTGAGGATCAGGAGGCAGTTCTCAGTTGCCTGTAATTCTAGCTAGGTAAAGGTTCTGAGTATCCACCTATAAACACTTTAAATTTTTATTTACTCAAATGCGGGCACCAGGGAATTGCCAAGGCCCTCACACACATGGGATGCAGCTAAGCAATATCCTCAGGCCATTTTTTTATTATTATTCATTCTACAGCCAGAGAGGGAGGAGAGAGAGAGAAAGTCTGCCATACATGGAGCTCCCTAACTGCTACATTTAGTTTGCCCACATGATGTCAGAAATCAAACCCAGGCTTCATGCATGTTAAAGTGCACACTCTACCCAGTGAGATATCCTGCTGGAACCTGTATTTTTTTTTCTTCCAGGGTTATCACTGGGGCTCGGAACCAGCACAACAAATCCATGGCTCCTGGTGGCCATTTTTTCCTTTCCTTGTTTATTTCTGTTTTATCTGACAGAAGAGAGAGACTTTGAGAGGGAAAGGTAGAAAAGGAAGGAGAAAGACACCTGCAGACCTGCTTTGCCACCCATGAAGCATCTTCCCTGCAGGTGGAGAGCACGGTTCAAACCTGGATCCTTGGGCATGCTGACATGTGCGCTTCGCTTCACCAGGTATGCCACCACCCAGCCCCAAATTTTTTTTACTTGAATTCCTAAAAGGTATTTTTCCTGAATCTTAAAATATGTGGAATGACCTAGGAGCTACAGCAGTGAATAAGGTGTTGGACTCTCTAAAGAAGGCACCATAAATTTTCTAATCAAGTATTTACTACCTAGGCCTAGACACCCTCCTCTTCTAGCCCTTACTTCACTTCCCTCAATCACTCTATCTATTCAACTAGTTACACAAAAGAAAACAAGTTACATATTCTAATCTCTTCTGACAGCAACAGCATTACTGTCACCCCTTGATAATCTTTAGAAAAAACACTGCATACAAGTGACCAAGAGATATACTACCAAAAAATATTTATGAACTAAAGGACAATATTGTCTCTGACAAACATTATTAGAATTATCAAACAAGCAAATACAGTAAAAATGAAGGTTGGGGGAGCGAGGAGGAAGATGGCAGACTGAGAAGCTGCTAGCAGCGTGTGCTCTGATCACATCTTCTGGAAACGGTAGGATTTTCTGCCTTTAGCAGGCCAGTCAATAAGGGGTCCTAGTGGTAACACCAAAGTGGTGACTATAATTTAATTTGGGTTAAGAATTAGAGTAAAGGTGGCACGGACTAGCAGGCGGGCTGCTCCAGACTTCCCAGGCGGCGGCGGGCAAGGAGGGTGCGCCGGGCATTGTCCTCCGCCTGGGAAGGTGGCTCCTCCGCTGGTTGCAGAGCGCTGCTGGGTGGCCGGCAGAGGACCCAGAGAGAGCACTATAGCTCGAGGGCTTTCTCTTGGGAGTCTCCAGGGACCACCGCGACCCTGAGGGCGGATCCAAAGACTTCTTAAGTATAGCTCTTATTGGATCAAAGGACTTGGAGCTAGTTTTCATTTTCGAGAAATCCTTTAAAAAAGTCTGGAGGGGGGGGGGGTTCCCGGAAGATGATGGACTGAGAAGCTGCTAGCCGCTGAGCTCCGAACACATCTCCTGGAACAGTCGGATTTTCTGCCTTTAGTAGGCCAGCCAATAAGGGGTCATAGCGGTGACAAGTAGGTGACTATAACTTAATTTGGGTTAAGAATTAGAGTAGGGGAAAAAATTCTTTTTTCTTTCTTTTAATTTTCAAGCATACCTCCTTCCACCCCCCATAAGCAGCCCCTGGGGACCAGCTCCTAGCAGGATACCCCACACCACCAAACAGGGTGCTTTTTTTGAATTCACTGATACACATTTGGGAAGTTCCTTGCACTGCTCTTTAATTACAACTCTTTTTCTTATCTTCTCCCTTTTCTCTCTCTTGTCTCTCTCTCTCTCTCTTTTTTTTTTTAATCTTGTCATACACCTCTTCCTTCTTCTTTGCCTTTCTGAATTTGTGAATTACTTTGGGGAAGAAATCTGACTCAGAGTGGACTCTCTATGTGTATATCTCTGCTCTAGTTCCCTTTCCCCTCGTTACCCCTAGAATATACAGTGGATAGTAGATTTGCATAACTGTCTATTCTTGCTATCCTCTCTTTCTTTTCTCTTTCTTCACTGGGATTTGGTTACTATTTTTTCATGGACTGGAGAAATTGTTTGGCTAACTGGTAACGATTAAACTACTTCAATACTTACTTCAGTTGCTACTGTAATTCCAGAGGTTGGTGAGTGCAATTGTCATAAAGGTATTTAGTACAGTGTTACTTGTACTCAAGACACAACAACTGAGGAACAACAGAGCATAAAAAAAAAGAAACACATAAATTTAAAAAATGGGTAGATCAAAAACAAACAAAACTGCTACTCCAATGAATGAAGACAAGAGCCCAGAAGAAACTACAAATCAGCCAGAAGTAACCATAGCTAAGAAAAGTATGCAAGCAATAATAAACTTATTAATCACAGAAATGAAAACAACATTGGAGGAAAGGAATGGCAGTATTAGGGAAACAACAGTTGAGACCCCAAGGAAAATACTGATTATCTTGAGGCAATTAGAGAACCGAAAGCTGAAATAGCTGTAGTGAAGAAAGAGGCTGAGGCAAGGGAAGGCAGACTAACAGAAGCAGAAAACAGAATTAGTCAGACAGAGGATGAGTTAGAGAAAACAAAGAAAGAGGTGAAAGAGCTTAAAAAGAGATTGAGAGACACTGAAAACAACAACAGAGACATATGGGATGATCTCAAAAGAAGTAACATTCGTATAATTGGCCTACCAGAGGAAGAAAAAGAGGAAGGGGAAGCAAACATTCTAGAGGAAATAATACAAGAAAACTTCCCAGACCTGAATAACAGAAAGGATATCAAGGTTCAAGAGGCCTAGAGAGTACCAAACAGAATCAACCCAGACCTGAAGACACCAAGACACATCATAGTCACAATGAGAAGAAGTAAGGATAAAGAAAGGATCCTAAAGGCTGCAAGAGAGAAACAAAAAGTCACATACAAGGGAAAACCCATAAGATTATCTGCAGACTTCTCCACTCAAACTCTAAAAGCCAGAAGGGAGTGGCAAGATATCTATCGAGCCCTGAATGAAAAAGGGTTTCAACCAAGGATAATATATCCTGCTAGACTTTCATTCAAACTAGATGGAGGGATCAAAACCTTCTTAGATAAACAACAGTTAAAGGAGGCAACCATCACCAAGCCAGCCCTGAAAGAGGTACTAAAAGACCTCTTATAAACAAGAACATCACTATAATACTTGCAATATATCAGAGCAAACAAATTTTTTTTTAGAACAATGGCACTACAATACATTAAATCCATAATATCAATAAATGTCAATGGCTTAAACTCACCCATCAAAAGGCATAGGGTGGGGGGATGGATCAGAAAACATAACCCAACCATATGCTGCTTGCAAGAATCCCATCTGTCACAACAAGATAAACACAGACTTAAAGTGAAAGGATGGAAAACTATCATACAGGCTAACGGACCACAAAAAAGGGCAGGAACAGCCATTCTCATCTCAGACACGATAGATTTTAAATTAAATAAAGTAATAAAAGATAGGCAAGAACATTATATAATGATTAGAGGATCAATCAGCCAAGAAGACTTAACAATTATTAACATCTATGCACCCAACGAGGGACCATCTAAATATATTAAGCATCTACTGAAAGAATTTCAAAAATACATCAATAGTAATACAATAATAGTGGGAGACTTCAATACCCCACTCTCACACTTAGACAGATCAACAAAGCAGAGAACCAATAAAGATACAAGAGAATTGAATGAAGAGATCGACAGACTAGACCTCTTGGACATTTTCAGACTCCTCCACCCCAAAAAACTGGAATACACCTTCTTTTCAAATCCACATAACACATACTCAAGGATAGACCACATGTTAGGCCACAAAGACAGCATCAATAAATTCAAGAGCATTGAAATCATCCCAAGTATCTTCTCAGACCACAGTGGAGTAAAACTAACATTTAACAACAAACGGAAAATTATTAAAAGACACAGAATTTGGAAACTAAACAACATGCTCCCTAAGAACCACTGGGTCAGAGACTCACTCAAACAGGAAATTCAAATGTTCCTGGAAACTAATGAAAATGAAGACACAACCTATCAAAATATTTGGGACACAGCTAAAGCAGTACTGAGAGGGAAACTTATAGCCATACAATCACATATTAAACACCAAGAAGAAGCTCAAATGAACGACCTTACTGCACACCTCAAGGACTTAGAGGAAGTGGAACAAAGGAACCCTAAAGCAACCAGAAGGACAGAAATCACTAAAGTTCGAGCAGAAATAAACAACATCGAAAATAAAAGAACCATACAAAAGATCAGTGAAGCCAAATGTTGGTTCTTTGAAAGATTAAACAAAATTGACAAACCCCTAGCCAGAATCACCAAACAAAAAAGAGAGAAGACTCAAATTAATAGAATTGTAAATGATGCAGGAGATATCACAACTGACACCACAGAAATCCAGAGAATCCTGCGAAACTTCTATAAAGAACTGTATGCCACCAAGCTAGAGAATCTGGAAGAAATGGAACAATTCCTAGAAACCTATGCCCTTCCAAAACTGAACCAAGAAGAACTACAAAATCTAAATGCACCAATCACAGACAAAGAAATTGAAACCGTTATTAAGAATCTACCCAACAACAAAAGTCCTGGACCAGATGGCTTCACAAACGAATTCTACAAAACTTTCAGGAAACAGTTAATACCCATACTTCTTAAGCTATTCCATAAGATTGAAGAAACAGGAATACTCCCTTCCACCTTTTATGAAGCCAACATCACCCTGATACCAAAAGCTCATAGGGACAGAACAAAAAAGGAAAACTACAGACCAATATCTCTGATGAACATAGATACCAAAATATTAAACAAGATCTTGGCCAACCGGATACAGCAACACATCAAAAAGATTGTTTATCATGACCAAGTGGGATTCATCCCAGGAATGCAAAGCTGGTTCAACATCCGTAAGTCAATCAATGTCATTCACCACATCAATAAAAGCAAAGCAAAAAACCACATGATTATCTCAATCGATGCAGAGAAAGCCTTTGACAAAATCCAACACCCGTTCATACTCAAAACTCTACAAAAAATGGGAATAGATGGGAAATTCCTCAAGATAGTGGCGTCTATATATAGCAAACCTACAGCCAACATCATACTCAATGGACAGAAGCTGAAAGCATTCCCCCTCAGATCGGGGACTAGACAGGGCTGTCCACTGTCACCATTACTCTTCAACATAGTATTGGAAGTTCTTGCCATAGCAATCAGGCAAGAGAAAGAAATCAAAGGAATACAGATAGGAAGGGAAGAAGTCAAGCTCTCACTATTTGCAGATGATATGATAGTATACATAGAAAGACCTAAAGAATCCAGTAGAAAATTACTGGAAGTTACTAGGCAATATAGCAAGATATCAGGCTACAAAATCAATGTACAAAAATCAGTGGCATTTCTTTATGCAAACACTAAATCTGAAGAAGAAGACATCCAGAAATCACTCCCATTTACTGTTTCAGCAAAATCAATCAAATACCTAGGAATAAAGTTGACCAAAGAAGTGAAAGACTTGTATGCTGAAAACTATGAGTCGCTATTCAAGGAAATAGAAACAGATACCAAGAACTGGAAAGATATCCCATGCTCATGGATTGGAAGAATAAATATCATCAAAATGAATATTCTCCCCAGAGCCATATACAAATTTAATGCAATACCCGTCAAAGTTCCACCAAGCTTCTTTAAGAGAATAGAACAAACACTACAATCATTTATCTGGAACCTGAAAACACCTAGAATTGCCAAAACCATCTTAAGGAAAAGAAACAGAAATGGAAGCATCACACTCCCAGACCTTAAACTATATTATAAAGCCATCATCATCATCATCAAAACAGCATGGTACTGGAACAAAAATAGGCACACAGACCAGGGGAACAGAATTGAAAGCCCAGAAGTAAGTCCCAACACCTATGGGCATCTAATCTTTGATAAGGGGGCCCAAAGGATTAAATGGAAAAAGGACGCTCTCTTCAATAAATGCTGCTGGGAAAACTGGGTTGAAACATGCAGAAGAATTAAATTGAACCACTTTATCTCACCAGAAACAAAAATCATCTCCAAATGGATCAAAGACCTAGATGTCAGACCAGAAACAATCAAATACTTAGAGGAAAACATCGGTAAAACACTTTCCCACATAGACCTCAAGGACATCTTTAATGAATCAAACCCAATTGCAAGGAAGACTAAAGTAGAAACAAACCAATGGGAGTACATCAAATTGAAAAGCTTCTGCACATCCAAAGAAACTATTAAACAAACAGAGAGACCCCTCACAGAATGGGAGAAGATCTTCACATGCCATACATCAGACAAGAAACTAATCACCAAAATATATAAAGAGCTCAGCAAACTTAGCACCAAAAAAGCAAATGACCCCATCCAAAAATGGGCAGAGGATATGAACAAAACATTCACCTCAGAGGAGATCCAAAAGGCTAACAAACATATGAAAAACTGCTATAGGTCACTGATTGTCAGAGAAATGCAAATTAAGACAACACTAAGATACCACCTCACTCCTGTAAGAATGGCATACATCAAAAAGGACAGCAGCAACAAATGCTGGAGAGGATGTGGGGACAGAGGAACCCTTTTACATTGCTGGTGGGAATGTAAATTGGTACAGCCTCTGTGGAGAGCAGTCTGGAAAACTCTCAGGTGGCTAGACATGGACCTTCCATATGATCCAGTAATTCCTCTCCTGGGGTTATACCCCAAGGACTCCATAACACCCAACCAAAAAGAGGTGTGTACTCCTATGTTCATAGCCGCACAATTCATAATAGCTAAAACCTGGAAGCAACCCAGGTGCCCAACAAGAGATGAGTGGCTGAGAAAGCTGTGGTATATATACACAATGGAATACTATGCAGCTATCAAAAACAATGAACCCACCTTCTCTGACCCATCTTAGACAGAGCTAGAAGGAATTATGTTAAGTGAACTAAGTCAGAAAGATAAAGATGAGTATGGGATGATCCCACTCATCAACAGAAGCTGACTAAGAAGATCTGAAAGGGAAACTAAAAGCAGGACCTGATCAAATTGTAAGTAGGGCACCAAAGTAAAAACCCAGTGGTGAGGGGTAGACATGCAGCTTCCTGGGCCAGTGGGGGGTGGGAGTGGGCGGGAGGGATAGGTCACAGTCTTTTGGTGGTGGGAATGGTGTTTATGTACACTCCTAGCAAAATGTAGACATATAAATCAGTAGTTAATTAATATGAGAGGGGGAAAATCAATTGTATGTCTCAAAGTTTCTCAAAACACAAACTGAATCTTTTTAATATATAGGCTGTGTATTTGATATGCGGACTCTCTCAAAAGCCTAGACCAAGTAGATTAGAAGCATCCAATAGCACAGCTATATACAAGATACTGGATACTGTACAGCAAACCATAACAAAGGGACTTTTCAAAGTTAACCCAATTAACAAATAATGTGATGATAACATTAACTATCGATTGTCTTTTTGAACTTTAAGACAGCAGGAACCTCACATCTCCACTATAGAGCCCCTACTTCCCCCAGTCCTGGAACCCTTGGATAGGGCCCACTTTCCCGTATGCATCTCCCAATCCAAACCAAATAATATTGCATCCGCCGATCACAACCTAACCAACGCAACGATTGCCACCTCAACATGCTTCACCTCAGACTGTGTCCAGAGACTTCACGTGTGGAATGACAACCCTTCAGCTTCATTACTCGGGTGAGACCTTTCCTTTTATAGTACACTCTAATTTCATCTCAGGTAGTTCACTTTCTAACAAAGTCCCATAACCCAGATATACACCAGTTTCTGTGAGAGAGAGCTTATGTTCACACGTATCCATAAACTACTGCAAAATATATACCTGAAAGCAGAAGTACACTAGAGTCTGCAGTGAGTACCTCCCTAACACTTCCTCTCCACTATTCCAAGCTTGGGATCCATGATTTCTCAACAAATTGTTTGGCTTCGTATGTTAACTCTCTTTTCAATCACCAGGTTCCAGATGCCACCAGGATGCTGGCCAGGCTTCCCTGAATTGAAGACCCCATCAATGTGTCCTGGAGCTCAGCTTCCCCAGAGACACACCTTACTAGGGAAAGAGAGAGGCAGACTGGGAGTATGGACCGACCAGTCAACGCCCATGTTCAGCGGGGAAGCAATTACAGAAGCCAGACCTTCTACCTTCTGCAACCCTCAACAACCCTGGGTCCATGCTCCCAGAGGGCTAGAGAATGAGAAAGCTATCATGGGAGGGGGTGGGTTATGGAGATTGGGTGGTGGGAATTGTGTGGAGCTGTACCCCTCCTACCTTATGTTTTTGTTCATTAATCCTTTCTTAAATAAAAAATTTAAAAAAAAAAGAAAATATAAAAAAAAAAAAAATGAAGGTTGGGGGTAGGGGTAGATAGCATAATGATGATGGAAAAAGACTTTCATGCCTGAGGCTCCGAAGTCCCATGTTCAGTCCCCTGCACCACCATAAGCCAATCAATGCTGATTGATGGTTGATCAATGCTCTGGTAGAACAACAACAACAAAATCCTCAAGGTTAATTTAGACTCCACTAAAATCCTATTACCTCCCAAACTTGAGGCCAGACCCCATAAACCTAATACTGTCTTGCATACAACAAATGACACTCAATGCTTTAGCAACTGGGAGAAAGTCTAAGCTTGTCCAGTAAAGAAGGGACTACAAAAGCAGGAAAAGGTCCAAGGACTGGCTCACTTAATGATGGCCTTTTTGGTCACTACCTGGCCACCCCATCACCTGGGGCCCTTGTCATGGAATCTTTGGATTGCTACATAGAAAATATGTGCCTAGATCTCTAATAGATCCTTCTTTCCACCATCACTGGTAACTTCCATCAAAAAAGTCATTATAAACCCTCTTGTGGACTTCTTCAGGACCTCACTATGAACTAGCAATGGTAGGGATTGCCCCATTCTCCAAAAGGAGTCTGGCTCATCCTACTCTGCCACTAACGGAAAACTGTTCCTAAAATGAGTGCAGCCTAGAATGTTCCAGCTGTGACCATGGACTATGAGCTCAGAGGGCAGACTCAAAAGCTATACACACTGTGCTAAATATTATAGATATGGGCCCTGGGTCAGATCAAAGGGGTAAATAGTTGATTGTATTTATACATTTTATTCAAGTTTGGTAGCTACTCTTTGCCCTGATCCATCTTTCCAGTCCTATTTTCAACTCTGACACCATCTTCCCAGACAATATTTTTAGTCCATCTCCGTATTAGCTATCAGGCAAAAACTACTAAAGTCACAGGCCCCTAGGAACATACCTAAAATGAGCTTCCTACCTTCTTTTCACCCTAAAATTCCTATTCTCATCTGTTCTATTCCTACTGTTTGGTTCTTGTTTATTAGAAATGTCCTGTTTTATATCTCACTGCCCTTCAGCCACCAAGTTACAAATGCTACTATGATTTCATCCTGACCTCCCTGAGCTGATGACTTCACCAACATTTCCTGGAACTGCGCCTCTCCAGAACACTATCTCACTAGGGAAATATAGAAACAGGCTGGGGATATGGATCAATCTGCCAATGCCCATGTCCAACAGAGAAGCAATTACAGAAGCCAGACCTTCCACCTTCTGCAACACCTAAGGAGTGGGGGAAATGTTAGGGAAAGATGACTAGAGGGCTCTGAAATCAATTTCATCAGGATGCAAAGAGAGAAGAGGGAGAAAAAAAAGTAAGTAAATAAGAAAGAACAGTGGTCCAGGAGGTGGCGCAGTGGCTAAGGCACTAGACTCTCAAGCATGAAGTCCCGAGCTCCATCCCTGGCAGCACATGTACCAGAGTGATGGCTGGTTCTTTCTCTCCTCCTATCTTTCTCATGAATAAATAAATAAATTCTTTTAAAAAAAAAAAGACACTCAGAGTCCTGTGGTTCCCAGACAGACATGATGGGCCTAGACCTCGAATAAATCCCTCTCTCCATTGTTACCAGTCATCTCTATCAGGAACAACAAAATAGACCTCTTTGTGGGCCCCCATAAGGCCTTGCCCTCAATATGGATAAACAATGGTAGAGAATGTTCCATCCTCCGAAGGGAGGCTGGACAACACACTCTATATTCCACCTGAGGAAGATGGGTTCTGAAATTGGGGCAGCTTGGAATGTTCCTACTCATGACCACAGAATGTGAGCTCAGATCTACAGGGATGCAGAGGTCACACAGGCTCCTAAGCTGAATATGGGCCCCAGATCAGATCAAATTGGTGGAGTTTACAGTCAACAATATTTATACGCCTTTCCCATATTTGGGAGCTACTCTCTTTCCTGATCCAGCTTTCTGGTCCTTTTTCCAGGCATGACATCATCTCCCCAGACAATAACTTGGATCCACCTGCATACCAAAAGTCAGGCTCAGGAAAAACAAACAAACAAAAACAAGTATAGTCATGGGCCCTTTGAAATATAACTAAAATATTCCTACTGACTATCTACAAAACAGAGACCCCCAAATCTTCATCTGCACTATTCCAGCCTTTAGGTTCATGATTAGTTAACAATTTGTTTGGCTTTATATATTAACTTTTTTTTCAGCCACCAGGTTCTAGATGCTACCATGATGCCAACCTGACTTCCCTGGGCAGACAACTCCACCAATGTGTCCTGGAGTTCCGCTTCCCCAGAGCCCTGCCCCACTAGGGAAAGAGAAAGACAGGCTGGGAGTATGGATCGACCTGCCAACTCCCATGTTCAGCAGGGAAACAATTACAGAAGCCAGACCTTCCACCTTCTGCACCCCATAATGGCCCTGGGTCCATACTCCCAGAGGGATAAAGAATAGTAAAGCTATCAGGGGAGGGGATGGGATACAGAGTTTTGGTGGTGGGAATTGTGTGGAGTTGTGCCAATCTTATCCTATTGTTTTTGTCAGTGTTTCCTTTTTATAAATAAATTTTTTAAAAAAAGATCAAGGCAGAGTGGTTTATATTAGTTGAGTAAGGCAGTAAAATTGGAATTAGAGAGAAGAAAAATGGAAGAGTCTTGAACGGTGCTTAGTAATTTGTTCTTTGTGGCAGGAAGTCTGTAAACATAATAAATCAAGGGTCTGGGCAGTGGTGCACCGGGTTAAGGGCACAAAATACTAAGTGCAAAGGTCCTGGTTTGACCCCGGCTTCCCACCTGCAGGGAGGACGCATCACAAGTGGTGTCTGTCTTTGTCTCTTCTTCTCTGTCTCCTCCTCCTCTCTCAATTTCTCAAGAAAGGAAGGAAGGAAGGAAGGAAGGAAGGAAGGAAGGAAGGAAGGAAAGAAGGACACTCAGGGGGCAGGTAGTGTTGCACCTGGTGGAGCACACATGTTACAATGCACAAGGACCTGGTTCAAGCCTTCCAGTCCCCACCTGCAGGAGGAAAGCTTTGCAAGTGGTGAAGCAGGGCTGCAGGTGTCTCTCTGTCTCTCTCCCTCTCTATCACCCCCGTCCCTCTCAATTTCTGGCTGTCTCTATCCAGTAAATAAAATAGATAATAAAAAAAAATTAAAAAGAAAAGACACTCAGAAGTAGTAGGTGTGAATTAGGAAGGCAGGTCCAAAAAAAAGTAAATAGATAGATAGATAGATAGATAGATAGATAGATAGATAGATGATAGATAGATGGATTGATCTAGACAGATATAGAAATAATAGTCAAGGGGATCTGGCAATAGCACAGTGGGTTAAGCTCACGTTGAGCAAAGTGCAAGGGCCGGCATAAGGATCCCGGTTCCAGCCCCCGGCTCCCCACCTGCAGAGGAGTTGCTTCACAAGCAGTGAAGCAGGTCTGAAGGTGTCTTTCTCGCCCCCTCTCTATCTTCTCCTCTCTCCATTTCTGTCCTATCCAACAACAATGACATCAATAACAATAATAACTACATCAGTAAAACAAGGGCAACAAAAGGGGGTTAAAAAAAGAAAAGAAATAATAGTCAACTCATATCTGTGATATTGGGAGAACTACTACAGTTTCCAGTGGAGGGAATGGGGATACAAAACTCTGGTGGTGGGTAAGGTAAGGTGTGGAACTATAGCCTTGTTATCTTATAATTTTGTAAATCAATATTGAGTCACTAAAATAAAAAAAAAAATTAAAGGTGTTGGACTCTCCTGCATAAGGTTTTGAGTTTGATTTCCAGCATCACATGTGCCAAAGTGGTACTCTGGTTCTCTCCCCCTCTCTTTCATTAATAAAATTAACATATTTAGTAAATTATAATACATGTAAAGTACTATATTGCACAAAATTTTAATTGTTTGGTCATCCAATTCATTGATATAAAATCTAAAATCAAAGTTAAACAATTAATTCAAAGATCTAAAAAAAGGCCTTCTTATATCACTTTGATGTTTTTTACATAATCAAACTTTGTGAGACTAGTTTGCTCCAAGGATGAGAACATGAACTATGATAAGAGATCATTCCCTAGAAGAAGAATGATAATTTGGTTATGATTCTATTTCATTTTTTCCCTTTTGTTGCCCTTGTTTTTTATCATTGTTGTGGTAATTATTGTTGTTGTTATTGCTGTCGTTGTTGGACAGGACAGAGAGAAATGGAGAGAGATGGGGAAGGCAGAGAAGGGGAGAGAAAGATAGGCACCTGCAGAACTGCTTCACAGCATGTGAAGTGACTCCTGGGGGGGAGGGGTGGTGGTGGTGGAACTGGTATCGTTACACCAGTCCCTGCGCTTTGCACCATGTGCGCTTAACCCGTTGTGCCACCACCCGACTCCCGATTCGATTTCATTTTTAAATTAGAAAAATAATCTTTAAGAAAAAAAACCTCATTGGGGTCCCTAAATATAACCCAATTAAAAGGAGAATTGTTCTTGTATGTGGAGATGGGTATGTGTAACTGGAAAAAGTAGTACTGTTGGATTCTCAAGCATAAGGTCCTGAGTTCAATCCCCAGCATCAAATGTACCAGAATGGAGCTCTGATTCTCTCTTCTTCCTCCTTCTTTCTTTTCTCATGCTCTCTCTCATAAATAAATCTTAATAAAGTTCATGTGGCCCTACTCCCTACCCTACTCCAACTTTCTAGCCCTTTTCTCTACTCTGACACCATTTTCTCAGACAATATTTTTATCCAACTTCAGGCTAGCTAGCAAACTCAAGCAAAACTATCATAATTGTGTGCCCCCAGGAACATGCCTAGGATGGACTTTCGAGCTTTCTTCTACCCTAAAGATCCCTAATCTCATCTGCTCTGTTCCTACTTTTTGGTTCTTGTTCATTAACCGTTTTGTCTCATTTTATGTCCTGCCACCTTCTAGTCACCAAGTTGCAGACGCTAAAATGATTCTGTTCTGACTTTCTGACGTGTGTCCTAGAACCTTCCCTCTCCAGAGCCCTGGCCCTCTGGGGAAGGATAGAAACAGGCTGCGGGTACAGACCAACCTGCCGATGCCCACGTACAGCAGACAAGCAATTACAGAAACCAGAACTCCTACCATCTGCACCCCAAAAGCAACCTCGATCCATACTCCCTCCCAGCAGGGGAGAAGTGATAGGAAGAAGAGGATGAGAGGGCTTTGAAATCCAGCTTCATCAGTACCCGGAGGGAGAGATGGAAAAAGAGAGGGACATATGGAGGTAGTAATGTTATCATGAGTGGCTTGGAGGGGAAGAGATGATTGGATCAGGAAGAAAAAGGGGGCAATTATGTATAAATGTAGACAGATAGTTGTAGAGATGATAGCTAGCCCATGTGGTGGCTTACAGGGGGGTGGCTGAAGATTCAGAACCCTGGTGGTGGAATGGAATGGATTTATATGTCTACTGACACGTAATTTCTCCCAGTCCTGGAACCTCTAGGGTGGGGCTCACTTTCCTACATGCATCTCTCAAGTTCACACCAACTGATACTGCATCTGCTGATCCCAACCTAATCAATGCAACCAGTACCACTTCGACATGCTTCACTTTGGGCTGTGTCCAGAGACATCAGGTGTGGAATGTCAACCCTCCAGCTTCATTACTCTGGTGAGACCTTTCCTAGCTCATAGGACTCCTTAATTCCATTCACATAGTGCACTTCCTAACAAAGCCTAAAAACATAGATATAGACCAGGGCCCATGAGATAGGGCACAAGTACACATGTACCCATAAGTTAGGGGAAAATATTTACCTTAAAGCAAAAGTGCACAATCGTTTGCAGTGAGTCAATAAATGCAGCAAGCAAGTAGAAAGACCTAAAAAGGACACCATAAATTACCTAATCAAATAATTTCTACTTAGACCCAGATACCCTCCTCACCTACTTCCTATTTCACTTCCCTCAATCACTCCAAAGCTAACCTTGTCAGACAAAGCAAGGACCACAAAATCTGGGTAAGGGCAAGAGGCCGGCATACTTTAATGATGACTCTTTGGTCACTACCAGGCCACCCTCACTTCCCTGCCCCACCTGGGGCCCTAGTTAGGGAGTCCTGGGGCTCCCACACAGACATGATGGGGCTAGATCTCTAACAGATCCCTCTCTCCATGGTTACTGGTCATCTCCCTCAGGAACAACATAATGGATCCTCTGTGGGCCCTAATAGTACCTTCCTTGCCTTCAATGTGGAGCAACAATGGCAGGGACTGCTCCATTCTCCAAAAGGAGGTTGGGCAACATACTCTACCTATCACCCAAGGAAGATGGGTCTTGAAATCAATGCAGCCTGGAATGTTCCTAGAAGTAACCACAGAATGTGAGCTCAGACCTACAAGGATGCAGAGGTTACACAGGCTCCTGTGCTAAATATGGCCCCAGGAAATCAAATCGATGGGGTTTACAGTTAACAATATTTATATACTTTCCCCGTATTTGGGAAACTCTCTTCCCTGATCCAGTTTTCTTGTCCATTTTCCAACTATAATACTGGCAGAGGCAAAGTCAGGTCTGCTGTCTGACACAGTCCAGGCAGGCTGGGACTGCCTGCATAGCAGGAAGTCCTGGACCAAACTGAAGATATTCATCTTTTTTATTTTTAATTACATTGGTAATTTGAGGATTTATTGGCTATATTGGACATACACAAATATTACCTAGAGACAATAAAAAGAGATCCCCAGGGGAAGTACATAGTAATAACAATTATGGCAGTGGGTATAATAAGACTAAAAATGGCCTAGGAACAGAAGCTGCTGCACTCATTAAAAGGCTTACAGAAGAAGAACTATTTATCACCACTGCAGCTCCTCAATTAGCTGGACTCAGACCAAAAACCAGAACTATGGGTGATTCATAGAATGAGTGGCAGACCTAAATATAAAAAGGCCCTATCACTTACCCTCACCCACAGACCCCCCTGCTTCCACTTACAGATATCTATGATGAATACAGAGGTTGTGTAGTTAATAGTTAATGTTAAGAGTAAATGGGTAGAAGTCAATAAAATCTGATATAAGCAAAGGTTAGCCAGAAGAGAGCCCCCAGGTATGTGCTATCTTTACAGCAGAAGATTTCTTTAGGTAGACAGTTTACTAGATATTATAAAAGACTTGGTCTTAATGATCTAATTAGACCCATCCAAGAATGGGTTAAGAAGAAAGGCTATTGGGAGTCAGGCAGTAGAGCAGCAGGTTAAGTGCATGTGGCGCCAAGCGCAAGGACCGGCATTAGGATCCCAGTTCGAGCCCTATGCTCCCCACCTGCAGGGGAGTCACTTCACAGGTGGTAAAGCAGGTCTGCAGGTATCTGTCTTTCTCTCCCCCTCTGTGTTCCCCCCCGTCTCCATTTCTCTCTGTCCTATCCAACAATGACGACATCAACAACAACAATAATAACTACAACAATAAAACAAGGGCAACAAAAGGGAATAAATAAATATTTTTTTAAAAGAAGAAGAAAGGCTATTGGGGGTGGGAGTAGATAGCATAATGGTTATGCAAAGAAACTCCCATGCCTGAAGCTTTGAAGTCCCAGGTTCAATCCCCCGCACCACCATAAGCCAGAGCTGACCAGTGCTCTGGTAAAAATAAATAAATAAAATTCTATCCACCATAAGCAATTTCCTCATGAACATTCTTTAAAAAAATAAAAAGGCTATTGGGTTGAGTTCCAGAAAGGAATGATAATTCACACACATGGTCAGAACAGAGAAATGGTCAAGGAAAGGCAACAGTAAGGCCACACAGATAGTCAAAACAAAGAGGTGGGCAGGCTGTCCCAGATCAAGGGAACTTTTAAGGAGTACATACCTAAAATAATAATAATGTTTGAAGTTATGCTTGATGTTAATAAAAATAATCTTGCATGATGTCAACTGTATCCAGGTGAAAAGTGTTTAAAAATAAAGCTCTGCATGACAGTAAGCAGAAAAGCCTCTCTCCTACATTTGAACTTGCAGAAGTGTCTCTTACTCCCCTTTTCCTTCAAGAATACCCTAACAGCCTGCTGAGGCTGGCCCCCAGCGTAACACCATCTCCCCAGACAATTACTTGAGTCCACCTGCATGTTAGTTGTCAGACTCAGGCAAAAACTAGTAAAGTCAAGGGCCCCTTGGAATATACCTAAAATAGACCTACTAGCTTTTTCCAAAATGGAGACACCCCCCCCCCCCAATCTTCATCTGCAATATTCTTGCCTTTAGGTTCATGATTGGTCAACAATTTGTTCTGCTTTATATGTTAAATCTTTTTCATCCACCAGGTTCCAGATGCTACCATGATGCCAACCTGACTTCCCTGGGCAGAAGACCTCACCAATGTGTCCTGGAGCTCCGCCTCCCCAGAGCCCTGCCCTACAAGGGAAAGACAGAGACAGGCTGGGAGTATGGATTGACCTGTCAATGCCCATGTTCAGCAGGGAAGCAATTACAGAAGCCAGACCTTGCACCTTCTATACCCCACAATGATCCTGGGTCCATACTCCCAGAGGAATAAAGAATAGGAAAGCTATCAGGGGATGGGATGGGATACAGAGTTCTGGTGGTGGGAATTGTGTGGAATTGTACCCCTCTTATACTATGATCTTGTCAATATTTCCATTTTATAAATAAAAGTTTTTTAAATGGTGAACTGCTCACCTAACACCACATCACAATGTCATAGCACAACAAACCTCCTCAGGGTACAGTTGATATCGGGATGTATCCATACCCATACCCATATTTGTCTGAAGGAGAGTGGACAGGCAATGACCAGAGAGGAAAGGAGAACAAAGAACAATTCAAGGTGGAGATTGGCTAGTCTCACAGTAGGCTGGGAAAGATGAGAGGTTTATAGGCAATTAAAATGTGGCCTGAGGGAGCTCCCAGGTGAACCAAAGAGAAAAGTTGGTCAAAGTGAGCAGCAGAGCCATAGAGACAGTTTGACTAGGTTCATCTCCCAGATGAGCTTCCCCAGATGAGCTTCAAGTAAGTAGAAATAGCTACAGGTACCCAGGCTAGGGAAGTAACTCTTTGTTCTGTTCAGTGCTTTAGAGGGGTCTGTGCTTGCACCTGAGAGTCTGGGAAGGACAGGGTGCAGGTTGGAACCTTCTAAATGGACCTTTTTATATCTTAAGTATAATTATAGCAACAATAGGTGACACAGCACTCCTTCACACCATTCCTGACCCCAACAAAAACTCATAAACAAAGGGCCCGGGTTTGAGATCCCAGCCACCACATGGGAGCAACACAAAGGGGACCACTAGGGTAGAGCTTAAGGGTTTCTCCTCTTCTTCCTCTCCTATTTTACTCTTGTCTTTCACTGGCTATATGGAAAAAGAAAAAATATATAATGTATAGTCACAGCGCCACCTATTGGTCAATAACAGAAACCAAGCTAAATGCTTTGAAAAATGCCAAGGAAATCTTTAATCTGTACCTGTTTTTTTTTATCAGTAAGTATGCAGAACCAGAGGAATTATCAGTGAGATAATTTAAGAAATACATCACCAGGATATTCACAGGAATCACAAATACTCAATTTAAATATAGATGCAAATTCAAGATCAAAATAAAATGATATAGGAATTCAAGAAGATCTCAACATACTTTACAGGAAGAGACAGATAATCAGAACAAAAAGCCAACAAAGGAACAGCAACCTTAAATGAACTCATAGTTGAGATAGACTTAACAGATACACAGACTATTCCACCCTAAAGATGGAACAAATTCTCAAATGCACATAGGACATTCAAATTACATAGCATTTACATTCTCTTTATGATAATGAAACATTCACAAGTTTTTTAAAAATTATAAAATAGGGCTGAGGAGACAGCATAACGGCTATGCAAAAGCCTTTCAAGTCTGAGGCTCTGAGGTCCCAGGTTCAATCCTCAGCACTACCATAAGCCAGAACTGAACAGTGTTCTGGACTCTTTCTCTTTGTATCTACTCTTTCTCATTAAAAATAAAAAAATTTTTTTAAATCACAAAATATAGGGGACTAGCTGGTTGCTCCATCCAGTAGACTACACACATTACCATGCAAATTCACTTGTATTCAAGCCACAACATGAGAGCACTTGTAGGGGAGAGGAAGTTTCACAATATGATGGTTTTGTGGTATCTCTCTTTTCTCTATTTCTCTTTCTCTCTATTTAGAAGAGAGAAAAATGGCTGCCAGGAGTGGTGGAGTCTTGTAGGCACTGAACTCCAGCAATAATAGCAATGGAAAAAAAATCAAGTGAACCTGGGCCCAGGTGTTAGCACAGTGGGTTAAGCGCACATGGTGTGAAGCACAAGGACCAGGGTAAAGATGCTGGTTCCAGCCACTGGCTCCCCACCTGCAGGGGGGTCGCTTCACAAGTGGTGAAGCAGGTATGCAGGTGTCTTTCTCTCCTTTTCTCTGGGCAACAAAATGGGGGAAATGGCCTCCAGAGGCAGTGGATTTTTGGTGCAGGCACTGAGCCCTGGAGGCAATAAATAGATAAATACTAAAATTGAACAATCAGGGCTGGAAGATGGTGCAACTGGTAGACCATGTGTAAGGAGCTGGATTCAATTCATTCCCTAGTCCCCACCTGTAGGGGGAAGCTTCATGAGTAGCTGTAGGTGTCTCTCTGTCTCTGTCTTCTCTCTTCCCCCTCCCTTTTTCATTTCTGTCTCAAAAAAAAAAAAAAAACTACTGGGAGCAGTGAATTCATCATGTAACCACCAAGCCCCAGCAAAAACCCTGCTGGCAGTGAAAATATACATGTACATATATATTCAAAATAAGCAATAATGAGTGTTTTACATGTAAAAATGCCTTTTATTGTTTCCCAACTTTTTTCAAAACAAGTACAAAAACTTTAACAACCTGACAACCAGAAATAACCTCTAACTAAAAAAAAAAAAAAAAAGTGGATATCAGTCTTCCACTTGAATGCATATGTAATTCATATATTTGAAACTAGGGTAAGTATAAGTATAGTTGTAAATCTTTTTCAGACCAATCATTATATTGTAAATATTTTTCTTTATTTATTTATTCCTTTTTGTTGCCCTTATTGTTTTATTGTTGTAGTTATTATTGTTGTCGTCGTTGTTGGATAGGACAGAGAGAAATGGAGACAGGAGGGGAAGACAGAGAGGAGGAGAGAAAGATAGACACCTGCAGACCTGCTTCACCGCCTGTGAAGCCACTCCCCTGCAGGTGGGGAGCCGGGGGCTCAAACTGAGATCCTTATGCCAGTTCTTGCGCTTTGTGCCAAGCGTGCTTAAACCACTGCGCTACTGCCTCCCTTAAGCTTTCATTTTTATCTAAACAATAAATAGCCAGTTTTTTGTTTGTTTGTTTGAAGAAATCAGAGCATTGCTCAGCTCTTGCAAAAGATGTTGTTATGGGTTGAATTTGTGGCCTCTTTGTGCACTTTGCGCCACGTGCGCGCTTAACCCGCTGCGCTGCCGCCCGACTCCCGTGAATATTTTTCTATGTCCACCAAAAAAAAAAAAAACCTGTACCATAATACTTAATAATCTTAAGGGGGGCTCAGGCTGTGGCACACCAGTAGAACACACACATAACTATGCACAATTGTCTGGGTGCATGTGGGGAAGATAAGCTTTACAAGAGATAGAGCAGTACTACAGGTCTTTCTCCCTCTCTTTCGGTTTCTATCAGAAAAGCAACATGCATCAGGAACAGGTATCCAATTATATCCCTATAACATTTAGCTTTATGTTACCTAAATACAAACTTACAAATAGCTAAATGACAATATACTATTAAAATTCATCCAACCCATTTCTACTTCTTTAACCCATTTCTCTCTACTTCTTTAATGTGTTTTTTAGTATCATGCTTTGTCCTTGTCGCCCATCCAGTCTTAGAGTCCCTGATTCATCACTGCAGGCACTCTCAAAATCTTAACTCCTTCATCATTGTCCCTATATGATATAGGCCTGAAAAACATCTATCCTGGGTTAAATCAACTCTGTTATTTCTGTACCCACATTGTTGTAGTTAGTACTACTTGAAAAAAATCACACAACAGAGTAAATAAGTACTATATTATATTTTCAAACATAATTGTATAGCTATCAGATGTGAATGAAGCACATTTAGAAAATTAAGCAATACAGGTATGTATAGAGTGAAAAAAAATTAGTTTGTCACCACCCCCTACCCCCAAAACATCTGCCAAAACAGACTGATACATAGGTCGATGCATGTACTATTGCCTTAAATATAGATGAATACACATGCATTCACATATAAACACACACACATATATACAAAATCTGATAGCTAGACTGTAGCAGTGTTGGACTTTTATTAATCTTTTTTAAATTTTTATTTATAAAATGGAAATATTGACAAAGGATATAGCATAAGAGGGGGACTACTCCACACAATTCCCACCACCAGAACTCCGTATCCAATCCCTTCCATTGGAAGCTTTCCCATTCTTTATCCCTCTGGGAATATGAACCCAGGGTCATTACCGGGTGCAGAAAGTGGAGGGTCTGGCTTCTGTAATTGCTTCCCTGCTGAACATGGGCATTGGAAGGTTGATCCATACTCCCAGCCTGTCTCTCTCTTTCCCTAGTGGGGGGGAGCTGTGGGGAAACAGGACTCCAGGACACACTGGTAACCTTCCTACATAGTATGTCTTTATATATTGCATATGCAAGCATATCTGTTAAGAAGGCCCCTGTAAGTAGAGTCAATAAATACTTTTGTAAAATACTCTCCAGCTCCCCTTTTCTTTTTTTTTTAATTTTAATTGTTCCTGGTTTTGAAAGTTTTTATTTGCATATTATAATAGTGCATTCTAATAATTAAAATCATCGAACAAAAAAAACGGCACTCTGATGTAACTGCATTTTACAGCTCGCAGGCCAATTTGGTTTTGACAGTAGATTTCACTGTCTCCCACCCAGCTTCCTCCTCCACCAACATGCAAGTTCTTTCCCTTCCCTGCCAGCCAGGCAGTGGGAGAGGCAAGTCCCACCTTCATTGTCCATAGTTCCTGGATATGAAAAGGGGCAGCACAGTATTTAAACTTGATCCAACTTCTTTGCAACTTACAAAGTTAAACAGCTAAAAGGAGTAAAATATGAAGGCAATGCTTGTGGAATGAATGTACAGTGCATACTAGCCATGTCTGCCTCCATTAGGATTCGCTGGCTTGCTTCTCTTGTTCAATTGTTAATCATTTCCTTTGACAGCAGAGAATTTTTCTCTTGTGTTTTCTGTCTTCTTCAGTTTTGACATCAAATTTCTCAATCTCAGCCACAGTGGGTTTGTCAGACACAGTTGCAGAGGACAGCGGAGTAAGGCCAGAGCTGAGAGAAGATCTATACCGCTGCAGCTGCCAAGTCTATCCTGACTTTACTTCTTTAGACTTCTCTCATTTTCTTGGCCACATATTCTGCTCAAACCACCTTCCACACTCTCCACCCACCTCTCCCAAACACTACATTCTTTGCAAATAGTTCACTAATTACTTTAAGAAAAAAAAAAATAGAGGTCACCACGGGAAAAACTTTCATAACTTCCTACACATATATATTAAGTACCCACATATGTCCTGTCCTCCTCCTCTCTGGTTATAACTGGATATAAGTCAGGAGATGGGCAACCTTTCCTCCTGCTTAGGTCAGAAGAGTCTGTAGTTTTTCCCTTCACAAAGGGCTGACTACCTTCTAAATGGCTCAGCTTCCACTCTCTCTCTACAGCTCAGTCTACTCCAAGCTGTCAAGGCCCCATTGAAATCAATCTCACATTAGACTGAATCCAAGAAACCACTAGAGGTGCTTAACTAAGACTTTACTGTTGCTCTCTCTTTTCATAAAGCCATACTCTCCCGGTTTTTTTGTTTTTCGGGTTTGTTTGATGTATGCATTTTTTTCTCCTCCTTCTTCTTCTTCTTCTTCTTCTTCTTCTTCTTCTTCTTCTTCTTCTTCTTCTTCTTCTTCTTCTTCTTCTCCCTTTTGTCCCCTGGGTCCTCTTGTTCAAACTTTAAAAATAGAGGAGTAAGCATTGGCTTCTCAACCATGAGGTCCTGAGTTCAATTCCCGGCAGCACATGTGCCAGAGTGGTGTCTGGTTCTTTCTCTCTCTGCCTGTCTTTCTCATGAATAAATAAAACAAATTCTTAAAAAAAAAAAAAAAAGGAGTTTGAGGTTTTGGTCCCGGGGTGCTATGTTCTGTCCCCCCTGGGAAATGTCACCTACTCCCTTACCTTTCAGCCATCACCACTCCTCTCTAATCTTCACCCGCCCGCCAATCGGAAGCTGACTTCATCCTCCATAGTTCAGAAGTCTCTTCCGATTCCTCCCTCTGGGCAATCGCGCCCCCCAGTGGCTCCAGTACCTCGCAGACCTGAGGAATGTAGTGCTCCTTGAAGTAGTTCCTCAGCCTGGGACTGGCATTGCGCAGCGAGGCCATGGCCCCGAGATTCCACTGAGAACCCGCTTTCCCAGCCAAGTCCCTGCAGGGTTAGCGTCCCGGTGTTGCCCTGGCAACCAGGGGGCGGGGCGCAGCGATGGCCGCGCTTCCCGCGGGGGGAGGGGCGGCCGCCGCTCGGTGGGCCTGGGAGGAAGCAAGGGAAAGTCCGCCTCGCGCGGGCGCGCCTTCGAAGCGGCTCTTGACAAAGTCGCGCTCTACCGCGTGAAAGCCTCCGGGGCGCTAGGCTTCGGGTCCCCGGAGAGAAAGAGGGGGCGGTGGTGGGTTATAAGATTTTAGCTGAGCCGTTTCCGGGAGGCGGAGCTTCGACACCCACTTCCTTTCTCCCGGAGCTGCGGCGCCGCCCGCTGGTTTCCGAACCTCTCGGGCCAGGCCCTGCGCTGCCCCCAGATCTGAGGCAGCATGGGCGGTACCCGGTACGCGAGGTGGGTGGCGGCGGGCCTGCTCCTCGGGGCCGGTGCCTGTTACGGCATTTACAGGCTGACGCGGGGCCAGAGGCGCGGCGACCGTGGGCACCGGCTGCGCCCCACGCGCTCGGCAGGTGAGGCCACCCCGGGGGCCTGGCAGGTGCCGCAGGGACGGGGACCGAGGGCTGGCTGTGGACACTGCGGGCACTCAGAGCCCAGACGGGAGAAGGGAACATGGGTGCGAAGGGCGAGGTTAGGAAGCCTAGGTGCAGAGAGCGGACTGTCGACTAGAACTGGGGGGTGGGTGGAGGGGGGTAGGACAAAAGATCCTAAAAACCAAGTGCTCTGCTCACTTTGTCCAGATCGTGGGATAATAATAATAATCACCCAAACTTTCCTGCTTGAGACGAGCGTCACCAGAAGGGTTAAGTTGCTCAGAAATCATATTGGGGTGGGGTGGGGTGGGGTGGGGTGGGGGGAATAGTGTAATGGTTATGCAAAAAGATTTTCTCATCCCTGAGACTCTTAAGGTCTCGGGCTCAATTGTAAACACCACCATAAGGAAGAGCTGAGCAGTGCTCTGGTAAAATAAATAAATAAATAAAATCATATCGATGGCCTCTGGGTCTATACGTTATCCAAGGGATTCATTCTCCCAGCCAGTGAGAGCGTTGCAGACAGGGTAAATAAAGGTGAAATTCTGTGTGCCCTTACCTTGGTCTTGGACTCTCTTGCCCGCTAGGACACGGCTCCTATATATGTAGAGTTGCAGCAAGATCCTAGAGGGAGAGATAGATGGGTAGATTAAACACATCTGTCAGATGAGACCAGTTGCCTCCATGAGGGGCAGACATGTATGTCATCAGGATTAGGTTTCCGATGAAAAGTTGACTGGTGCATTCAGGATTCTGGTAAGTTGCAAGTTTTCTGTAGGGTATTTCAAGTGATGGAAGCTTTTAGGGAAATAAAAATAAAATTTGTCAACTGAGAAACTCCTATATACCAATTTAAACAAGAACTAAGCAGCTATACTGTTGAACAAGCTTTAAAGCACAGCCACACATCCTAATGAAATTGCAGAAAACCCTCCGTCCATCTAGGTACTCAGTTGATACAGTTTATTTTTTATTAATGTATAGTTCTATGTTCAGTGAAGATTGGAGTGACTGTATTAGCTAAATGACTTTATCCTGGGTGGTGGAGAACAGAGGTCTCAGTATCTTTATGATAATCTAAGCTCCACAATATGTGGAGCTACTTGTTGAGCAGAAAGTCAAAGATAAATTAATTTTGAGAGTACTATTTTCTTTATGTTTGCTATACAAATAACTCCAGAGTCCCCAAGAAATACTTTCCTGTATTGTAAACTAACTGGCTCGAGTCTTAGATTTATATTAATAAGAGAACATTTACAGGTTTGCTCAAGTAAAAGTTTTAAGAAAGGGAAGTGAGAAGATCTCTTTGCCTTTTGGCTCATTGGGGGAAATTTTAATATTTGCATTTATCCTTATTTATAAAGCCTAATTTCTTCTCTATGTTTTATAATAATTATAATAATATATAACTAACTGGTCAAAAGGCCAGGTTTCAGATATTATCTGCACTCAACCTGATGAATTGGCAGTCTTACATTTAAACTTAATTTTGTCACATCCCCAAATCACCATTAACTTAGGTTAAATAACTTACAAAATAAATTGCTCGCAGTTCCATTCTTTTAAAAGCTGCAACTTTATTTTATCAGCAGTTTCCTTAAATTTAAAAGGTGGTTTTTTAAATTTGAAATATAATTGACTTATTGACTTATAATATTGTATATAGTAGACTACATAATATGAACACTATTACGTATATAAATTACAAGTTATAATGTTAAATAGTTGCTTGTGTACATGATTTGATACACTTATATACTGCAAAATGATCACCACAGTAATTCTAGTTAACATCCACCATCATACATAGTTAGAATTTTTTTAAAATAGGAGTTTTGTGATAAAAACTTTTAAGATCCATTCTCATAACAGCTGTCAGGGTATTTTTAGATTATATATATCAGTAAGATCACATGATGATATTTACCTTTCTCTGCCTGGCTTACTTCACCTAGAATAATGTCATCAAGGTTTAAGTGTGTGTGTTAGAAGTGGCAAGATTTCCTTTTAATTTTATGACTAAATCTAAAGATGACCCATAGAAATCGATAAAGCCATTGTAACACCTGTGATTCCAGATGCAAAAGACTACACCAAGAAACATCACAGTAAAAACATCAAAAATCCTTGATAAATAAAAATTATTAGGAAGGAAAAAAACAAAAAAAATTATTAGGAAAAATTATTAGGAAAGAAACATTGTAAGCTGAAAAGGTACCTCTGTCAGGCTATTATATTTATTAGCTTGTATCTCTACAAGCCTAGAGATAATGATACATTCAAAATACAAAACATGAAAATATAAAAAATAATCTCCCCTGTTTGCCATTCAACTGTCACAGAGAAACAAAAACTTATTTCCTAGACAAGCAAAAGCTAGTAAAGCTTATCACCACTCACCTGCTTTACAGAAATGCTGGGGAAACAGTATGGACATGTAAAGAAAACAAAGTGAGGGATTTTGAGGTGGAGAATGACATTTTGCTGGTAGGCAATGTATACTGATACCGATCTTGGAAAAATGTAGAAATGTACCCATGTGACACCAACCCAGTTAATCATCCTTCCCTTAGTAAAGAAATAGAGAAATTTTGAAATTAGAGGATAGGGAAGTAAAGAAAAATTAGTGTACACAAAACCTTTAGTAAAGTGATAAATAGAAAAACAGAACCAGAAGCATGTGTTTGAATACGAGAAAATAAAATGCATTAAAGGAAAGAAAAGGGTAGAATTTTTATAAGTGATGACAATGGCTATCAGCAGACACAAAAAGGACTCTTCGATTGAAAAATTGGATATGAACCTCATAGTAATAATAAAAATCTGAAGCAGAAATAGTTAACAGAAAAATGGTCCGGGAGGTGGCGCAGTGACAAAGCTTTGGACTCTCCAGCATGAGATCTTGAGTTCGATCCCCGGCAGCACATGTGCCAGAGTGATGTCTGGTTCTTTCTCTCTCCTCCTGTATTTCTCATAAATAAACAACAACAACAATTAACAGAAAAAAAAAATGAAACTAAGAAAATTCATTTTGGAAACCTCCTCCCAGATTGGGCGGAGGGGGTTAGGGTGCACCTGGTTAAGAGAACATAGGAGGAAGCATAAGGACCCAGGTTTGAGCCCCTGCTCCCCAGCTGCAACAAGGACGCCTTACAAATGGTAAAGCAGGTCTGCAGGTGTCTTTCTCCTTCTCTGTCTCCCTCTCAAATTCTCTCTGTCCTGTCAAAAAAAAAAAATGAAAAGAATTTTAAAAAGGAAAAAAATGGGGAGTTGGGCTGTAGTCAAGCTGACTCCCCAGCTCCCCACCTGCAGGGGAAGTCGCCTCCGTGAAACAGGTCTGCAGGTGTCTTTCTCTTTCCCTCTATGTCTCCCCTCTTCTCTCCATTTCTCTCTGTCCTATCAAAAAAAAAAAAAAACTTCCAGGAATGGTAGATTGGTCATGCCGGCACCAAGCCCCAGCAACTGGAGGCAAAAAAGAAAGAAAGAACAAAGAAAACCACTCAAATGTGGGCCAGACAGTGGCACACCTGGTTAAGCACACATATTAGAGTATGCAAGGACCTGGGTTCAAGCTCTTGAACCCCACCTGCAGGAGGAAAGCTTCACAAGTGGTGAAATGAGGCTACAGATGTCTCCCTCTGTCTCGTTTCCTCTCTGTCCCCCTCTCCTCTCTCAATTTCTGTGTCCATCCAATAATAAATTAATTAAAGATTTAAAAAACAAAGCAAAATACCCAGATGAAACGACAGATAAAAACAAGGCAAAGAAACCAATATAAAACATCCAGAAAGAGGGAGCCGAGCAGTGGCGTACCAGGTTAAGTGCACATAGTGTGAAACGCAAGGACCCGTGCAAGGATCCGGGCTCCAGCCACCGGCTCGCCACCTGTAGGGGAGTCGCTTCACAAGCAATGAAGCAGGTCTCCAGGTGTCTTTCCTCCTCAGTCTTCACTTTCTCTTTCAATTTCTCTCTGTCCTATCAATAATAATAACAAAATGGAAAAAATGGCCACCAGAAGCAGTGGATTCGTAGTACAGGCACTGAGCGATAACCCTGGAGGCAAAAAGGAAAAAAAAAGATAAAATAGTAATAAAGTGGGGGCTGGGTGGTAGCACAGTGGGTTCAAGGATCCGTGTAAGGATCCCGGTTCAAGTCCCTGGCTCCCCACCTGCAGGGGGGGCCGATTCACAGGCGGTGAAGCAGGTCTGCAGATGTCTTGTCTTTCTCCCCCCACTCTGTCTTCCCCTCCTCTCTCCATTTCTCTCTGACCTATCCAACAACAACAATAATAACTACAATAATAAAACAACAAGGGCAACAAAAGGGAATAAATAAATATATAAAAAATGTAATTAAAAAAACACCAATAAAGTCTCATATATCAGTAATTACACTCAATGTGAGTGAGTTGATCAATAATCAAAATGCACAGAATGGGACTAGGGAGATAGCTCAGCATGTTAGAACACATGACTTACATGCCTTATGTATGGCCTAGGTTCAGTCCTTACCACCACCATATGACAGAGGTAAGTAGTGCTCCAGTAGGTCTGTCTCTTTCATGAAAACAAATATATATATTTACAAATACATATATGAATACAGGAAATAACAAATGTTGATGAGGCTACAGAGATAAGGAAACGTCTCTTCACCACCTGGGATACCCATTATCCTGATGTTTCCTCTTCTAATGGAATCTTGTATTTCTTGTAGAGTTTGTTCATTTTTTTCCCCAAGTCC
This sequence comes from Erinaceus europaeus, assembly GCF_950295315.1. Classification (NCBI taxonomy): domain Eukaryota; kingdom Metazoa; phylum Chordata; class Mammalia; order Eulipotyphla; family Erinaceidae; genus Erinaceus; species Erinaceus europaeus. The sequence continues at coordinate 71,222,987 of NC_080169.1, forward strand.
TAGTTTCTTTATTTCTATCTTTAAATTTACTGATTCTTTCCTCTCTGAGAGTAATCCTGCATATTTTATTTTGCAGTGGTCTTCATTGCATTCTTCATACTTGGAATCTTTGGAATTTTTTTAATGTTTTTTTAAAAGGGATTAAACCCAGAGCTTTATGCATGTGCTGTGCCACTGAGTCAACAGCCCAGCCCAGTTCTTTATTTTTTTTATGAGAGATATGATGAGTAGGAAAGGAAAGAAAAGGAGAGAAACTCACTAAACCACTTTTTTGTCTAGGGAGATTCAGACAGGTGCTGGAGATTAGCCAAGGACCTCATGCATAGAAGGCATGATTCAATGAGACACCACCCTGAACAGCCCCCCCCACCTTTTTTTTTCTTTTTTGCCTCCAGGGTTATTACTGGGGCTTGGGCTCAGTGCTTGTACTGTGAATCCACTGCTCCTGGAGGCCATTTTCTAGCCCTTGTTGTTGCTCTTGTTATTTTTATTGTTGTTGCTAGATAGGACAGAGAAATAGAGAAAGGAGGGGAAGACGGGGAGAGAAAGACAGACACCTGCAGACCTGCTTCACCACTTAAGAAGTGACCCACCTGCAGGTGGGGAGCTGGCTTTGTGCCATATGCACTTAACCCACTTTGCTAATCCCCCCCATATTTTTATTTAATAGCCTCAGTCACTTTAGTGAAGAATTCCTTTGACTCCATTTCCTTTCTGATTTCATTAAGATGCTGTTCTATGATAGAATTCACTTACTGCATTTGTTGAGTCTCTTCATGATATTGTTTTAATCTTATTATCCATTAGATTCCCCTGTTCTGTGTCTCTAAGTTTGATTTCTAGAAATGCATCATTCTCATTCAAGATTTCCATGCTGCTGTGATGTTTAAAACCTGCTTGGTCAGGTTTTTCCTTTGCCATCATACTGACTTATTTTGTTTCCCCAGTAAATGGTGCTGTGGCCTTGGTTTGAGGTTTCTCTTTTGAATATCAGGGCCACAGGTTAGCCCTAGGAAAGTGAAAATGAGACTACTGTCATCACAGTCCTGGACAGGGAGAGCCATCCTAGGCACAGTTACCTGCTGTCCCTTCTTCATTTGCTTCTGAGCCTGGCCCCATCTGTATACAAAACCTGTTCCCCAGGTTCCCACCTCCATGTCAGTTTCACTTTCTCATCTCAGATCTCTTCAGATTCCCAAGGAGACAGATAAGTAGAACTGGTTCTCAGAGCTGCCATAAACCACACTCTTCCAGACCTAGCACAAGGTCCCAGCACCAAATCTCAACATGCCCTCTGCTGTGGAGCTCACTGGAGCCAGAGCATGGGTGTCCTTAATGTCACTGCCCTCACCCAACTTGGGCTGTGAATAGATTCGGCAGCAGTCTTTCTCCCTCCTAGCTTCCCCATTTAGGTGAATCCCTAACCACTCACTCATTTTCAGAAATACCAGACATGTGAGTCAATCAGATTCCAGTAATGAACTGTTGAGAATTGTGTATGAATTATAGCTTCTGGTTATAGCTCACCCACCTTCAGAAATATAGATGGGTGGGTATATGAGGCATTTTCAGGTGATAAGCTGCTGAGAACTTTTGATGAATTTTTGGTGGTTTCTAGTTATGTTATAAAGGGGAAAGGGTTCCTAGTAGTTACTCATTTCACTTTTATGGTGACCTGAATTGATTTTCATTGTATACATAGTATAAGATAGAGATCCTTTTTGACTCCCTTTTTGCTTGTGAATGTCCAGTTTTCCCAAAATTTATCAAAGACACTGTCCTTTCATATATATATATGACTTTCTGTTATAAATTAATTGACTATATATAAGTGTATTTATTTCTAGGCTCTCTTCTGGTCTGTTGGTCTGTATGTTGTTATTACGCCAGTTCCATACTATTCTTTATTGTTCTAGCTTTGTAATGTGGTTTGAAATCATGATGTGTGGTATCTCTAGTTTTGTTCTTTTTATCTACTTTTAATTATTTTTATTATTAGTGATTTAATAATGGTTAAAAGATCATAAAATTACAGGGTATACATCCACCACCACAGTTCTGTGCCCTTCCCCCACACATACACACATAGTTCTCCTTCCCCCAAAGATATTCACCATAGTTTTCACAATCTTAGTGACAGTTTGGCTGCTTTGTTTTTTCTTTTTAATGAGTTCACGTTTCAACTCTTTATATTGCACATCTGAGTGAAACCATCTGGTAGTTACCTTTCAGAGATATGTAGGTTATTTGGTGACAGATCCAAACTAGAACAACCAAAGTCCTTGAACAAATACTCCAAATCAAAGTACCTCAAAGTATAACATGATAAAAAGGATTAAAAAAAACGAAAAAAAAAGATGTAGGAAAGATTAAAAAGTACTAGAGAGAAATTTTAAAAAACAGGACTGTATGCATATGAATGTGTTTACATAAAAAGTATTATGTAGGGAGTCAGGGTAGTGCAGAGGGTTAAGCGCATGTGGCGCAAAGCACAAGGACCCACATAAGGATCCAGGTTCGAGGCCTGGCTCCCCACCTGCAGGGGAGTGGCTTCACAGGTGGTGAAGCAGGTCTGCAGGTGTCTATCTTTCTCTCCCCCTCTCTGTCTTCCCCTCCTCTCTCCATTTCTCTCTGTCCTATCCAACAACAACAACATCAGTAATAACAACAATAAAACAACAAGGGCAACAAAAAGGGAAAATAAATTTTAAAAAATTTAAATAAAAATGTTATGTAGAGGATTTATATATAACATAGATATGAGATGTGTTTTTTAAAACTGTTCTTATCTTACCATTGAACAGCATCTATCCATTTCTTCTCACCTTTCAGACTTTAAAGGTGTCTCATATTTCTATGGCTTGTGTCACTGGGTCTGTTTCATGTTCCTTGTTCGTTCCTCTGTGGCACTCCTTTCAGTAACTCTTGCAAATCAGGCCTAGTAATAGTGAAACTCCTTTCGTTTTTGTACATCTGATACTGTTTTGACTGCTCCTTCATATTTGAATGGTAGTCTAGCAGGGTAAAGTATGTGTGACTATCAGTTGTTGTCTTTAAAACACTCCACCCTCTCCTGGCCTTTGTTCATGGCTCCTGCGGAACACTCTGACTCAAGTCTGATTGTATATACTGCCTTTATCAGTCAATTTCTTCTTTTCCCTGGCAGCTTGTAAGTATTTTTCTTTGCCCTTGACTTTTGATAGTTTCACAATGATGCATCTTGATGTAGGCCTTCCCAAACTGATTCTTAAAAGTGGGGACTCTGCTGTAATATCAAAGTCAGTTTCACATCTGCAAGGTGATCTGACTACATTCACCAGGGTCCTCTGGCATATTAGAGTTTGGTAGGCTTCCTGGTTGCCATCAAGGTAGAGTTAAGAGTTCAGTTCCCTGATACCCTTGGATGGCTCCCTGAGGCTCCCTGTAGAACCTGTGGCTTCTCTAGCTCTAAACGGCAGTCATGAACTCCTTTTCTTAAGCCACTTGATGACTGAGTGGCTCCCAGTGGGCCCTTAAGCACTCCATATGGATTTGAAGCAAATGCAAATAATGGCACCTGCATCTCTGCTTGAATCCATCTCTTCCCTTCTTTCCTCACTGTCCACACACAAACAACTTTCAAGTAGTGATGTTCCTTTCTTTGCCAGAAATTCCAGCTATTCTCTGATGAAATTTATTGAGTTATTTTTGTTGTAGTATTTGTTTCCTGGAGGAGATACAACTTTCTGTAACTGGATCAGCGTAGCTCCAACCACTATTCATCTTAAGATTGACTTTTTTGTTTTGTTGCTCCATATAAATATTGTTATTATTTATTACATTTCTGTGGAAAAAGAGCCAGTGGAATTTTTATTGGGATTGTGTAAAATCTGCACTGTCTTGGGGTATGTGGACATTTTCGATAATAATAATCTCTACCATTAAAGCCCATTCCTCACCTCAACTCTGCCACCTTTCCTAACCTCAGTTCTGCAATTTGAGGCTAGAGGCTTGTCTTTTTTTTAAATTATTTTTTATTTATAAAAAGTAAACATTGACAAAACCATAGGATAAGAGGGGTACAACTTTGCACAATTCCCACCACCAGGCCTCCATATACCATCCCCTCCCATGATAGCTTTCCTATTCTTTAACCCTCTGGGAGTATGGACCCAAGGTCATTGTGGGATGCAGAAGATGGAAGGTCTGGCTTCTGTAATAACATCCCCGCTGAACATGGGCGTTGACTGGTCCATCCATACTCCCAGCCTGTCTCTCTCTTTCCCTAGTGGGGAAAGGCTCTGGGGAGGCGGAGCTCCAAGACACATTGATGGGGTTGTTTGTCCAGGGAAGTCTGGTCGGCATCATGCTAGCATCTGGAAAAGAGAGTTAACATACAAAGCCAAACAAATTTTGAACAATCATGGACCTAAAGACTGGAATAGTGCAGATGAAGTGTTGGGGGTGGGGGTCCTCCATTTTGTAGATAGATAATAGGCATATTTTAGTTATATTTCAAAGGGCCTGTAGCTATACTGGTGGTTTTTTTTGTTTGTTTGTTTGTTTGTTTGTTTTTGCCTGAGCCTGAAATATGATTTGCAGGGGGATCCTAATTATTGTCTGGGGAGATGGTGTCATGGCTGGGAAAAGGACCAGAAAGCTGGATCAGGGAAGAGAGTAGCTCCCTAATATGGGAAAGGGGTATAAATATTGTTGACTGTAAACCCCATCGATTTGATGTGATCTGGGGCCCATAGTTAGCTTGGGAGTCAGTGTGCCCTCTGCATCCCTGTAGATCTGAGCTCATATTCTGTGGTCATGAGTAGGAACATTCCATGCTGCCCCAGTATGGACCCATCTACCTTAGATGTAGCATAGAGTATGTTGTCCATCCTCCTTTCAGAGGATGGAACATTCTCTATCATTATTGATCCAAGTTGAGGACAAGGTCCTATGGGGGCCCACAAAGAGAACTATTTTGTTGTTCTTGATAGAAATGACCGGTAACAATGAAGAGAGGGATTTATTTGAGTTCTAGGCCCATCAAGTCTGTTTGGGAATCTCAGGACTCTCCAATTAGGGCCCCAGCTGGTGGAATGGCCTGATAGTGACTAAAGAATCATTGTTAAAGTATGCCAGTCTCTTGCCCTTATTCAGCTTTTGCAGTCCTTGCTTTGCTAAGATTAGCTTTGGAGTGAGTGAGAGAACTGTCATAGGAAGTAGATGAAGAGGGTATCTAAGTCTAAGTGGACACTATTTCATTATGAACTTAATACTGACTCACTAAAGACTATTGTGTATTTTTGCTTTCATGTATGTATTTTGCCCTTATTTATGGATACGTGTGAACATATGCTCTATCTTATGGGACCTGGCCTATATCTAGGTTTTGGGACTTTGTTAGGAAGTGAATCTCTTGGAATGGAATTAAAGAATACCATGAAAGGAAAGGTCTCATCCGAGTGAAAAGGGTGAAGGGTTGGCATTCCATGCTTGACGTCTCTGTACACAGTCTGAGGTGAAGCATGCTGAGATGGTACTCGTTGCATTGATTAGGTTGGAATCAGCGGATGCAATATCATTTGGCCTGACTTGAGAGAAGCATGCAGGGAAGTGAGCTCCACCCCAGAGGTTCCAGATTGGGAGAAACATAGGCTCTATAGAGAAAGCAGGAAATTCCTATTGTCTTGGGGTTTAAGAAGACAATAGATAGTTATTGCAATAATCACATTGTTTGGCAATTGGGTTAACTTTGAAAAATCCCTTTGTTCAGATTTGCTGTATCATACACACCCTCACCATATTTTATGTTCTTTGACATTATTTGTATATAGCTGTGCCACCAGTTGCTTCTGTTCTCCCTGGACTAAGCTTTTAAGAGAGTCAACATATCAAAGACTCAGCCTATGTATTAAAAAGACTCATTCTGTGCTTTAAAAAGTTTGAGACATTCAATCACATTTTCCCCTCTCATATTAATTAGTGATTTATATGACTACAAATTGATAGGAGTATACATAAACACCATTCCTACCACCAACAGACTGTGTCCCATCTCCCCCCCACCTCATGAACATCCACCATCACCCTCCACCCAGGGTTTTTACTTACTCTGGTGCCCTACGTCTTTTTTTTTTTTTTTGGCTTTGTTTCCTTACTAACTGTTGTCTGAAAAGCAGCTCGTCATCACTCCTTCAGATATGATTGATAACCTAACTGGATAGAGGATTCTTGGGTGGACATATATTTCCATTCAGAACTTTGAATGTTCTGCCAGTCCTTTTCAACATTTTGAGTTTCTACTGAAAAATCAGTAGAACCGCCCCTACAGCTACAGACAGACTATGACCCACATAGTCAACGACTGCCACCTCTCCAGATTCAAAGGAGGTCTCGAAACTTTACATCAGGCTCAACCTGACGCTGTTGACTGGCTACGGAAGAAGGGCAAACGCTAGAAGAAGAATAGTCTTATGGGGGTTCCCTTATAGGTGACACTTTGCTTTTCTCCAGATGTTTTTAATTGCCAGGATAGCTTCACTGAGAGACGAGGAACTCGTGGTGGCGTGGTAACACAATTCTTTATTGATGTGGGTGCCCCAGAGTCATGTGTGCGCACAGCAGGTTTAGGCTACATGGAGCTAGCAAAATGGCCACATCCCACTATGCACGCCAGCCCTTCTCCAGGTCAGGAAGCGGAAGAGAAAGAGAGTGAAACCAGAACAGCAGCAGGCTTTATAGGGTAAAAACCGTAAGTGGCAAGTTGGAAATGGAAATGGCTAGGAAAGGGAGTAGAGAGAGGCAAAAGGCATGCTGGGAAGGTGGGAGCGTCCTTAGCAACTATTGTGATGGTTTTAACTGAATTAGCAATACCCTGAGGAGATAATGTGGTGGGGATCTTTCAGGCAAAACAATGATTATATAATGGACCACAGTATCAGCAATGGGGGGGGGGGGGCTGGCTTTAAGGCCCGACATTTAATACTTTCTTTTTGTCTGTAATTTTTGCCATTTTAATTACTATGTGTATTTGTGAGCTTGGGCTTAATATTCCTTAGAGATAGTTGAGGATCTGAGGTCCTATCTCTGTTTTCAATTGGGGGAAGTTTTGGGGCTAGGTGGTGGCACACCTGGTTGAGCACACAGGTTACAGTGCACAAGGACCCAGATTCTAGCCCCCAGCCCTCACCTGCATAGGGAAAGCTTCAGAGTGGTGAAGCCAGTCTGCAGGTGTCTTTCTATCTCTCCCCCGTCTATCTCCTATTGCTGTCTGTTAACTCCTTCTATTCTTTCCTCCTGCTCACCACTTAAACATTGAGCTTTGTCTTTCTGTACATGAACCCCTCTGCTTATTTTCATACGTCAGTTATTGTATTCTTTATCTCTCTGGTTTATTAGGACTTTCATTCTCTTTCTGGCTTTGTTGGAGTCTTCTTCCATAGAACTCCTTCAGAAATCGTTTTCTGTGTTATATACCTGTAACATAGTGCTGTAAGATCTGTTTCTTTCATTCAACTGGTGATTGCTGTAAAGAAGCTTTTTTTTTCTTTAAGTTTAAAGCTGTAAATTATAATTAAAAAAAAATCTGAGCAGACTCGGCACGGCACTTGATTCTCTATTATTTTTACTCAATATGACAACCTTGCTTTTTTTCATCTCTCTTAGCCAAAACTGTAACTCTAGCTTCTTCTCCTTCTGGGATATTCTTAAAATTGTGATCAGAAAATATCATAGTAATGCAAATCCTATGTTGTAGTTAACGTGTCCATAGTCAAGTGTTCTATTAGATATGTTTTTAGGAGAAGCAGCAGAAAATGCTATCAACATTAGGGGTAGATATTATTTGCATGCACTGCCTAATTAAAGGATAAATACCATGTAGTCATTAACTAGTTTCTTAATGTATGCAAGCTTCAGTCTCTCATCTATAATAATATTATTATAGTATCTTTTTCCTACAGTTGGTGGAGGTTTAAATGAAAGAAAGTGTGTCAGTTGCTTAAAACTATGTCTAGTATCAGAGTATACATTCAGTGTTCTTTTTAAAAATGTTAATATTTTCTTTTAAATAACTTTCTCTGGTGCAGAAGACTTAACTAATTGTTCCTGTGATGATGTCCTCAATGCTGAGCAACTTCAGAAACTCCTTTATCTCCTTCAGTCAGCTGAGGATCCCATAATTATTGAAAAAGCTTTGGTCACTGTGGGTAACAGTGCAGCCTTTTCAGTTAACCAAGTAAGTACCTTAGTCCCAGAAAACAGACTTCTCTCACTTCTACCTACTGCAATAATTATGACACTGATCAATTACTTAATGTCTCAGAGCCTCCATTTTTCATCCAAAGAGCTCTGCTATTTATACCTACAACGTTTGTTTGTTTGATTGTTTTGAAAAGGTCAGCCTCTAGTACTGATTATTAATGGGATCCTAGATCCCCATGAAGTTTGTTACTAGCATCATATGCATATATGTGTGTGTGTATTATAATCAATATTTTGCATTGTTTTACTATCTTAATTTAAAAATCAACAGTGCTTCACTAGAAAAATGAAAGTATATAACACAGATAATATGCTTTACATTGTATTTATGTCTTATGAATATGGTTCTGATGCATGTGATTCCTGGAGTCTACTCTGACAATGACTAACCAATGTAAATTATTCCTACGAGTAAAGAATCAACAGCAAACGTAAAGAACTTAACTTGAATACTTCTTGTTCCCTCCTCCACACATGGAGAAAGAATAAACAATTTTTGGAAATTGTTTCTATGCCTTTTGTCAACATTGTCATGAATGAAAATTATTTTTAATACGTTACAGTACAGTTTTCTCCAGCATTGGTGAGATGTACTGTAAAACTCTAGAGATGTATAAGAAGATACAAAGAATATGCTGTGTATTTGTAACATTGTTTTGTGTGGCACTGGGCAATATTGATAAGCAACCTTCCAGGGAAATTTTTTTTTATTGGGCAGGGGAAGAAGGGAGGTGCCTCAGCACCACTCTGCCATAGATGGAACCTCATCTGGTGACATCCCTAGTGCTCCTACATGGTGCCAGGGTTCAAACCCAGGGCCTCATATATGATTAGGTGCACACTCTTTGGGACAAGCTATTTCCTGACCCAATAACAGTCTTTCAGTTGGAGCTGACAGAATGCAAATACATTATTTTAAGCTAAATGGGAAAATACTGAACAAATTTGGTATCCACAAATAACATTGCTTTGAAGCACAAACAAATATAGTCAAGGTTACAGAAAGTCTTCCAAGAGCTCTCTCTTTATATTTTGGCTTTGCTTACTCTTATTTTTGTCTATTGTTGTCTCTCTGACTACAAGAGGCGTTCTTCTCATGGGTGAAAAGGTATCTACTGTTTCTCTTAAACTTTCATTTTTGTAGTTCATGATCCAAAAGGAGGAATTGCTCTGCTATGATCAAATACCAACCCTTTGGAACAATTACTGTGCCAAGGGACTTTAGCACTGCAATCATTGTTATAAAACAAGCAGAAGTGCCTTACCAGCAGTATGACTGGATTACTCCAATAGCTTTTTCTCCTGCTTAAGATGCTCTTAAACTTATGATCAGAAAAAGTCAGCATATAGCCTGGGGGGGTGGCACGGTGGATAAAGCATTGGACTCTCAATCATGAGACCCCAAGTCCAATCCCCGTTATTGCATGTGTCATTGATGCTCTGGTGTTCTCACTCTGAATCACAGAAATAATCTTTTACAAAGTCTGTAAGACCTGGCTCATATAAGCAGCATATAACTAAAAAGCAGGGGTAAATGTGAATACAACTGCCAGCAGTCCTACCAAAAACTGTGTAGGATAGAGGAGTCCTGTCTGCTTCAATGCAAAGAGGAGTGTCTGATAGAGGACAACAATAGATATTGACTAATTAAACTAGCATGCCTACAGGGGGCTATTTTTTTTTTAAGATTTTATTTATTTATGAGAAAGATAGGAGAGAGAAAGAACCAGACATCACTCTGGCACGCATGCTGCCGGGGATCAAACTCGGGACCTCATGCTTTAGAAGATGAGTCCAAAGCTTTACCACTGTGCCACCTCCTGGACCGCAGAGGGCTATTTCTGATGCTGTAGTTTTATATCCATTTTTAAATGTAGCCTGTGTCAACAAGTGTACTATAAACCATTAGTCCTGATAAAGTTTTTTAATTTTTTTAATTTAAATTATCCTTATTTATTGGATAGAGATAGCCAGAAATTGAGAGGATGGGGTAGATGGAAAAGAAGAAATAGAAACACTAGCAGCACTGCTTCACCACTTGCAAAGCTTTTCCCCTGCAGGAGAGGACCAGGGGCTCAAACCCAGGACCTTGCACATTGTAATATATGCACTCAACCAGGTGCACGACCAGCACCTGGTTCCTTATATTTTTAAACTTTTAAGGTGTTCCAGTTCTGTAAGCTATTCATACATGGGAACACACCTCTCCTACCAGGTAATGACCCTGGTTTTGTAGCTAGTACATAGAAACATTTATTTAAATAGAGAATTGAAATGCATGAACTTGCGAAAAAAAGAAAATTAGCCAGCCTAACTCTGAGACTTTGAGGGAACTATGTAGACTACTACAGCAGGGTAAAGATAAGAACTTTGGTGGCAGGTGTGGTCTGGATCTATTCCCCTGTTATTTTCTAATCTATTATTTTATAGTCTGTTAAGTTACTTTTTTTTTTCAATAATACCCAAAAGAATCAATGCACATGAACATGTTAATAAGGCACCATAAAGAAACATATTTACTCTTGTTATAACCAGAGTTTCTCACACTTACTTGACCACAAAGCCATTTCTTAGCAGCACATCTGTTAACATCTTGAAGAATTAGTGTTCCAAACAATAAGTTTTTGCAAACATTACTTTAGTATTTTAATTTCTGCCTCTTCAAATATTTCACTTTCTTTTTTTTTTTTTAAGGATCTATTTATTTATTCATGAGAAATATAGGAGAGAAAGAACCAGATAGCACTCTGGTATATGTGCAGCCAGGGACGAACTCAGGACCTCGTGGTTGAAAATCCAATGCTTTATGCATTGTGCCACCTCCCGGACCACTATTTCACTCTTTCTATTCTGATTTTTTTCCATTTTTATTTGCTTTGTTTGCAGTGTAGTTTTATTGGAGTCCATCTTTATTATTGGATGGAAGAGTTATTATTCACTGTCTTCAAGCTGGTCTGAAAATATCTACTAGATATTTTCCTTTCTGTAAGAGGAAAGGAAAGGGAGAATGAGAGACATTAAGATGTCTCCACCATCCATGGTGACTTTGGATCAAAGCCAAGGGCTCACTCACATAAAATATGCACTTCACTCACTAGACCACCCCCAGGCCCATGATTACATGTTTTCCATGCTAAGTCTTCATGATCTAGTGTGTGTTTTAACTTCTACATTCAAACTAGCCATATTTTAAGTGCACCATAAGACTTGTGTAGCTAGTGGCACCTGTGCCAGAAGGCACAGATGTAATGGCTACTGAACCTGGTAAAACATTTTTTAAATAGGAATTACAGTGATCTAGGAGGTGGCGCAGTGTAGTATTGAACTCTCAAGTATGAGGTCCCAAGCTCAGTCCCAAAAGCACACGTACCAAAGTGATATCTGTCTGGTTCTTTTTCTCCCCTTTCTTTCTCATAAATCTTTTTAAAAAATAATCTCATAAAAAAGCAGGAATTACAGAATGTGTTTGAGGAATATATTCCAGTGAGTAATTAAAATTTTTTGTATGTATAGATGCAAAGAACTGGGTGAATGGGGCTGCATTTTGAAGTTATGGTGATATTTTTTCCTTCTTAGGTTATTATTCGTGAGCTGGGTGGCATTCCAATTGTAGGAAGCAAAATCAACCATCCTAACCTTAGTATTAAAGAGAAAGCTTTAAATGCACTGAACAACCTAAGTGTTAATGTTGAAAATCAAGTCAAGATAAAGGTAAGTTATCTAAAAATCACAAATCTGTAAGTTTACCTGAAAATGAAAATGAAGAAAGGTAAAATAATGAAATTTTAGTAGATTATTCTTTTTCACTTTATGACCAAGAATTTTCTAGATTTTTCCCACATTGTTGATATATAATTGTACAGCATGGCAATTTGATACACATATATACCGAGAAATAATTAACTGTCATTGCATTACCTAACACCTCCAGCACCTCACATAATTAATTCTTATTAACTACAGTCACCCTACTGTACATTGGAACTTATCTTATTACTAGAAGTTTATAACCTTTGACTAACATCTCTACATTTCCTCCATCCCCTCCCTGCCTTACCACTCTCTTTCTGAGTTTGCCTTCTTTAGAGACCACATATAAATGAGATCATTTAGCCTACCTGTTTCTGACATATAACAAACATAATGCCCTCAAGATTCATCCATTTGTTGCAAATGACAGAATTTCCTCTTTTTAAAGTTTAATAATATTCTACTATGTGTGTGTATATATCACATTTTCTTTATCTCTTCATTTGTCTTGGCTATTGTAAATAATGCTATAATGAGCATAGGAGTACAGATATCTCTAGGATTTCATTTTCTCTGGCTATATTGCCCAGAAGAGGGATTGCTAAATCATATAGTAGTTCTGTTTTTAATTTTTTGAAGAATTTCCATACTCTTTTGCTATAGTACCATTTGCAATCCCATCAGTATCACATGGATTCTCTTGTCTCCATATCCTTGGCTAATATTTGTTCTCTTCCCTTTTTGATAATAACTGTTCTAACAAGTATGAGGTAATCGCCCATTATGGTTATGATTTGCATTTCCCTGATGATTATTGATGTTGAGTGTCTTTTCATGAACCTGTTGACCATTTGTATGTGTCCTCTGAAAAAAAAAATCATATCCTCTGACCAATTTTTGAAAAATAAAGCTGAGGAATGGGGTGGGGGGGCAGAGCCAGCCAATAGCAGCATAGTAGACATTCTAATTTGGCTTATTTTAATCCAGGTGTGGTAAAAGAACCAGGCTAGAATCAGATTGTATCAGCTATAATGGCAGAATATACTTAAGGTATTATTATGTTAATTCAGTATTTATTGAGCTTCTGCTGTATGGTGCAGAATTTAGAAGTATGATTAACTTGTTATAAAAGAAATCTAGAAGGAGAGTAAAGCCTGTCTACAAATAATTGTGATTCATGATGAAGTGCTTTAAAAAAAAGCTATAATTAAAATAGCGTTAGGTACATAGAAAGGAGAAATTTCATCCAAAAAAAAATTCTGTAAAGGTAGAATCTGACCTGACCTGGCTCTTTTTTTCTTTTTGATGAGCCAGAACCTCCCACATGGCTGACTTCACCACTCTTGGCCACTTTTTCATTCAGAGAGATAGATCCAGAGGGAGGAACACCACAGCACCAGAGCTGCCCCTTCTCTGGCATTCCCACGTGGTACTGGGGCTCAAACCTGAGCTGCACCTGCATGGCAGGCAAGGTAGGCACCTACCCAGGAAGATATCCCGCTAGCTCCAGACCTGATTCCTAAGGGTGACTAAGGTTTCTTTTTTTTTTAATTATCTTTATTTATTTATTGGATAGAAACAGGTAGAAATCGAGAGGGAACGGGGTGATAGAGAGGGAGAGAGACACCTGCAGCCCTGCTTCACCACTTGTGAAGCTTTCTCCCTCCATGTGGGGGCCATAGGTTCGAACCTGGGTCCTTGCACATTGTAACATGTACGTTCAGCCAAGTGCACCACCACCCAGCCCCCATGACTGAGGTTTCTAAGAAAATTCTAAGAGAAAGGAGCAAAGTGAGGTGTGGACAGAATCCAAGAATAACTAAGCCCATTTGGTAAGTTTATTACTTAATAGAAATGAAATGGTGAAAGAATTTAGTTGTGATAAGAATATAAAATACATGACACATTTTAGTAAATATTTTAAAAATATGTCAGCATCTTACAAAGATAAATGATTTATGAAAAGCCAAAGAAATGCTGTTTAGTTTGAAGACTGGAACTGTAATGATATTATAACCAAAAAGAGCCTGCTGGTTTGTAAAGATCATGTAGCTCTCAAAATTATGTTAATTAATCTCTTTCCTTTTTTTATATCTTATTTTACTTTGTTATTTATTTTCTCTTTTGTTGCCCTTGTTTTTATAGTTATTGTTGTTATTGATGTCGTCGTCGTTAGATAGGACAGAGAGAAATGGAGAGGGGGGGAGAGAAAGAGAGACACCTGCAGACCTGCTTCACTGCCTGTGAAGCGACTCCCCTGCAGGTGGGGAGCCGGGGTTCGAACCGGGATCCTTATGCCGGTCCTTGCGCTTTGTGCCATGTGTGCTTAACCCACTGCGTTATGGACCAACCCCCAATTTCTCTTTTCGTTACTGCCATTATTTTAGTTTCTGTGGTAACATATATACATTTGGATTTTTTTTTAAGTGAATAGTACTGGCTTACAGGATAATTAGGCCAAAACCAGTTATCTGTGAGATAAACTATTTCCAAGATGGACAGATCATGAAACAGAAAATAAGTTTAAGAAAATTTCCTGTTATCTTGAGGTTATTTCTATTATGTGTGAAATAGTGGCAGTACCAGCATTAGACTACTTTTGCCAGAGGTGGTAAACAATATTAAGCTTAGTTCATAAATATATACATATATATATAGACAACCTTGGGCCAAAATAAATCTTTTAAGAAAGAGACCACAGCACTGAAGCTTCCTTCAGTGTGGGGACTGGGCTTGAACCTGGGTCATGCACATGACAAAGCAGAACATACCGAGTGAGCTGTTTCTCCAGCCCTATACTCCATTCTTTACTTCTGACATGATCTGTCTCCTAGACCCTACAGTTAAGGTTTTTACCATCATACAAAATGGCTTCACGTCTTCCCTCTTGATCCCACTGTGCTTGGAACTGACACAGAAAGGCAGACTGAGTTGGGAAGCAGACCATCAAGAGGCCACAAGTGTAGAGAGCACAGTCTATGAAATATTTGAAGACTTTAGAATTCATCTGTAAAATAGCCATAACAGCACCCACCTAATTAGAATCATCTTACAGATTAAGTGAGGTACATTTGCAAAATGTTCAGCATGTCTGCACCAAAAAAGAAACTTAAAAATAAAGTCACTGAAGCTTGTAGAATGCATAGAAATCTCAGCTTTTATGCAAAGGCACTCTGCACAGTACAAAAAAACTTAGAATAATTGTGGAGGTTCTAAGATACATTCTTTTTCCCTCTTCCTTCAGGTATACATCAATCAAGTCTCTGAAGATGTCTTCTCTGATCCCCTCAACTCCCCTGTGCAAATGGCTGGACTGAGACTGTTAACAAATATGACAGTTACCAATGACCACCAGCACATGCTTAACAATTACATTACAGACCTGTTCCATGTTTTGCTTATTGGAAATGGCAGCACCAAGGTACATAGTAATTATTATTTGAAATGCAAAGATATACTACATCAAGCTTATTAAAATTGAAATTGACAGGGCTTGGTGGTTGCATACTCAGCAGAGCATATACATTGTCGTGTGCAAGGACCTTAGTTCAAACTCTGACCCCCTGCAATGGGGAAGCTTCACTAGCAGTGAAGCAGTGCTGCACATGTCTTTATCTCTCCCTATCTCCCTCTTCTCAGTTTCTTTCTGTCTCTTGAGAGAGAGAGAGAGAGAGATGACCATTGGGAGCATTGGATTTATCATACAGGCACTGAGCCCCAGTCATAACCTGAGTGGCAATTAAAAATACATAAACTTGGAATTGAATTTATAAGTTACCTATCTTAAGTTGATGTCCTCAAAAAAGAACTAAAGTTTATTTAAAAAAAGAAAAAAAAAAAAACACCTCAGGGGGAGAAGAAAAGTGAACTACCTTACCTGGGTAACTGCTATGCCATGCCCTAGGCTCAACTTTGAGCCCCCAGTATACCTACACTAGCACTGGGGGAAACTTAATTGCTCCCTCTCTCTATGTCTCTATCTTTAAAATAACGGGGGGAGTCGGGCGGTAGTGCAGCGGATAAAATGCAAGGACTGGCATAAGGATCCAGGTTCGAGCCCCCAGCTCCCCACCTGCAAGGGAGTCGCTTCACAGGCGGTGAAACAGGTCTGCAGGTGTCTGTCTTTCTCTACCCCTCTCTGTCTTCCCCTCCTCTCTCCATTTCTCTCTGTCCTATCCAACAACAATGACATCAATAACAATAATAACTATAATAAAAAACAACAAGTACAATAAAAGGGAAAATAAATAAATATATATATAAAAAATTTTTAATGGGCCTGGAGTAGTGAAGTCTTGGTGAGAACTACAGCAAAAAGTACCTTATAAGGGTCCAAGAAAATTGATTTTGTTTTGTTTTTATTGTGTTGTATTTTTACCAAGGTTTCGCCACTCCAGGCTGACTTTTTCACATAGAAAGACGGGGGAGAAGGAGAAAAGACACCACAGTACTGAACCTGGATCATGCAGAAGAGCCAAAATACTGACTTACAAAATTAGCTTGTAAAAGTCAGGTTATTTGTCTTATCAATAAATTGATATTAATTTGACACTATTACCATGGTTTCTGTTGCAGAATGAGCTGAGACTTTATATTTGTTTTACCTTCTTTACTGTTTAAAATCTAGCATAACTGTATATTAATATTTGTATTCTCCTCCATCCATTAATAACAGTATGTATAACACAGTCAAAGAGTAGATAAGTATATTAGACTAGATGCACAGAGACCAAAAAGAAAATAACAGATACTAATAGTGATTATTTCGGGGCATCAAAATATGGACATTTGTCACTTTTTCCTGACTTGAGTTACCCCTCTCTGCCACTGACTTTCTGTAACTTCAAGTATCTTCTCTTTAGAGTCTCCTCTGCATGTCTGGGCCCTGAGCATGTGTAATTTTACCATTCCTAGAATGCTTTTCATTCACTGAGACAGAAAGAGAAGCGATAGCACCAGAACCTGACAATTCCTTATGGTGCTAAGGTTCAAGCCTAGGTCACACATACACAAGGCACACACCCCAGGGTGCTAGCTCTCACCTAAAATTTGGGTGAAATTTAAACTCACTGTGGTCTATTCCAGCAAATCCAAGGACTCTAGAATATAAAGGAGGAAAGCAGGATGGGATTCAAAGGAGGTTAGAGACCAAGTGTACTATGATGAAGATTTAAGTTGGTGAAAGGTGTGGAGTGCAGATACCTATCACAGGAAAATAAGAAATGGTCCTCATGTGACAGCTGTTCTGCAAACCATTACTTTCCACAATAAAGTGGGGGGAAAGTTAAAAGGGGAAGCATTGGGAGTCAAGCAGTAGCGCAGCAGGTTAAGCGCATATGGCGCAAAGCGTAAGGACCAGTGTAAGGATTCTGGTTCGAGCCCCCAGATCCCCATCTGCAGAGGAGTTGCTTCACGGTGAAACAGGTCTGCAGGTGTCTGGCTTTCTCTCCCCGTCTTCCCCTCCTCTCTCGATTTCTCTCTGTCCTATCCAACAACAATGACATCAATAACAATAATAATTACAACAATAAAACAACAAGGGCAACAAAAGAGAATAAATAAATATAAAAAGGAGGGGGAAGCATTATACTTGGCTGGTGACTTTTTATGCTATTTTATCTGAAGTCCACATTTGTAGATTTTATCACTATTTTAAATTACAAAGATTCAGACAGGGGTGGGGATATAGCACAATAGTTATGCAAAGAGACTTTCATTTCTGAGGCTCTCTGCCACACAGCCATAAACCAGAGCTGAGCAGTGCTCTGGTTAAAAAAAAAAAATTCAGACAGGAGTAGATAACATAATAATTATACAAAGAGACTTTCATGCTTGGGACTCCAAAGTCCCAGATTCAATGCCCTGCATCACCATAAACCAGAGCCAAGTAGTACTGATTTTAAAAAGGAGACATTTAAATTATAAAGATTCATAATTACACACAAGTCACTTTTGCTTTTTTATTATTAACTTAAGTGATGTACAAGATAATAGGGGTATAGTTCTATGCTATACCCATCACCAACGTTCTGTGTCCCCATCCCAACAATAACCACCCTAGTTCTCCCAAGGTCTTAGATATGGGTTGAGTATATATTTTTTCAAGTTCACGTTTCAATTCTGTATATTCCACATAAGAGTAAAATCATCTAGAAGTTGTTTTTTGTTGTTGTTGTTGTTGTTTGTTTTTGCCTCCAAGGTTATTACTGGGGCTCAGTGCCTACACTACAAATCCACTGCTTGTAAAGTGACCTCCCACCCCTTGCAGGTGGAGATTCGGGGGCTTGAGCTGGCAGGATCCTGGCGCCAGTCCTTGAGCTTCGCACTATGTGCTCTTAACCCGGTGGACTACCATCCAGCCCCCTAAAGGGTCATGTTAAACATCTTGGTGATCAAACTATACCAAAAAATTCAAAATTTAAGTAGATTTAATTATTATATGTATTTTAATAAATAGACTTTTTTCTGAGGTATTTGCATAATAGTAGTTGTAACAGAAATCATTTAGGTAACATGTTAAGTTTTCCTTCTGTTAGGTATGTCGAAGGACATTGAAAAGACACAATGTTCTCCTTCTCTAACAAAGTAATTGAAAAATTACAGATTAAAATAGCACTTTTATGTGGTGCTTTGAGGATGGTGGTCTAAGAGTTCATGCCGGGAGAGGAGGACACTTTTTTAAAAAAATTTATTCATGAAGAAGATAGAAGGGAAAGAATCAGACATCACACTGGCATGTGCTGCCAAAGATCAAACTCAGAACCTCATGCTTAAGAGTCGAAGGCTTTTTCCACTGTGCTACCTCCCGGACCACAACACCTCTTTTAAATAAGCTAAATTGAGAAGGCATCATGACTGGAGAGAAATGTGAGCCAGGCCTATGTGAAACAGGCAGGGTTTTAAAACACAGACATGCTGAGATGGCAGCTTACTAGGGAGATAGAAATTGTGTGAGCTAGCTAAATAAACCAATGTTATTATTTCAGGTGCAAGTTTTGAAATTGCTGGTGAATTTGTCTGAAAATCCAGCCATGACAGAACAACTGCTTAGTGCCCAAGTAAGTATCTTACATGTTTGTTTTTTAGATCTGCAAATATGTAGATTTGGAAGAAAGTGAACTGGAAGAATTTATACCATATTAGCAGGGATGCACACTAGGAACAGTATTTAAAAAAAAAAAAAGCTCTTTTTGCCTGTATAAATTACCTAAATGTTCTCTGTCTGGCGAGTATATTTTTACTTTCAGAAATTATCTTCAAAAGTTCTCCCTAAAAACAATAAATTTTAATTTTTTTCTGTCTCTAGTCAGTTTAGGGCATTACCTGTATTCACAGGTATTTTAATAGCCACTGGAACATTAATCTTACTGTGTCGTCAGTGCCAGATGCTGGATGCACCAGAGAGTACAGCATGACACAGTACTTATGCTCCTGGAACTTAGAGGACACACACACACACACAAAAATGTTTCAGAACTGCCATGGGCATGAACTTTTTTTTTTTTTTTTTGCCTCCAGGGTTATTGCTGGGGCTTGGTGCCTGAACCATGAATCCACTGCTCCTGGAGGCTATTTTTTTTCCCTTTTTGTTGCTCTTGTTTTATCATTGTTGTTATTGATGTTGTTTATGGATAGGACAGAGAGAAATGGAAAGAGGAGGGGAAGACAGAAGGGGAGAGAAAGACAGGCACCTGCAGACTTGCTTCACCGTTCCACTGGTCCTTGTGCTTCATGCCACGTGCGCTTAACCCGCTGCCACCCGAACTCTTTTTTTTTTTTAAACAAGATGAAGTAAAAGTTGTGATAAGTGTTTTGAAGTAAGCAAAGATAGTACTAAGAATGAAAACCTGTAGAAAGGAACCCTGTTGGGAGTTGGGCTGTAGCGCAGCGGGTTAAGCGCAGGTGGCGCAAAGCACAAGGACCAGCATAAGGATCCCGGTTCGAACCCCGGCTCCCCACCTGCAGGGGAGTCGCTTCACAGGCGGTGAAGCAGGTCTGCAGGTGTCTATCTTTCTCTCCTCCTCTCTGTCTTCCCCTCCTCTCTCCATTTCTCTCTGTCCTATCCAACAATGACAGCAACAATAATAACTACAACAATAAAACAACAAGGGCAACAAAAGGGAATAAATAAATAAAATATTTAAAAAATTTTTTAAAAAAAGGAACTCTGTTATATTCATCTGCTCATCTTAGTACTATGTATGCTAACAGGATGTGCCACTACCCAGCCTCCCATTTGCTTATCTTAGTGGCCCTCAGTACATGTGTACCACCATAGATATTTGGTGAATTCATGAATTCTCATAAAGATTGACTGATGGCGGGGCCGGGCGGTGGCACACTTGGTTTGAGTGCACATGTTACAGTGTGCAAAGATTTGGGTTTGAGTCCCTGGTCTCCACCTTCAGGGGAAAGCTTCATGAGTGGTGAAACAGGGCTGCAGGTGTCTCTCTGTCTCTCTCGTTCTACCTCCCCCTTCTCAATTTCTGGCTGTCTCTATCCAATTAATAAAGATCATTAAAAAAAAATTTTTTTTTAAAGACTGACTGATAAGAACTTTGGTGGTAGAGAGACAGTGAGTTGTACAAAGATATATCTTATAATATTGTAGGCCATTGCTTAGAATAATTATAATTGTGATAATAGCAAGATTTGAGTGCTGGATCTTAAAGAAGAAATCAGTGTTTTTCAAATGACTGCACATCAGGGTTGCAAGGAAATGGCATTTTTCAGCTAAAACAAATTTTTCCCCATTAGTTTACAATGTAAAGGTACATTACAATTTTACACATTTGTTATGTGATAGTGTTATGACAAGATTTTATATTCAGTGCAGTGTTAAAATGTGAGCACATACCTGAAAAAAAGGTCAGATATTATTAAAATAATACTCATTTCCTCTTTCAGGTGGACCCATCATTCCTTTCCCTCTGTGATGGCCATGTAGCAAAGGAGATTCTTCTTCGAGTCCTTACACTATTTCAGAATATAAACAACTGCCTCAAAGCAAAAAAAAATCGCTTAGCTCTTCAGTCTAAGTTCCCTGAAGGATCACTGTTTTTTCTGTTATATGGAGAAGAATGTGCCCAGAAAATGGAAGCCTTAGTATATCATCAAGATGACGAGGTGAAAGAAAAGGTAACAATAATACCAAAATCCTAACTGGTTGGTAATATTTTTCCAAAGGGTAATGCAGCCTGAAAGTAATACAAATATATATATATATATATATATATATATATATATATATTTTTTTTTTTTTTTTTTTAATCTGAGACATAGTGAAAGAGACCATGGCACCAAAACTACTTTCAATTCTGTGGAAACCAGGCTCAAACCTGGACAGAGATTTATTTTTCATCTTCATTACAAAAGGATTCTTTCAGCTGCTGATCTGAATGTCACATTTCCTCATTAACACACACACACACACACACACACACACACGACCAATTTACCAATTCCAAGTGACTATAAGCGAGCTGGGGATATAGCATAAATGTTATACAAAAGAAGACTTTCATGCCTGAGGTACCAAATATCCCAGGTTCAGTTCCCCACCCCCAACTACCATAAACCAGAGCTGAGCAGTGCTCTGGTTAAAAATAAATATTTATTTTTTATTTTATTTTGGTAGCTATTTCCAAGATACTTTTCAATTACTGATATTTGCATAAAGTGGCAGTGACCATTTTTGTTAGCTAGCCTTCTGTTGTTTGAAGTGACTTGCAGTTAACTAGTCTGAGAGATTATTAGTATTTAGTTGTTTCAGAACTACCATTATTAAGTACCCTCCCTTTTTTTTTTTTCCTTTTTTAATCATAAGATCCTGGTCCACATGAACTATACTACATTCAAAAGGCTCTTCTATGGTCAGAATCTATTCCAGTCCATGAAAACAATGAACCTTTAAGAGAAATGTTTCCTAGCACTCACCTATTCCAATGTACCTACCAGGATAAAAAAAATTCTAGATGTAAAAGAGATCAGAATGTCTATCCATAGGCAATTAGTCAAATCAAGTATCTATTTTTTAAAGGGAATAAAGCAGGCCAGGGTTGTAGCTCAATGGTAAAATGCATGCCTCACATGTCTGAGACATTGGGTTCAGTTCTTGACATCAAGAAAGAACAAGTCTGAAAATGCTGATTTTGAAGAACACTTATAAAATACACTTGTTTTTAAAATCATGTTGTAGAAAAATATGTATACATGATCTCATCTATGGCTTTGTAAATAAACATGTATGCTTATATGTGGACAGAACACTTGCAGATGATACCTATACTCCTGAAAGTGGGCCTGGGAATGAGGAAATGGACTTTTCTTTGTATACCCTTTACTATTTAAATTTTTACTCTAAGCATACACTATCTTTTTTTTAAATAAAAAGAAAAAAAATCACAAGGTTATACATTTTCTCTTCATTGATAGCACTTTATTTTCATCCATATTTTACTTGATTAAAATAACAATATATTTATCAGCCATTTTTATTCCATATGGACTACTATAATAATTTATTGATATATTTTAATTCAGCCAGGCTTTGTAATATTCAAGTTCATAACCATGCTAAGTATTAAGTAAAGCAATATGCAAGCAGAAATTTTCCTATTCATGTATTTAAGGCAAAACTTTTAAGAGTACTTTGTGTCATTTATAAATATATGAATTTTCATAGGAAGTCACAGATGCTCAAACAGAAAAGCATATAGTCCAAAGATTTCCTGAAAGAAAGTCAAACTTGAAAGAGCATTTTTTTTATAATAGAAAAAAACCTAGTGCAAGGCAAAAAAGGGGGCAAGGGATCCTCAGTCAAATACAGTAATGTACATGGTGACAGCTAATAATGATGCAAACGTAAGTAGGAAAGGCACATTTCTTTGTAATGTTTTTTAAATCTATCTCATTTAGTGAAATGCATACATACACATAGATTTTTTTTCAAAACGTGCACATTCCAAACCAGATTTGGCTTCAATATGCTTTAGCAGCACTGGGTAAACTGTCTCTTCTCAGTTTGAATAATCACATTTCCTGGAGATCAGATGAAATGTCAGAATGCTAGAGAAGTGGGGAGTAATTTTTAACTATCCAGAAAGAATTACATGGTGAAAATCCACATATCTTTATCTGTGTAGGCCATGGCACCTGTTGGCTTTCATTACATCTCCTCACTGATGAGGCAGGCCAAATTAAGTGGAACTAGAACATAATTTAAAGAGCTTAGAAGACCCTCAGTTAAACTGCATATGTAATTGAAAAATAATGTTAAGGCCATTCACGGAGGTGAAATAATTAAGCAAGATATGGCTTGTTTCATGAAGCAGAGGTAAGGGATGAATTTCCAGTTCAGCATGCAACAGCAGAGGGTGACCACAAAAGCATTGGCTAGTATTAGGGTAACACACCCCAAACTGAAATCACCATAAGCCTAATATTGATTCTTACCTGCTTGCTAAATATTCCTCTGGAGTACAAATGATATGCTTATCCAGTCTTTCCTGAAAGTTTTTTTTTTTTAATATTTATTTTCCCTTTTTGTTACCCTTGTTTTTTTTTTGTTGTAGTTATTGTTGTTATTGATGTCATCATTGTTGGATAGGGCAGAGAGAAATGGAGAGGAGGGGAAAACAGAGAGGAGGCAAGAAAGATAGACACCTGCAGACCTGCTTCACCACCTGTGAAGCGACTCTCCTGCAGGTGGGGAGCTGGGGGTTCGAACCAGGATCCTTATGCCGGTCCCTGCACTTTGCGCCACATGCACTCAACCCGCTGCGCTACCGCCGAACTCCCTCCTGAAAGTTTATTTTATAGATATTTTTTTTGTGTGCTTTAGTGCCCCCAATTCACATACATTATACACACATAACATATATACATTTTCTCTTGACTAATTTGCATATTTATAGATAAAAGTGATACATTTTGATAAAGCTGGCTTACATTTATTTTGGCTGTTGCTCTCCAAATTTATAAAACAAGTGAGATAAATTATCAATCCTCAGTGTTTAGAGTCCTAATATATACACACACACACACACACATATATATGTATATATATATATTAAAATCTGTGTCAGGAACACTATCAAAAATATTAGCCTGCTTTCAAACCTGCCTATCAATATTAGGCACTGACAGCTTAAGAAGTCACTTTCTCCATTATATTTTCTAAATGCTTTTTAAAAAAACAGTCACACTTTTGGGAGGTAGGTCAAAATTATCCTCTTGTTGCACACGAGGAAACTGAGGCACAGTGAGTATAGGTGACATGAGGGTACAAAGTAAATCCATGGTGAAAGCAGAATTAAAACTCAGGATAAGTAGCTAACATAAGGAGTGCATATGTATATGTGCACATCAAATTATAACAGCACTCTCTAGATAGCATTTGTTGCTAATCTTTTTATTATTTAATATTAACAGCTTATTTCACTGAGACTATCAGTCAGGAAGATACAATGGGTCTCTAATATACCTACTGTTGCTCTCAGGAAGATTCAGAGTAATCAAGCGACCTCAGCACCCTTATAGATCTAAAACTGGCCAGGCAATTCCAGAAATAATCATCTTTAGCATTCCATACTGGCTAAATAAAAGAAATGTGCCTGTGAGGCCACTTAATATAAACATGAACATGTAAGACATTTGACTCATGTAAAACTTAAAATATTTATAAATCTTACTGATATATTTAGAGTTAAAGCTAAAAAATCAGAAGAAAGTATGTGGAGAGAAAAACAAAAACCACAAAATTTAATTCAAAGTATATAATTTATTGATATTAAGTTCTGCTTTTATCTTTGTAAAATATCTTTGTACCAGTTATTTTTCCACTTCACAGATCATACTTTTAAATTGAAAATGGAAAAAATCTCACATTGTCATAACCACATTTCATTCTTTCCTCTGAAAGAACTTTTGATTTGGAGATTACAGATAGCAACAGAATATACTGTTCACTCCATAAAAGAAAAAAATAGAATTTTAAAATATTAACTTGGCCGAACTCGTTTTTATTCTTAAAAAAATAAATCATTTAACATTTGGCATAGAAGCTAATCTTGATAAAACAATAACCACTATCAGTCGGTCAATTTTATCATTTAATGTGAATATAAGAAGTATATCTCTATGCATAAGCCTCTGAAAAAGCTAGTTAGGTAAACAGGCTTGTCTCACCTTGTAAAAGGCCCTTAAGAAATGAGTCTTTAAAATCGGTTTTTCATAAACTCATTTTTCCACTAACATATGTTAGTTTAAAAAAAAAATCTACTGTACTGTGGTGGGGTAACACAGAGATAAGATTTTTAAATCTGTATTAGCCAATTTGTTATTTAAAAGACCTATCCCTGAATGCTTCTTTGCTGTTATGATCTAGCAATCATATCAGCAAAATGTTACATGTAACTCACTTAAAGAAGTTGTTTCCAAAAGTGAAAATGCATCATGTTCTTGAATTTCTTCTTTTCAAACTTCTATCATGTGATACCTTTTTCATTAAAAGCTCCTGTGCTCATTTTAATTCAAAGGTTTCATCATCAGTGTTTAAGTATCTTGATTCTCCATGCTTTAAAACAAAAAAATCTTCAGTCTTAATTCCGTATCTTTCTAGAGCCTCATTCAGTTTCAGTGGAGGTTCTAAGTAATGCTGGCAAAGGACAGAGAAGGAAAAAATGGAAGATCAGCTGCACATATATTTGGAGGATATTTCAAGTTCAAATGTAAAAAAGTAACATATGACTTAAAATGATGCTCTTTTCGCTGAAGCATAAGCAAATGAGTCAAATTATTTTCTAATATCCCTCAAGTCATTCATAAAAACTTCTATACAAAGGCCAGAAGATACCTCACCCAGGGAAGTATATACTACCAACCACGTGTATGAACCCAGGTTCAAGCCCCCAGTCACCACATGGGAGCACCATGCAAAGGGGAAAACTTCACAAGTGGTATGGTGATGCTGTGGTGTATCTCCTGTCTCTCCCCTTCCCCCCTTTTTTTTTTCTATCTGAGAAAAAAAAGAATAGTCCCGCAGGAGCAATGGAAACACACGTACACAGCCCTAGCAAAGCACTAGCAATTTAAGAAAAAGTCAAATAACAATAGAAAAAAATGACAAACATATTCATCTATCCAAATACTACGTGTATCAAATTCAGAGCCAACTTAAACTGAACATTAGATTGCATGAAATCTGATTCCTGTATTTCACAAGATGAAACTCCAATATAAATGGAACCAATACCAAAAGACAGTAGATAATTATAGCGTTATTTTGAAAACTATAAAAATGTACACTGTAAGCATTTGTAACAGTATGTGTCTGTCTGTACAAATGCCAGAGAACATATACATGACTGCAAAAGAATTCTCAAATATCTAGTCAACTATCGATACTGTAGTCGTCTACAGTCAGAGAGCAATTTAAGGAACAGACATGACATGGGGTGGGGGGGAGTAGAACTGGGGGTGGCCCTATATCCCTCTTTGCTGTTCCAAGGCCCAAGAAAAAGCTGACAGCAATAATGTTTCATATAGTTTTGGCCTACACAAATGTTTTCCTGATAAATAAAATACCACTTCAGTGTATTAATCTAACTCCTAAATAAAATCACTACTGACTCAGGTTTGAAACCAGCCCCCACCACATTGAAAGAAGGTTTGGTACTATGATTTCTTTCCCTTTCTCTCTGTCCCTGTCTTGTCTGACTATCTGAAAAAGCCAGCCTAGAGCAGTGTAGCCCTGATATAAAAAAAAGAATACTGCTATTAACAAAGAAGTTTATAAAAGAAAAATTGTTCCACCAGTTATTTCTTTTGATCAGAATCTTTACACTGTGTAATAGCTATTAGTATTATTCAATGGTTTCTTCCCCTCCCCCCAATTTCAGTTAGAAAAGCTATAAGATGTGAAAGCATAAATTAAAAAAAAAAAATCAGCCTCTGATCTAATCACCAGTGGTAAGTCTGCCTCTGTCCTCATGTAACAACATTTGGTCACCTATAAAGTAGCAAAACCAGTGAACCAAGAAAAACTTGTCTTCCTGAGTTTTCATTCTAATACAGAAATTTTAAAAAGTGAAATAAAATAGTGTGTGGAGAGAAAACTGTCAGTAGATGGAAAGTATGGAAGAGAGACTTTTTGGTGCACCAGTAGAGCATACACATTGCCATGCACAAGAACCCAGGCTTAAGTCCCCAGTCCCCACCTGTAGGGGGGAAACTTAAAGCAGTGAAGTAGAAAGTGTCTCTTCCTATCCCCCCCCCTCTCAATTTTTGTCTCCATCAAAAAGAAAGAAGGCCCTGGTTCAAGCCCCCAGTTCCCCACCTGCAGGGGAGTAGCAGGGGAGGTGAAGCAGGTCTGCAGGTGTCTATCTTTCTTGCCCCCTCTGTCTTCCCCCTCCTCTCTCCATTTCTCTCTGTCCTATCCAACAACAACAGCTATGACAACAATAACTACAACAAGCACAACAACAAGGGCAACAAATTGGGAAAAAAATAGCCTCCAGGAGCAGTGGATTCATTGTGCAGGCACCAAGCCCCAGCAATAACCCTGGAGGCAAAAAAGAAAGAAGGCTATAAATACTGGGAGGCAAATCAGAACAAAGACCTGATGGAGCAGACACAGGTTTGCAAGCAACTGGGAGAGGCTGCAGCTTTGGCTCCCACTGTGATGAGAGGCTGCCACTTTGGCAAAAGAGTGTCAAAGATCCGACTCAAGGTATAAGGTTCCTGCTAGCTGCAGTACTGAGAATGGACTCTAAGTGGCAGAGTTGGAACAGTGAAGATGATGAGAAGTGGTCAAAGTGTCCTGGGGTGGGGATCTGGATGGAAGATGGGGAATATAAGGGAAAGAAGTCAAGATTTTGACCCAAGTAACTGAAAGGGAGGGAGTTACTATCAATGTTTGCTGAGATGTACGAGAAACAAGTTTGAGCAAAAATTGGGAAGGTTGCTTTTAGACGTAAATTCTTGTTATTTCATAGATACCCAAGTGGAGATGTCAAATAGACAAGTATATACATGTAAATTACAAGGGGGAAACCTGGGTTAGCAGTCCAATAGATAAATGTTATTTAAAGCCATAGACTGATTAATTCCCAAGGGAAAGATCAATTAGAGAAACTGTCCATGACATCACCTGTTTTAGAAGTAAAGGAGATAGAGAATTACTAACAGAGACCAAGAAGTAACAGTAAAGGATATGCTAAGAAAACCAGGAAAGTTTTCTGCAGCTAAAGGTATATAAGTTTGCTAACAGTTATTATCTTTGTTCACTTCCAGGATAATGGTTATTTTAGAGGTCTGGGAAGCCTTCCCATTAACTACTGAATAACAGGTTTTACCCATATGTTGGTAACCCAATAAATTAATATACTCCTAAAAGTAAACATTTCCTAGTAGATTAGTTGATAATAGGGCTATACATATAGGAGATTGGTAATACATTACCAGTAAGATGTATCTTTAAATAATAGCTTAAGAAATATCCATTGGGGAGTGCTGGGCAGTGGGCACCTGGTAAAGTGCATAGAGTGCAGTGCCCAAGACCTGGGTTCAAGCCCCTGGCCCCCACCTCAAAGGGAAGCTTCAAAGCAGTGAAACAATGCTGCAAGGGTCTGATCGCCCTCTACCCCATTTTACCTCCCCTTTCTCAATTTCTGTCTCTATCCAAAATAAATTTAAATAAATCTTTAAAAAAAAAAAAAGACTGGAGAGACAGCGGAATAATTATGCATAAGACTTTAATCCTTGAGGCTCTGAGGTGCCAGGTTTAAACCCAGCATCACCATAAGCCAGAGTTAAGCAATGCTCTGGTTAAAAAAAACAAAAAAGGGAATTTGGTGATGCAATATATTTTTCTTAGGTAAATTCCTGGCTATTATAACTATCTAGAAAACAACCTCAGAAGTAAGCAAGAAAGCACTCTGAATGACTAATAGCTAACGAAATCTCAGTGCAAACACCTGAATTCACAAAGAGAGAATACTCCATAGCCATAGGACCAGACGCCTTTGTATAAAGTAAGATCATAGACTAGATACATAATAATAAGTGATGACTAGACACCCCAGCATTCTGAATTCATTAAGGTATACGTAAGCAAACTCTAATACCTCCTAAATTCCCTTTTAAAGGGGCTACATTATGATCTACTACAAAAGATATTAAAATATAGACCCAGGACACAATATGTTATATAATGCCTGAAATTCACTTCTACCAAAACTAGCAAGTTAAAGTGAGTACTTAAATACATCATTTAGGAAATTCATCATTCCTTAGATAAATTCAGTGTCACTATATGTAATTTTAAAGCACTGCCAAGAGGGTGGGTCAATGGAGTACCCAGTTAAGTGTACACATTTCCATGTGCAAGGATCTAGGTTCAAGTCTCTGCTCCCCACCTGCAGGGAGGAAAGCCACATGAATGGTAAAGCAGGTCTGCAGGTGTCTTTCTTCTTCTCTATCCCCACCCCCTCAAAAGAAAGTATCTCTGTCGTATCAAATACAAAAGTCAAAAATGTAGGAGTCATCAAGTCCTAGGTTTAATAAAATATTACCACTTAATCCAGATCACTGAATGCACTATAGAATGAATATATATTGGCGGTAGCGCAGTGGGTTAAGCGCAGGTAGCGAAAAGCTCAAGGACCAGCGTAAGGATCCCGGTTCAAGCCCCCAGTTCCCCACCTACAGGGGAGTCACTTCACAGGCAGTGAAGTAGGTCTGCAGGTGTCTTATCTTTCTCTCACCCTCTGTCTTCCCCTCCTCTCTCCATTTCTCTCTGTCCTATTCAACAATGAAGGACATCAACAACAACAATAATAACCACAACAAGGCTGTAACAAAAGGGGGGGAAAATGGCCTCCAGGAGCAGTGGATTCATGGTGCAGACACTGAGCCCCAGCAATAACCCTGGAG
The DNA here is from genome assembly GCF_950295315.1 of Erinaceus europaeus. Taxonomy (NCBI): domain Eukaryota; kingdom Metazoa; phylum Chordata; class Mammalia; order Eulipotyphla; family Erinaceidae; genus Erinaceus; species Erinaceus europaeus. The sequence goes on from NC_080169.1 coordinate 71,252,912, forward strand.
GCACACACACACAAAAAAAAGAATGAATATATATTTATCATATGGATTAATACAAACTGCCACCAAGTATAAGTGTACACCACCAGAAAAAAAGAGTATTAAAAGTCCCCTTCTCAGGCAGGGGTAGATAGCATAATAGTTATGCAAAAAGACCCGTATGCCTAAGGCTCAAAGTCCTGTGTTCAATTCCCCATACCACAAGCCAGAGTTGATCAGTGCTCTCGTTAAAAATAACAATAAATATTTATTTTTTAAAAAAAAGTCCCCTTCTCCAAATGCACACAGACTCTCATAGCCATACCCATCCTCTGTACCCTTAAGATATATTTTTTTATTCCCCAACAATGTGGCTCAGGGCTGCTGCATCATGGGACAGAAATTTTGATTGGGAAGTGGGAAGTGGTCAGGTAGTTTATTAGGTTATTTTACAAAAAAAACAAAGGGGCCAGGTGGTGGCACATCTGGTTAAGCACATATATTATTAAAAAAAAAAAAAAACAGAACAAGATGTAACTCAGGGAACAGGCAAGCCAAAAACAGAAGAATACGTAAAACAGCATGAAAATATAGGGTTCTTGCACAGAGGCACTGGGGATGTGGAAGATGCCACAGAAAGTAAAGTAGAAACCTGGATCCAGGAAAGGAACACCCTGGCTCCAAGAAAAGAGGAAAGCTTTCTGCTATTCTTCTACTTGATCTCAGGATAGTAATCAGTAACAGAATTCTAGGGTTTGACTACCTAAAAAGGAAAAATGAACTCTTCTGTATTTAGTCTAAAAATAAAATTGCTATTAATTCCAAAACTTGTCGTATAGCATATACCAAATCAATGATTAGTGGATGAACATTACCAATAAGTTCCAAACATTCCAATCTTACTTTCCTAATTGTCTTCCACATTGCCTGTAGTCTGACTGAACCAACTCTTCACGATTCCCCATGTTCATTGCCTCTGTGATCCCTCCAGGAAGTAATGGTCTCTGACTCACACCACTTTTTCTGCTTCAGATTAGAGCACATAACCCTTTCAACAGCCTTTCTTATATTAATTATGTACATGTCATATAGCTTCTATTAGAGCAAAAGCCTCTTGGAGAGACATGACAGTTCATTCTTCTATTTCCCCAAGACTACACAATCATATTTTTGTTATATTAATGGATGTGTTGGAGCCAGGCAGTGGCACACACCTCAACAGTGGCACATGTTACAGTGCTCAAGAACCCAGGTTCAAGCCCCTAGTTATCAACTGCAATGGGGAAGCCTCATGGGTGATGAAGCAGTGCTGCAGGTGTTTCTTCCTCTCTCCTTTATCTCCCTCTCTCCTCTCAATTTCTGTCTCTATCCAACAAGTAATATTTAAAAATAAGTAAATAAATACATGTGTCTGTAATACCATAAATCAAAAGTAAACCCACTGTATGTCTTTATGTATAAACACTCATTTACTAGTTAATATAATTTACTGCCTTAATTCAAAATAACTCAAATTTCTGATTTCAACTTGATCTCTCAAAACTCTGCTAGTATATAGTACGCTTGAATCCTATCGTAAGTCAAACATATAGTCAAAGTTACTTTTACAGTGATCAAACTCACCTCATTTGCTAAGGCAAAAGTTCCCCAGTGAATTGCCACAGATTTCTTTGTCTGAACATCAATGTGAATCTTTACAGCTTCTTCTGGGTCTACATGCTGGTATTTCATAAACCATCTGATAAAACATAGTAATTTAGTAATCTTGGCCTTTGAAGTATACACTAAATTCTAATCACTGCTTCATTTGATCAACCTGCAAGATTCTTCACAGGAATAAATCACAGTAGACAAAACGATGTCCTTTGAAGTTACTTTTCTGCTGGAAAAAAATATAAGTAACAGACTAGGATATAGCCTGACTTTTAAGCATGAGGTAGGTCCTGAAATCAGTGTCCAGCACTGCATATGCCAGAGTAGTGTTCTGTTTCTCTCTCTCATTCTCTCATTATTATATTTTTTGAAAAAGAACTATCTTGTACAAATTGTTATGCAATCCATAAGTCTCAAGCAAAGATCCTCTCTGGATTGTAAGATTGTTTTATGTTTATTTTGATTCACTAATGATTTATTCTGAAGATACTTCTTAATTTAGTAAGTAGATATTTTTGCAATCTCATTGTGAATCAAAAAAACTGAATAATTAAAAAATGTTTTTTATTACCTTCATTTATTTGACAGAAAATCAGAAATTGAGAGTAAGGGCACGGCAGAGAGGGAGGAAGGGAAATAGAGACACCTGCAGCACTGCTTCACCAGTTACAAAGCTTTCCTCCTGCAGGTGGGGGTTGGGGGCTTAAACCTGGGTCCTTGTGCATTGTAATGTGCACTTAACCAGGTGTGCCACCACCCAGCCCCAGAAACTAAATAAATTTCCCCCACTCCCTGAAACGGAATAATTTTAAAAGAAACTCAGAAACCAAAATTCCAATTGCAAAGGAATCTGCATAACTTGCTAAGATAGTTCCTTTAAACTTACTATAGTAAAAAGCAAACAAAAAATTAGTGTGTAATATTTATTTAAAGAAGATAAAGGAAAAATGCAGTTACTGCTTAAATATTTTATTTAAATACACAACTAAAGAGTGAGGCATGTGCTTTGGCAAAAAGACAGAGCACGGGGGGGAGGGGTGTAATTTGAAAAAAGAATGTAGAAACATGGAAAGTTTGCTTAATGCCTTGGAAGAAACAGGACTCTGGAAGGAAAGGGCCTGCATATGAGCCCTAGATCTACCATTCCCTGGGAAGGTCTTTGAAATGTTACTTCAAATTCTCAGAGCTTCCATTTCCTTGTCTATGAAACAGAAATCATGACCACTTTGGGGTATTGTGATGATTAAATAAGACAAAATTTATTGAAAGCATCAAACGCAGTACCTACTTACTTTGTAGATTCTCCTAAGAGTTGACAAAACCAATACCTTCCGGAGAATCAGTCTGATACTAAGAGGAAAGTTTTATTTATAAGCAAATCCTTTGCTTTTCAGTTAATAATTTAGAGGAAGAAAAACATTATCTTCATATTACTTATATCCTAGGTCTCTTAGTCCCAACAAATGCTGCAGTCAGACTAATGGATATGAATTCAACACAGGTGCTTCTTCACTTTCTGGAAAATACATCATGGAAGAGTTCATCCATCTGCAAGATGGCTGTTTAGTTACGAATTGCCTGCCCCATGAGAGCCTGAAACAAAACCAATGTGCCCTCGTTAATGGCAGATTAAAGAAACTCTGTTCTTGGGAATCGGGCTGTAGCGCAGCGGGTTAAGCGCAGGTGGCGCAAAGCACAAGGACCGGCATAAGGATCCCGGTTCGAACCCCGGCTCCCCACCTGCAGGGGAGTCGCTTCACAGGCGGTGAAGCAGGTCTGCAGGTGTCTATCTTTCTCTCCTCCTCTCTGTCTTCCCCTCCTCTCTCCATTTCTCTCTGTCCTATCCAACAATGACAACAACAATAATAACTACAACAATAAAACAACACAGGCAACAAAAGGGAATAAATAAATAAAAAAAAAAAAAGAAACTCTGTTCTGCCATGACACTTAGCATTCAGGGCAAGAAGAGAACAGTTGTTAGTGTTTCTCTCTATTCTTAACTCCTACTACAAATCAGAAGGATAGTCATATTCTTTTATTTTTTTAACCCTCTATCTGAAATAAACCTGAAATTTTTACTCGTGTAAAAAATAAAATAGGAAGGTAACTTCCTAACTGATTCAGATAGAGTACCTGGTGACAGTTTCCAAAAGTAAGGGCAAAACTTAGGGTGGGGGTAGATAGCATAATGGTTATGCAAAGAGATTCTCATGCCTCTGGCTCCAAAGTCCCAGTTTCAATCCCCCACACCATCATAAGCCAGAGCTGAGCAATGCTCTGGTGTTAGAGGGAAAAAAAAGAAACAGATAAAACATCTCCAAGATTATTACTAAAAATTATCTTGGTGTAGTCATCTTACATTTAGAATGCTGTAACATCATTTTTAAAACTCTTACTACTGAGCAGAGGAATAGATTACACACGCAGTGAAGGATAACGGAATTTAATTCTCTTAAAATACGGGGCCAGGTGGTGGCGCACCTGGTTGAGCACATGTATTACAATGCGCAAGGACCCGGTTTTGAGCCCCTGGTCCCTGCAGGGAGAAAGCTTCATGAGTGGTGAAGCAGGGCTGCAGGTGTCTCTCTGGCTCTCCCTCTCTATCACCCCCCTCCCTCTTGATTTCTGGCTGTCTCTATCCAATAAAGAAATAATAAAAAAACACTTTTTTAAAAAAGAGTAAATACAGTCTTCCCCTGTCATTCTCCCATCTCAATAGTTGTAGGACAGCTGCAATGAAAACTGCAAGGGCCAAATATGTAAGCAAACTTGTGGCTGTATACTTTAGATCACTGCATATATTACATATTGCTACATGTGAAAATTCTATTTTCATAAGATACTCTTTGTAGTCAGGCAGATAGCTCAGTGAGTAAAACAATGGGCTTATGTGCATGAGGCCTAGGTTCATTTCCTGGAACCATTTATGGTGAGTGGTGAGCTGGTCTGTATCACATGATAGTCTAAGTTTTGTTTTGTTTTGTTGTTTTGTGTTTTTTTTTGCCACAGGGTTACATTGAGGGTTGGTGCCTGCAATGCCTCCTGGTGGCTTTTTTTTTTCTGGTAGAGATACAGATAAATAAAGGGGGGAAAAAGAGAAAAAAAGAGTGAGACCTGCTACATTGTTCCACTATTTATGAAGCTTCCTCCCTAGATGGGCACCAGAGGCTTGAACCTGGCACTCTCACATACTAATGTACGCACTCTACTGGGTGCACCACTAAATGCCACCATTCTTTTAAAGACACTCTAATATACTGTATAAAATCATACTCTATGAAGTTGACTTGTGAGCAGGTTGATTTGTTTTTTTTTTTTTAATTTAAGAAAGTATTAATTAACAAAACCACAGGGTAGGAGGGGTACAATTCCACACAATTCACACCACCCATTCTCCATATCCCACCCCCTCCCCTGATAGCTTTCCCATTCTCTATCCCTCTGGGAGCATGGACCCAGGGTCCTTGTGGGTTGCAGAAGGTAGAAGGTCTGGCTTCTGTAATTGCTTCCCCGCTGAACATGGGCGTTGACTGGTCCGTCCATACTCCCAGTCTGCCTCTCTCTTTCCCTAGTAGGGTGGGTCTCTGGGGAAGCGGAGCTCCAGGACACATTGGTGGGTTGATTTGTGTTTTGAGAGGTTTCGTTAAAAGTCAGAATTATGGCAGGGGTAAATAGCATTATGGTTATGTAAAGAGACTCTCATGCCTGAGGCTCCAAAGTCCCAGGTTCAATCCCCTGCACCACCATAAACCAGAGATGAGCAGTGCTCTGGAAAAAAGAAAAAAAAGAATTATGGGGACCAAGAGGCAGTGCACCTGACTATAACACACATGTTAACATATGAAAGGACTGGGGTTCAAACTCCCGCTCCCCACTTGTAGCAGAGAAACTTCATGAGTGGTAAAAAAAAAAAAAGGCTGGTTCAACATCCGTAAATCAATCAATGTCATTCATCACATCAATAAAAGCAAAGCCAAAAACCACATGATTATCTCAATAGATGCAGAGAAAGCCTTTGACAAAATCCAACACCCATTCATGCTCAAAACTCTACAAAAAATGGGAATAGATGGGAAATTCCTCAAGATAGTGGAGTCTATATATAGCAAACCTACAGCCAACATCATACTCAATGGAGAGAAGCTGAAAGCATTCCCCCTCAGATCAGGGACTAGACAGGGCTGCCCACTGTCACCGTTACTCTTCAACATAGTATTGGAAGTTCTTGCCATAGCAATCAGGCAAGAGAAAGAAATCAAAGGGATACAGATTGGAAGGGAAGAAGTCAAGCTCTCACTATTTGCAGATGATATGATAGTATACATAGAAAGACCTAAAGAATCCAGTAGAAAATTACTGGAAGTTGTTAGGCAATATAGCAAGGTATCAGGCTACAAAATCAATGTACAAAAATCAGTGGCATTTCTTTATGCAAACACTAAATCTGAAGAAGAAGACATCCAGAAATCACTCCCATTCACTGTTTCAGCAAAATCAATCAAATACCTAGGAATAAAGTTGACCAAAGAAGTGAAAGACTTGTATGCTGAAAACTATGAGTCGCTACTCAAGGAGATAGAAACTGATACCAAGAAATGGAAAGATATCCCATGCTCATGGATTGGAAGAATAAATATCATCAAAATGAACATTCTCCCCAGAGCCATATACAAATTTAATGCAATACCCATCAAAGTTCCACCAAGCTTCTTTAAGAGAATAGAACAAACACTACAATCATTTATCTGGAACCTGAAAACACCTAGAATTGCCAAAACCATCTTGAGGAAAAGAAACAGAAATGGAGGCATCACACTCCCAGACCTTAAACTATATTATAAAGCCATCATCATCAAAACAGCATGGTACTGGAACAAAAATAGGCACACAGACCAGTGGAACAGAATTGAAAGCCCAGAAGTAAATCCCAACACCTATGGGCATCTAATCTTTGATAAGGGGGCCCAAAGGATTAAATGGAAGAAGGAGGCTCTCTTCAATAAATGGTGCTGGGAAAACTGGGTTGAAACATGCAGAAGAATGAAATTGAACTACTTTATCTCACCAGAAACAAAAATCAACTCCAAATGGATCAAAGACCTAGATGTCAGACCAGAAACAATCAAATACTTAGAGGAAAACATTGGTAAAACACTTTCCCATCTACACCTCAAGGATATCTTCGATGAATCAAACCCAATTGCAAGGAAGACCAAAGCAGAAACAAACCAATGGGACTACATCAAATTGAAAAGCTTCTGCACATCCAAAGAAACTATTAAACAAACAGAGAGACCCCTCACAGAATGGGAGAAGATCTTTACATGCCAGACATCAGACAAGAAACTAATCACCAAAATATATAAAGAGCTCAGCAAACTTAGCCACAAAAAAGCAAATGACCCCATCCAAAAATGGGCAGAGGAAATGAACAAAACACTCACCACAGAGGAGATCCAAAAGGCTAACAAACATATGAAAAACTGCTCTAGGTCACTGATTGTCAGAGAAATGCAAATTAAGACAACACTAAGATACCACCTCACTCCTGTAAGAATGGCATACATCAAAAAGGACAGCAGCAACAAATGCTGGAGAGGATGTGGGGACAGAGGAACCCTTTTACATTGCTGGTGGGAATGTAAATTGGTACAGCCTCTGTGGAGAGCAGTCTGGAAAACCCTCAGAAGGCTAGACATGGACCTTCCATATGACCCAATAATTCCTCTCCTGGGGTTATACCCCAAGGACTCCATAACACCCAACCAAAAAGAGGTGTGTACTCCTATGTTCATAGCAGCACAATTCATAATAGCTAAAACCTGGAAGCAACCCAGGTGCCCAACAACAGATGAATGGCTGAGAAAGCTGTGGTATATATATACAATGGAATACTATGCAGCTATCAAGAACAATGAACTCACCTTCTCTGACCCATCTTGGACAGAGCTAGAAGGAATTATGTTAAGTGGACTAAGTCAGAAAGTTAAAGATGAGTATGGGATGATCCCACTCATCAACAGAAGCTGACTTAGAAGATTTGAAAGGGAAACTAAAAGCAGGACCTGATCAAATTGTAAGTAGGGCACCAAAGTAAAAACCCAGTGGTGAGGAGTAGACATGTAGCTTCCTGGGCCAGTGGGGGGTGGGAATGGGCGGGAGGGATGGGTCACGGTCCTTTGGTGATGGGAATGGTGTTTATGTACACTCCTAGCAAAATGTAGTCATATAAATCAGTAGTTAATTAATATGAGAGGGGGAAATCAATTGTATGTCTCAAAGGTTCTCAAAAGACAAACTGAATCTTTTTAATAGATAGGCTACGTATTTGATATGCGGACTCTCTCAAAAGCCTAGACCAAGTAGATTAGAAGCTTCCAATAGCACAGCTATATACAAGATACTGGGTACTGTACAGCAAACCATAACAAAGGGACTTTTCAAAGTTAACCCAATTAACAAATAATGTGTGGGTAATATTAACTATTGATTGTCTTTTTGAACCCTAAGACAGCAGGAACCTCACATCTTCACTATAGAGCCCCTACTTCCCCCAGTCCTGGCACCCTTGGATAGGGCTCACTTTCCCGTATGCTTCTCCCATTCCATACCAAATAATATTGCATCCGCCGATCACAACCTAACCAAAGCAACGATTGCCATCTCAACATGCTTCACCTCAGAGTGTATCCAGAGACTTCACGTGTGGAGTGACAACCCTTCAGCTTCATTACTCGGGTGAGACCTTTCCTTTTATAGTACACTCTAATTTCATCTCAGGTAGTTCACTTTCTAACAAAGTCCCATAACCTAGACATATACCAGTTTCTGTGAGAGAGAGCGTATGTGCACACGTATCCATAAACTACTGCAAAATATATACCTGAAAGCAGCATTACACTAGAGTTTGCAGTGAGTACCTCCCCAACACTTCCTCTCCACTATTCCAATCTTGGGATCCATGTTTGCTCAACAAATTGATTGGCTTTGTATGTTAACTCTCTTTTCAATCACCAGGTTCCAGATGCCACCAGGATGCTGGCTAGGCTTCCCTGGATTGAGGACCCCACCAATGTGTCCTGGAGCTCAGCTTCCCCAGAGACACACCTTACTAGGGAAAGAGAGAGGCAGACTGGGAGTATGGACCGACCAGTCAACACCCATGCTCAGCAGGGAAGCAATTACAGAAGCCAGACCTTCTACCTTCTGCAACCCTCAACGACCCTGGGTCCATGCTCCCAGAGGGCTAGAGAATGGGAAGGCTATCATGGGAGAGGGTGGGTTATGGGGATTGGGTGGTGGGAATTGTGTGGAGTTGTACCCCTCCTACCTTATGCCTTTGTTCACTAATCCTTTCTTAAATTAAAAATTTAAATAAATAAAAAAAAAAAAAAAAAAAAAAAAAAAAAAGTGCTGAAAGTGTCTTTCTCCTCCTACTACTGCAATTTCTCTCCTTCCTATCCAAAAAATAAATAAATATTTTAAAAGCCAGTATTCAAGGAACTATAGTGGTGGGAATCATCTGGAATTGTACCCATTATCTTACAATCTTGTTAATCATTACTGAATCACTCAGAAATTTTTAAAAAGCAAAAAAAAGGCCAGTATTAATTTTTAACAAAGTAAACATACCTAGACCATTAAAAAGAAAACAAAAAAGGAATACACACACACATATATTTTTTTCTTTTTTTTTTATTCCTTTTTGTTGCCCTTGTTTTATTGTTATAGTTATTATTGTTGTTATTGATATTGTCATTGTTGGATAGGACAGAGAGAAATGGAGAGAGATGGGGAAGACAGAGAGGGGGAGAGAAAGACAGACACCTGCAGACCTGCTTCACCGCTTGTGAAGCGACTCCCCTGTAGGTGGGGAGCCGGGGGGCTCGAACCGGGATCCTTACGCTGGTCCTTGTGCTTTTCGCTATGTGTGCTTAACCCACTGTGCTACCACCCGACTCCCATTCTTCTTTTTTAACCAGAGCAAGTTCAGCTCTGGCTTATGGGGTGCAGGGAGGGAAAGGGAGATATATTAATAAAGAAAAAAATCATTTTAGTACATTTTAAAAGTTAAAGATAACAAAAGTGGAGTTAAGGTCAGATTCTCCATTCCAAGTACTAATCAGGCCCAACCCTGCTTAACTTCCAAGATCAGAGGAGATCGCATGTGTTCAGGGTGGTATGGCTGTAGACAGGACAGATTCTCTTGGTTCATCAGTGTTATTAAAGATCTGTACCTTTGGTCACAGGATTACTTAGACAGGGGCCAGGCAGTGGCGCACCTGGCTAAGCGTACATAGTACTAAGCACAAGGACTGCCTAAATAAAAGGCAGTTCCATCTATAATTCTCTATGTGCTATGCATGTGCTTTAGAATAAAGTTTGGGGACCAGGCAGTGGCTCACCCAGTTGAGCACACATTACAAAGCTCAAGGTTCAAGCCGCATGCCCCCACTAGCAGGAAGGAAAACTTTACAAGTGATGAAGCAGTGCTGCAGGTGACTCTTTCTCCCTCTTTAACTCCCTCACCCCCTCTTCTCTGTCCCTATCCAAAATAAATAAAATATTTTTAAAATAATAAAACACTGGGGGGGGGAGCAGCACACCAGGTTAAGCACACATAGTACCAAGTGCAAGGACCCAGGCAAGGATCCTGGTTTGAGCTGCCCCCCACTGTCCCCCTGCAGGGGTGCTGCTTCATGGCCTTTCCCTCCCCTCTCAATTTCTCTCTGTCAGATCCTATAAAATAATGGGGAAAATGGCCTCCAGGAACAGTGGATTCTCAGTGCCAGCAATAACCCTGGAGGCAAAAAAATAAAATAAATAAAACTTTTAAAATTAAAATTAGGCCTTAGTTCATTTCTATCCGTTTTTTTTTTTTGTTGTTGTTCTCATATAAATACTAACCAGAATTGACAGAAATCTAATTGAGTTCTTTGAAATCACTTCTCTTTTCCTTAAAAAGGACATTATTAAGGAAAGCATAGGCAGTGGATAAATCTCCTTGGTTTCAAATGATAATGTGATAAGTAAGCAAAGGTTGGAGGACAAATGGTGAGTAATGCAACAATGTTATTACCAGAATAACATCAGTGTTGGCTGAAATAAGACCATCAAAAGGGACTGGTATTATAGACTGATTCCTCACTCTTTCTCTACCAGGCGTAAGAATTATAGAACTGGGAGTTGAGTGGTAGCACAGCGGATTAAGCACAGGTGGAGCAAAGCTCAAGGGCCAACGTAAGGATCCTGGTTCAAGCCCGGCTCCCCACCTTCACAAGCAATGAAGCAGGTCTGCAGGTGTCTGTCTTTCTCTCCCCCTCTCTGTCTTCCCCTCCTCTCTCCATTTCTCTATGTCCTATCCAACAACTACAACAATGATGAAAAAAACAAGGACACCAAAAAGGGAAAATAAACATCTTAAAATTTTTTTAAAAAGAACTATAGAACTGGAGATGGGTATATTCTAAAAAAAGGCCAAAAGGAGACAAAAAAAAAAAAAAAGATAACTTATGCAAAAGAGTGAACAAGATTCAGGCTTGAGTACTGGCTAATCAGTTTAACTTTAGTCAGAACGATAACAATTACTTCTGACTAGGTATAATAATTCTTTAAACCTTGGTCCTATTTTCTTGACAACAGCATTTCTGCTTTTGATTATATGATTGATATGGCTAAGATAATCTTAAAATGTTTACTGGCATTGACCCATCAACCTCCAACCAATATATGTAGCCTACTATTAAAATGAAAAATGTTAAAAGTGATGAGGTCATCTCCTTTGCCTCATCTTGGATGGACCTTGAAGGAATTGTGATAAGTGAGATAAGCTATAATGAGGTCAAATACTAGATGATCTTGCTCTTAGGTGGAACTTATGAAACAAGATAAGGGAAAACAGAAAGTGAAACCTGAACTGGGTATAGTGTATTGCTCCAAAGTAAAGGGCTCCAAGGAAAGAGGAGAAAGGAAGAGATGGAGGGAGTTTAGGGGCCCTCGTGCATGATGGTGGGAAGGGATCTAAGTACGAGTTGAGAATGTTCTGCAAACACAGGGTGGTGAGAAATTAAACCTGTGTGTCAACAACTGTACTGTAAGCCATTAAAACTCCAATAAAATGGAAAAAAAGTTAGGGGCCAGGAGATAGCTTGCCTCATAAAACATAGTTTACCATAACTGAGACATGAGTTTAAGTCCCAGCAGCACATGGGAGCACCATGCATGTCGGTAGGTGGAGCTGATGCACAGTGCTATAGTGTCTCTTTTTTTTCTCCTTTATTGGGGAGATTACATTTCTCGGTTTTCCATATAACAACTCAACTCCCTCTAGGTCCTCCTCTGCCATCTTGTTTCAGTTCCTGAACCATGCCCCCAACCCCAGAGTCTTTTACTTTGGTACAATAAACCAAACCCAGTCCAACTTCTGCTTTGTGTTTTATTAATTTTTTTATATTTATTTATTCCCTTTTGTTGCCCTTCTTTATTGTTGTAGTTATTGTTGTTGATATTGATGTCGATGTTGTTGGATAGGACAGAGAGAAATGGAGAGAGGCGGGGAAGACAGAGAGGGGAAAGATAGACATCTGCAGACCTGCTTCACCGCCTGTGAAGTGACTCCCCTGGCAGGTGGGGAGCCGGAGGCTCAGATAGGGATCCTTCCCCCGGTTCTTGCGCTTTGCACCGCGTGGGCTTAACCCGCTGCGCTACCACCCTTGTCCTATGTTTTATTATTTTTTAAACTTCTTTATTATTACTATTATTATTTGTTTTGTTAATAATGATTCATAGGATTTTCCTTTCCCTGCCCTCTGTCTATTAAGTTAAAAAAAAAGAAATCAGGAGTGGTGGAATCACACGGGCATAAATAAGTATTCAGTATCAGAAGATCATAATTGCTTTAAGTTCAGTTAACTGATTACATAGCAAAACTGTTTTCTTTGGAAGTCTACTTACCTTGGACCATAAGCTCCGATGGGAATAGCAGCAAGGTCAAATGGCCCAAATCTTTTTCCTATTTCTTCAAAAGCAGGGCAGTAACCAGTGTCGCCTGCAAAAAAAAATCGATTCCAAGGCCCCAAGACAGACCAGCTTCCCCACAGAACCTTGTTGTCATCCAGCAGAGTCCTTTTACACCAGTGCTGAGAAGGTGTAAAAACAAAGGTAACTGTATCGTGTCCTGGGACACAATTCTCCTCCCACCAGTCCAGCTCAATTACATTTTCACAGCCACATTTTTGCATCCAGTCGAGGAGACCCAAAGGTACAAACCATCTCAATTCATTACCAAATCGCTCATTTAAAGCAATGACAGAATTATAGTCCAGATGGTCATAGTGATTGTGGCTGATAAGAACAGCATCTATGGGGGGAAGTTCACTTATAGTGCATGGGGGGTGACGGAAACGCTTTGGGCCCATGTACTGCCAAGGTGAGGCTCGAGTACTAAAGATAGGATCCGTCAGAAATATGAGCTCGTCCATTTCCACCATCACTGTGGCATGTCCCAGCCATGTGACTCTTAAGCCAGCTTCACTCACTCCAGCTTCTTCAGGGTCATCGATAAAATATGGCTTAAGCACTGGGAGTTCTTTCTCTAGTTCCTGTGCATACAAAAGAAAGAAATGCAGTTAAAACTGGGAAGGGAGTTAGACTATTATGTCATCAAAGAATAAATTCTTTGACCCAAAAAGAGAAAGGTTATTTTGGGAGAACTGAAGTCATGCAATAGATTGCTATTTTTGTTTTCCTCTTGAAAAATACATTCTTCTAAATCTGACTCCGTAAGTGTTAAATCTTGGTTCCAAATGTAAATGAATAATAGAGCAAATATTAAAGACTTTGAATACTGCTAAATTTATTAACATTTTAAACATTGATCTATAAGAGAGAACAAGAGCATCACTCAGACACATGCAATGTTGTGAATCAAACTTGGGACCTCATGCTTGCATGTCTGGTGCCTTAGCCATAACTCTACCTCCCAATTCACAAATTTGTTACATTTTTTAAGGCTCTTTTCTGTAAGTGCCAGAAGCAGATAGCCTAGAATGAGTCACTTTGTTATTGTCATTTCACTCAGCTGGTGCATAAGCTACTGAAAATTGCCTCAGAACCAGGACTGTCCCTTAGTAAGGGAATCCTATGACCATCTAGTTGTAGACCAAGGTTCTCACAGGTATGGTTCTGAGTACAAAAAAATTCAGAATAGTGGTCCAGGAGGTGGCACAGTGGAAAAAGCATTTGATTCTTTTTGTTTTGTTTTGTTCTTAATTTAATTTTTGAGAGAGATGCAGACAGAGAGAGATACAGAGAGAAACACCAGAGCACTGCTCAGCTCTGGCTTATGGGGGTATGTCGGGAAATTGTTAAGCTGGCTCCCCCTGCTCCACCCTGCATTCCTGATACAATGGCCTATCTACATAATCATTGTTTTGGCTGAAAGATCCCCACCCATTCCATTCCTTTGATCTATCTTTCAAGACCCTCCCTGCCTCCAGGGTATCATTAATCCCACCAGTTAAAACACTCACAACAGTTGCTAAGGAAGTTTCTACCTTCCCAGCGCCCTTTTGCCTTTCTCCACCCCTTTCCTAGCCATTTCCATTTCCGACTTGTCACTTCCAGGTGTGGCCTTTAAAAGTGTTGCTCTCTGATCAATAAAAACATTGCATTGCCACTCCACCACGAATTCGAGTCATTTCTCCTGCGTCACTAGTGAGTAGCAGCCCAGGCTGACTCCGGTCGAGTTCTCTCCAACCCAGAGAGTACGTGCCCAGGAAGAGGCACCTCCACGCTAGCCCAGCAGGGGTATGGGGGATTGAACCTGGGACTTTGGAGCCTCAGGCATGAGAGTCTGTTTGCATAACCATTATGCTATCTCCCCCACCCTAAGCATTTGATTTTTAACCATGAGGTCTCAAGTTCGATCCCCGGCAGCACATGTACCAGGGTGATCACTGGTTCTTTCTCTCCTCCTATCTTTTTCATGAATAAATAAATAAATTCTAAAAAAAAATTAAAGAATTCACAGTATAGTACTGTGGTGACTCCTGGGCAAAAATCACAGTTATAATTAGTTCTCCTCAAACACTTGAGGCTCTTTACCATTCCTCTAACCAAAGCAAAACAGAGCCCTTGTCTGAGAGAAGCCGGTCACTTTTGATGGTAAACTGTTGTGAAAACAATAACTATGAGGGGCCAGGCATTGGCTCACCTGGTTAAGTGCAGACATTACAGTGCTCAAGGACCCAGGTTCAAGCCCCAGGTCCCCACCTACAGGGGGAAAACTTCACAAATGGTGAAACAGGGCTACAAGTATCTCTCTGTCTCTTCCCTTCTTTATCTTCCCCTCTTCAATTTCTCTTTCTCCATCTAATCAAAATAAATAAAAATTAAAAATTAATTAAAAACAAGAACTAAAAACAACTATGAGAAAAGTAATGTTATTCCTATATTTATTTTACACTTTTTAAATTTTTTATCAAGGAGATTAATGGTTTATAGTAGACAGTAAATACAGTTGTTGGTACATGTGTAAAATTTCTCAGTTTTCTGCAAGACATTCTAACCCCCTCGTACCTAGTTCCTCCTCCACTGTTGTGCACCAAGACCTGAAAGCATCCCCCCACCCCCATTCCTCATCCCAGAGTCCTTTATTTTGGTGCAATAGTTATTTTACATTTTATTCTTGGATTAAATTAATCCAATAAGAAGCTTAAATTTACAATCCTGGCTATTATAAATCTGCCTCTATGAACTTTGAATTATGCTTTAATATTGTGCCACACTGTATTGAGGTCTCTCAGAAGCTGCTGCCTCATGGAATCTTACCAAGCACATGGTGTAGGCTATCACTAAGACTTAGTACCACCTCTCCACCTTCCTCACCTTCCCACTGATCCCAGAAACATTTTTCTCAATTCTGTCTTGGGAAAAGCACTTTTGTGCAAAGCAACTGGCCTTATTCACTTCTCATTAATTTGTGTTTCCCTTTTTCCTTTGACTAGAAAATTCAAAGTAAAGCTAAGCAATATCCAAAACATGATAGTAGTTCTCTACTACTTTTATTCTTGCCTTTCTTTTGTTTTTCTACTATAATTGTTGATTTGCTTTTGTGTGTTCATTTTCTTACGGCTAAATGTCCTTTTATAAGTTGACACAAATCTATTTTAAAAGGGTGTAGCATTGGATACATTATTGAATAAAATACAGGAAACACTACTGCCCAATGGAAGGAACAAAGTTTAGCCACCAAAGGCATCAGAGGCACAGTAATTAGTACGAGTTCCTGGAAAGTGATGAGTTTTTGGCTCAAAGGAAAGGAAGAACATTTCAGATGGGAAAATTCCCCAGGCACAGAATCAAACAGGACCACAGCATTTGGGGACTGGGGACAAACTGAATATATAAAGAATCAGAACACAGCAAGAGCTCCAAATGTCATATTCTACCCACAGAGAGGAAACATCTTCTTTTAAGTAAAATATGATCCAATTTAAGCTGAGATAAAACACTTTTAAGAGTGCAAAGAATGACGTGGAGTGGGTCATACAACTGACATGAGAGATTAAGGCCTGAACAAAGGAAACTGTAATGTGCAGAGAAGATAGATGTGAGAAAGGGGGGCAAAGGAAAACAAAAGGAACAATGGAAAACAGCACAGATTTGTCTTAGCCACTCTAAGCCTTCATTTTTATAATGATTATGGAAAATATTTTCATGCCTGAGACACTGAGGTCCCAAATTCAATCCCCAGCACCACCATAAACCAGAGCTGAGCAGTGCTCAGGTCTCTGCCTTTCTCATTAAAATATTTTTTTAAAAGAGAAAATTGGGGTGTCAGGCGGTAGCGCAGCAGGTTAAGCACAAGTGGCTCAAGGCACAAGGACCCACGTAAGGATACTGATTCAAGCCCCTGCCTCCCCACCTGCAGGGGAGTCGCTTCACAAGCGATGTAGACCTATCTACAGGTATCTATCGTTCTCTTCCCCTCTCTGTCTTCTCCTCCTCTCTCCATTTCTCTTTGTCCTATCCAACAACGAATGACATCAACAACAATAATAACCACAACAAGGCTACAACAACAAGGGCAACAAAAGGGGGAAAAAATGGTCTCCAGGAGCAGTGGATTCATGGTGCAGGCACTGAACCCCAGCAATAACCCTGGAGGCAAAAAAAAAAAAAAAAAAGATGAAGAAAAGAAAGAAAATTGACTAACTGCACTTATGCATCATTGTTGAGGGGATTGAATTAGTGAGGTTCATTGTAAGCACTCTAACAAGTATTCCAAAAGAAGAAAACCAGTCAGACTAACCATATCAATCCCTTGCATTTTCACCTGTTTTTCTCAAAAGTTAGTATAGTTAAGATCTAAAGGAACACCCAGATACTTCAACATCATTCTGATTGCCCTATTGTCTTCAAGTCATTTCACTCCATAATCAAAAACACAGCATAATATCCCCCCCTACTGAAAAATCTTCACTGGTTCTTTACTGCTTGACAAAATCTGTCCCTCCTTCTCCCAGCAGTAAATCTGTCACTGGACTGCTCCATTTCTCTTTTATTGCTCTTTCCAGCTGGGGTTCACTCTGCTACAGCTGTGTCCTATCTACAATGAGACTGTTCTCCACTCCTGAACTGAGCTTGAGAATCCTGAGCCGATACTATTTCTCAGATTACAGTGTCTTCCAAACTCTCTCATCCCTTTGAGACTTTTTCTGAAATTGCACACCCCACACAGAGTCATCCCTGAGTCTCCTCGGCTAGAGGCACTCTGGCCTCTCAACTTTCATGCCACTTTTTTCACTCTGCTCTTCTGGATATTCTGCCCTATACTGTGGTTAAATGTATACACAATGCATCTCATGACTATTCAACTTGGAATCATTCACAGGAATCATTCTGAAGCCCATTCACTTTGAAACACAACATGAATGTGATAAAACATATTGGATGAACTGGGTAAGTGAATGTAGATTTTCAGATCAATAATCAAGGTTGGTAGTTAGCATTAGTGAACAATAAAGAACTCTTTATGATATCAAGATATTACAAAGGAAAAAAATAAATAGTCCTTCTCATTCTGAGTCTTCATACAGGTGACTATAATGATGATGAATTTCATATCAAATACCTGACCTTAACATAATAAATAACAGCTACTATTTATGGGGTGTTTCTAATTAATTAATACACAAAGTATTAATTGCTTCATTAGGATTTTTTTGGTGGAATTGAGCCTTGCACATGTACAATGTCACAGCTCCCAGGCTGACATTTTCATTCATTCTATTTTTTTTTTTTCATAGAGGGAGAGACACCATAGTATTGTAGCTCTGCCCTGTGCCATGATACTCCTCTATGCTGCTAGGGCTTGAACCTGGACCAAACACATAGAAAGGCATATGGCTTACCTGGTGAGCTAGACTCTGTCCCCTTCATTGGAATTAATACCAGCTACAACATTGAGGAATAGACCTAATAACTATCTCCATTTTACAGATAAAATAGTTCAAGGAGGCATGCTGCCTCTCACCACTATACTTACATCAAAAAAATTTTTAATTGCTTTATTGGGGAATTAATGGTTTACAGTCAACAGTAAAGTAAAATTCAATAGTGTGTACATGTGTAGCCATTTCTCAGTTTTCCACCTAACAATTCAAATCCCACTAAGGTCCTCCTCTGTCTTCCAGGACCTGAACCCACCCCCACCCAGAGTCTTTTACTTTGGTGCAATACAGCAACTCCAGTCCAAGTTCTGCTTTGTGTTTTCCCTTCTGCTCTTATTTTTCAACTTCTTTTTTTTATTTTTGTATTTATTACTATCTTTATTTACTGGATAGAGACAGCCAGAAATCAAGAGGGAGGGGGGTGATAGAGAGGGAGAGAGACAGACACCTGCAGCCCTGCTTCACCGCTCGTAAAGCTTTCCCCCTGCAGGTGGGGACTAGGGTCTCAAACCCGGGTCCTTGTGCACTGTAATACGTGCGTTCAACCAGGTGTGCCACCACCCGGCCCCATTTTTCATCTTCTGTCCATGAGTGAGATCATCCCATATTCTTCCTTCTCTTTCTGGCTGATCTCACTTAACATGATTCATTCAAGCTCCATCCAAGACTTATACCAAATTTTATCTCATTTAATACATTTCTGTTGTTTTCACCAGGGCTTCAATGCTCCAAGCTAACACATTTTTTTTTTCAGACAGAGAGAAGGAGGCTGGGGAAACAGGCTCAGGAGGGCCCAAGTTCAGTCCCCTGCACCACCATAAGCCAAAGATGTGCGATGTGCAATGCTCTGGTGTTTCTATATCTATCTCTCATTAAAATAAATAAAATATATTTAAAAAGAGAGGGAAAGATATAAAAGCATGAAAGCTTCCATAGAGGGGGCTAGATTCAAACATGAGTCATATACACGACAAAGCATATACACAAGTCCTAATACATATTTTTTTATAAAACAAGTAGAGCTTAGGGGACCGGATGGGCAAGAATAAAAGATTTATTACAAAGGACATCAGGAAATTTGAGGGATGTAGATATGCTCATTATCAGATTGTGATAATCATCTTACAGTTTTTGAACATGTGAAACTTATGTTCATAAAACATTCAAAAGATTAAATTAGCATCATATTTAGATAGTCCATCAAAATATCTGTAACAGAATTCTATAAAGACTTGGATTTTCTCTCCATTCTTAAGCTGAAATGTCATTTGAGCAGCAAGGAAGTGGCTCAGTGAATAAAATGCATTAAGGCATTAGGCCCTGGGTTTGATCCCAGACACTATATATGAGGTGCTCTAAACTCTTCTCTCATAAAATAATGGCATTTTGGGGGTCGGGTGGTAATGCAGCAGTTAAACACACATGGCAAAATAATGGCATTTTCTTTACTAGGTCAAGATTTTTCTTGGCTGGTCATCCTTCTTTATAAGTTGCAAGTAGGAAAATCCCTAAGTTCATAAGTAACCAATACACTGGTTAATGTTTTACTTTTCTTGGGAGTGGCAAAGTCCTAGTATTTATTCAGCCACTACTCTGTCAAGTGCCTTGTGTCCATAATGTCATCTAGCTTTGTGAAACAGATATTACTGCCATTTTACAGATAATTAAACCAAGCTGAGGTGAGTTTTAAAGAAAAGTTTCACTTAAACGAGATGAGTAGGCTCTAGGAAACTGCTGTACAATACTTTACCTATGGTTTACAATACAGTTAAAAATGCAAGAAATGGGAGTCGGGTGGTAGCGCAGCGAATTAAGCACGCATGGCGCAATGTGCAAGGACCGGCTTAAGGATCCCGGTTTAAGCCCCTGGCTTCCCACCTGCAGGGGAGTCGCTTCACAGGCAGTGAAGCAGGTCTGTAGGTGTCTGTCTTTCTCTCCCACTGTCTTCCCCTACTCTCTCCATTTCTCTCTGTCCTATCCAACAATGACGACATCAATAATAACTACAACAATAAAACAACAAGGGCAACAAAAGGGAATAAATAAATATTAAAATAAAAGACAGGTTCAAATGGTTGAATAGAAATTATCTGTATTTTCCTTCATCCATCTCAACAGTAAAGTCACAGTACCTGAAATATATATATTTGATTTTAGGGGCTGGATGGTGGTGACACACTTTTGAACATACATGTTACCAAACAAAAGGACCCAGGTTCAACGCCCCCCCAGTCCCCACTTACACTTCACAAGCAATGAAGCAGTGCTGGAGGTATCTCTCTTCCTCTCTCCCTATCTCCTTTTCTCCACTCAATTTCTCTCTCTTATCAAATAAAATGTTAAAAAATTAAGAAACAGACTTTAATCTCAAATAAGCTTCCAAAATAAGGACAAAAGTTCAGCATACAGGAGTAGGAACACAGAGAAATATCCTCTCCCACAGGAAAAAGGGGGCACAGTAAGCAACAATCTGGAGGACATCAGGTTTGAAACTTTAATCTGATAAGCAGGGAAAAAGCTAAACCAAAATCCTGGTACCCTGATCCTATCACAATTTTGTCTCTACAACTTTACAGCAATAGAAGAATTAAAAGGAACTAGGTGAGAGTTGCATCTGAGATCTTCCTTATGATCACAGCCATACAGGAATTCATTCTTGGGAGTCGGACTTAGCACAGTGGGTTAAGGGCACATGGCACGAAGCTCAAGGACCAGTGTAAGGATCCCAGTTCAAGGCCCCCCCAGCTGTCTCTATCTCTCTATCCCTCTCCCTTCCCTCTCTATTCCCCCTCTCCTTCTTTCTTTCCCCCCCCCCCTCACACACACACACACACACACACATACACAGACACAAACTAATCTTTTTAAAAACATAACTTTGTGGGGTAGGGATAGATAGTATAATGGTTATGCAAAGAAGACTCTCATGCCTTAGGTTCCAAAGTCCCAGGTTCAATCCCCTGCCACCACCATAAGCCAGAGCTGAGCAGTGCTCTGGTAAAAAGAAAGAAAGAAAGAAAGAAAGAAAGAAAGAAAGAAAGAAAGAAAGAAAGAAAGAAAGAAAGAAAGAAAGAAGGAAAGAGAGAGAGGAAGGCAGGCATAACTTTGTGCCAAATGTTTATACATTTCATCCTAAATAAAACCAGTATATTTATTCTAATTTTTGTAGTAGTACTGGTTTTACCAGGCTATATTAATTTAAAGGTTTATTTATTTGTGGGGAGGGGGTAAGAAAAGAGAAAACCAGAGCATCACTTTGGCATTTGTAGTGCTGGGGTTCAAACTCAGGTCCTTACACCTACAAGTTCTGTACATAATGTTGCATCATGCCCCCCAACAGTAACCCCCCTGCTGCAAAACCAGCACATTAAAGTACAGTGACCTAGAGTTAATTTTTGAAATTTAGAGAGATCAGCTGAAGACTTCTTTTATAGTTTTAGTACCCTTGTCCAAGAATGAAAAGTTAGGTAGTACAGCCCAAGCCTAACCTCAGAATCCATATTCCAAACACACACCTGGAACATACATCCCTTCATGATCATGCCATCATTCACTTATAAAATCACTGTCAAAATATATCTTAGCTTAATTTTTTTTAATTTCTTTATTGGGGAATTAATGTTTCACATTTGACAGTAACAGCTTAATAAGCTGAGCTTGAACATCATTACCTCTGTGAAGCCATTTCCAATCTTACAAGGCAGAATTATTTGTTTCATTTCCTGTATTTCTAAGCACTCTAGTTGCCACCAGACTGGAGTTATTCATATATGTACTTATACTGCTAATTTCTGAGTTTCAGGACACATTGTTCACTTTATCTACCCCAAGACCTAACTGTCTGCCTTATTATATAAAAGTGGCTCAACTGAGCATCATGGTGCGTTTCACAGCAAAGTAAAATATGTATTAAGAATCAATACACAGCACTCAAAAAAAGTCAAACGCTACCTCTTTAGAAGACGGGACACTGCTGTGATCTTTTTCCATTATCAGCCATCTGAGAACATTTGGAATAGAGAGATTTTTCCATGTTGGCCAAGGATTTACAAACCTCCCGTCCTTTCCTTTCTTTGATTTAGTTACATCTTCCTCTAGTCTGTAATCTAATCTGAAACTTTTCCTGGAAAACCTAGAAGAATCACTTCCTCCAGAATTCCGTGCTGAATTATTGTGTTTTCTTACTGCTTCTTTAGGATACTGGCTGTTAGTCATCAGAGACTGCTGACTTTCATTTTCATCCATGTCCTTTGGTGAAGGTCTGGAAAAAAAAAAAAAAAAAGGGAGGAAAATACTGAGTTTAACATAAAGACATTTTAAAAGTATTATTTTCTTAGCCAATAAAAGTTTCCCCAATCTTATGAAAATATTACATTTCTTTTTTTTAAATATTTTTATTTATTACTGGATAGAGACAGAAATTAAAAGGGGAGGGGTGATAGAGAGGGAAAGAGACATAAAGACACATGCATCCCTGCTGCACCACTTATGAAGCTTTCCTCTGCAGATGGGGACCTGGGTCCTTGAGCACTGTAATGTGTGCACTTAACCAGGTGCGTTACCGCCTGGCCCCAAAAGTATTACGTTTCTATTAACTCAAACTTTCTTCTTTCAAAACACAACTTTAGTATGCAGTATTAAATACCCGGTCTCGTCTGATCTCAGAAGCTAAGCAGGGTCAGGCCTGGTTAGTACTTGTATGGGAGAAAATCTGTTTACCTACTACCTGCAAATCTTTTCAAAATCTCTTTACCTAGTATAGTCTAAAACAAACAGCTCCGTGTTTTTTTTAGATGTTTATTCATTTACTTATGATGGGTTGGGTGAGAATGAGCGCATCACTCTGGCATATTCAACACCGTATTCAATTGAAATGTCATGCTTGTGGGCCCAGTGCTTTACCCACTATACCACCTCCCAGGCTACAACTAACTAGCATTGAAATAAATGAAATTTTCTAAATGGATTGATTTTTTATTTTTTTGGTTGGTAGGCTGGGTTTTGTTTGTTTGTTTCCTTCTCTTTTGTTTTCCAGAGCACTGCTCCGCTCTGGTTTATGGTGATATGGAGGAGTAAACCTGTGACTTTGGAACCTCAGGCATGAGAGTCTCTTTGTATAACCACTATGCTATCTTCCCTACCCCATGAGATTTTCCATTTGAGTGACATCATACAGAATAAAACATCTTCGGGGGTCGGGCGATGGCGCAGTGGGTTAAGCGGATGTGGGGCAAAGCGCAGGGACCGGTGTAAGGATCCCGGTTTGAGCCCCCGGCTCCCCACCTGCAGTGGAGTCGCTTCACGAGCGGTGAAGCAGGTATGCAGGTGTCTATCTTTCTCTCCCCCTCTCTCTCTGTCTTCCCCTCCTCTCTCCATTTCTCTCTGTCCTATCCAACAACAAAGCAACGTCAACAATGGCAATAATAACCGCAACGAGGCTGCAACAACTAGGGCAACAAAAAGGGGGAAAAATGGCCTCCAGGAGCGGTGGATTCATGGTGAAGGCACCGAGCCCAGCAATAACCCTGGAGGGAAAAAAAAAAGAATAAAGCATCTTCGTGGCCTGGGAGGTGATTCAGTGGATAAATCATTGAATTCTCAATGAATTCAATGAGGTCCTGAGTTCAATCCTCAGCATCACATGTGCCAGAGTGATGCTCTGGTTCATTCTCTCCCCACCTCCTCATCCTTAATTAATAAATAAATTGATGTTAAAAAGTATATATGGTGTACTGCACCAAAGTAAAATATGGGCGGTGGGGGGGACGGAGTACAGGTCCAAAAAGGATGGCAGAGGACCTAGTGGGGGTTGCATTATTATGTGGAAAACTGAGAAATGTTATGCATGTACAAACTATTGTATTTACTATCGAATGTAAAACATTAATCCCCCTAATAAAGATTTTTGCATTAATTCCCCAATAAAGAAATAAATTTTTTTTACTTTTTTTAATATTTATTTTATTTATTCCCTTTTGTTGCTCTTGTTGTTTTTTATTGTTGTAGTAAGAAATAAAGTTTTTTAAAAAAGATTTTTTGAAATAAAGTTTTTTAAAAAAGATTTTTTAAAATAAAGCATATTCATGAAAACTATAATATTTTATACTTGAACTTATAAAATATTAAGTAACACATAATAAGGGGGCTGCCTTGGTTCTTTGAAGAAGCACTTCAGTAATTTTAATGATTTATATAATCCCACTAGGCCTAGTTATTTTTACCTTGACCTATTACCAGTGCTCCCCAAAACGTCAGTGAGTCCAAATCCCAGTAAAGTAAATAACACATTGCTTGAGAGACATTCCAACAGTGTATATGAGTGGCTAACAATACAATCTTGAATTAACTTAGACTTAGGACTATCTGGGATAAACCCCTTCCCTCTGGGCCTCAATTTCCTCATCTATAAAATGGAGATAGTAAAATGCTTACAAGCCCAGTAATACAACCAAGTGATAGAGCACAAACTCTGCATTTATGAGGCCTTGGGAACAAAACAGGGTCCTATAGTGGCATATCCTGTTACCATGTACAAGGACCCAAGTGCAAGCCCCTAGTCACCACCTACATGAGGGTAACTTCATGAGTAGTGCTGCTGTTGTCTCTTTTTCACTGTCTCTTTCATTCTCCCTATGTCTCTGTCTCTGTCAGAAAAGACATGAAAAAAAATGACCACTGGGGGTAATATAGAGTTGTGCAGGCATTGAACCCTAGCAATAACTCTAGTGACAGAAAATGAACAAAAAAATGCAAAAGTATTACCTGGAGGGGGCTGGGCATTGGTGCACCCGGTTAAGTACTAAGTGCACATAGTACTAAGTGCAAGGGCCCACGCAAGGAACCAAGTTCGAGCCCCCTGCTCCAAGCCTACTGTGAGGATGCTTCACAAGCAAGCAGTGAAGCAGGTCTGCAGGTGTTTATCTTTCTCTAACCCTCTCTAACTGCCCCCCCTTCTCAATTTCTCTCTGTCCTCTCAAACAAATGGAAAAAAAAAAAAAAAAACAGTTGCTGAGAACAGTGGATTCATAGCCTTGGCACTAAGCCCCAGCAATAACCCTGAAGGCAAAAAATATATTACTTACTCTCCAGAGTTTTCATGAAGATTTTAAAAGTTATACAAGTAAAGCATTTAGACACATGTATATAACAAATGTAATACATATATGCACATATAACAACTCAACAGGTGTTAGCTATTTGCTGATGATGACTGTTATTGCTGTCACTGCCACCACCAAGTCAAGGTATTGAAATCCTTGACTTTGAACCATACAGAACAAATGTGAAAAGGATATATATATATTTCATTTCCCTATTCTGTTTAAACATTTGCTTAGTTTTGTTTAGATACAACACATTATACATAACATACTTTAAAATTATCCTGAGAAAATAAGCACAATATGAGAAAGCTAAATACATTTATGGCTCTAATGATATTTAAACAGAAATACTGTTCAAGAGAGAAAGGGAAAATTAATATGTACACTGAACCGAAAGATTTTTTTTCCAAACTGTCCAGAGTAAATAGTCTATGGTCTAGAGAGCGATCAGTGTTAAGAGGAAAAGCACAGCTGTTGCTCAGCCATCACTGTTTGTAAGAGACATAACTAAGAATCTAACAGACTTCCTATCTTCCTATCAAATTGTCTTTCTAGTCCCCAATTTTCTCATTCATAATATGTCTACTTATTTTGTGGGGATTAAAATAATTAGATAATGATATACATAAAGTGCTTACTACCTACCAAATGTTAATTCTACTAGCAGGTCATATATATATTTTTTTTAATATTTTATTTATTCATGAGAAATGATAGGAGAGAGAAAGAACCAGACATCACTCTGGTACATGTACTACTGGGGACTGAACTCAGGACCTCATGCTTTAGAGTCTAGTGCCTTAGCCACTGCACCACCTCCCAGACCACTTTTTTTTTTTACATTCTATTATAAAACAAAGAACTGGTTGTATAATAGCCAATTCTTCTCAGAGAAAGACCTTATAAGGGCTATAATTAGATTCAGGCCAACTTCGATAAAGAGCAATACAAAGACTATCCATTTAACCCCCACTTCATTTTACATATGAAAACATCCTTAAATGAACCACATATAACAACCAGTTAGTGACAAAGCCCATTTGATATATATATGTACATATACCTGTATAAACATACAGACATATATGCCTATATGATTTATTATTTACATAATGATTATGCTAGTATTGTATTTTTGGTTGTTTTTTAAAAAAATTGGCACATATAGAAGGATATTAAAAAAAAAAAAAAGCACTCTGGTAGCCCAGGAGGTGGCACAGTGGATAAAGCATTGGATTCTCACCATGAGAATCCAATGAGAATCCAATCCTCACCATGAGGTGCTGAGTTCAATCCCTGGCAGCAAATGTATCAGAGTAATGTCTGGTTCTCTCTCTCTCTCCACCTGTCTTTCTCATGAACAAATAAAGTCTTTTTTTTTTTCATTTTTATTATTGGATAAAGACAGAGAGAAAATGAGAGGGGAGGGATAGAGGAAAGAGACAGTAAGACACCTATAGCCCTGCTTCACCACTTATAAAGCTTTCCCTCTGCAGGTGGGGACCAGGGGCTTGAACCTGGGTCCTTTTGCACAGTAATGTGTGTGCTTAACCAGGTGTGCCACCACCTGGCCCCCAAATAAATAAATTCTTTAAAAAAAAAAAAAACAGCACTGATTCAAAAAGCAAAATAACAAAATCCAAATAGGAGTTTTAGATACCACTGAGTAGTCTAAAACATCAAGGACATAAGAAAAGCTTGTGAGAGCTATGGCAATCAAGATTTTAAAAGGTGGGATCATAAAGGATAGTATTATATTTTTAGCCTGGTCTGAAACAATAAAGATTTTCAACTATAAGCATTGGGACCACGCTAGTAACCAGAAAAAAAAAAAAAAAGTGAGGGGAGGAAGTGGCATAATACAAAAAGGACTGGACTCTCAAGCATGAGGTCCCAGGTTAATCCACAGCATCATATGTGCCAGAATATGTGCCATGTGTTCTGGTTCTCACATTCTCATTAACAAATAATTTTTAAAAAATAAGTGGGGGCAATGGCTAAAAACTAGTGCCAGGAAGATAATGAATAGGAAACAGAAAGGTCCAGAACAATCATTAATAGTAAAATTTCAATGGGTATTATAAGCCCCATCTGTTAACTACAGCACTAATGAGGTCGATATCAACCATTTAGATATGATGAATGACCAGAGAGGAAGTTGACCAAGTAGGATATCTGCCTGGCCATGCACAATCCTCAGTTCCAAGTCTCAGTATCACATGAGAGATGCCATGGCAACAGAGGAAACTTTTGATGTTGTAGGGCTCCCTCTGTGTCTATCTAAATTTTAAAAAGTGACCCCAAGCAGTGAAATCATGCAAACATGAGGCCCACGGTGTACACACATACATGTGCACAAAGACACAAAGGCACAGTGATGAGAAAGAAGAGAGTAAATAAAAAGCGCAAGGACCAGCGGAAGGATCCCCACCTGCAGGGGAGTCGCTTCACAGGCAGTGAAGCAGATCTGCAGGTGTCTCTCTCCCCGTCTTTCCTCTCTCCACTTCTCTCTGTCTTATCCAACAACGAACGACATCAACAACAACCACCACCACAACAAGGCTACAACAACAAGGGCAACAAAAGGGGAAAAAAATGGCCTCCAGGAACAGTGGATTCATGGTGCAGGCACCCGCCAACAATAACCTGAGGCAAAAAAAAAAAAAATTGGACAATATTAAGAGCAGGGTGGTGCAGTAAGGTGGACTTAAAAAGAGTATGAGCCAGAAATGGCAGCTCTAATAACCAGGGATATGAATGAAACAATAGCAAAGAAAGAGGTGAATTACTGGCCAGTGAATTAGAGTTAGAGGCTGAGTTCATGCTGAAGCGGTAGTCCAGAAGGTACTCCAGGATTCCAGGTTGTTTTGAGGGAAATGAAAGCAAAAGAGTAGAGAGGATCTCAGGAGCTCAGAGTTAAGTAAGAAAAAAACTTGTTCAGTGATCTGTTTTCTACCTGATGTGTAAAGTTTTTCAGAGATGTCTTTTCATACTATTTTCTTCGTTTTCAACCACTCAAGTTTTCAACCAATTAATTCATGGAAAATGTCACTACCAAAGTCACCCTTTCATAACATATCCACTCAAACCAACACAGAGAGAATTATGCTTGCATAGTGACTTTTTAAAAGTATTTTAGGGGGGCCAGAGAATAATTTACAGCATAATTGTTAGCACATGGATACCCAGTAGGTGTCTGCAAAACATTCTCATTTCCAACTTCAATTCCTTTGCCACCATTATGCATCAGACCTGCACCATTATTCCCAGAGCCCTTTACTGTGGTGCAATAAACTATATCCAGTCCAAGTTTCACTTGTCTCTTTTTTTTGTATTACTGTTTGTTTGTTTTACCAGAGCAATGCTCAGCTCTGGTTTATATGGTGGTGTGGGGGATGGAACCTGGGACTATGGAGCCTCAGTCACGGGAATCCGTTTGTATAACCATTGTGTTATCTACCCCCACCTTCCCTTAAGTTTCTTAAGTTCCACCTATGAATGAGATCATCTGATGGTCAACCTTTTGTTATTTTATATGCTAAGTAGAAAATTAAAATACTATCAATTATAATATACCCTGATACAATGGTACTAAAATGTGAAGAAAATGTATGTGTTAAAATGGACAAATTACATATGCCCCTTTCTATATGGAAATATAGGTTTGGGTCCAAGTTTCTTTTGTCAAGTCTTTTCCTTTCCTTTCTTTTTAGCCAGAGCATTGTTTGGCTGCGGCTTATAGTGGGGCTGGAGGTTGGATTGGGGATAATCAGAGTCTCAGGCAGGCTGAATGCACACATTACAGTACACAAGGACCCAAGCTCCAGTCCCCAGCCCCCACCTGCAGGAGGGAAGTTTCATGAGTAGTGAAGCAGTGCTGCAGCTGTCTCTCCTTCTCTACCTGTCCCTCCCCTCTCAATCTCTTGATCTCTATCCAAAATAACTTAAAGAAAAAAAATCCCTTAATAGAGGGAAATAGTCCCCACTAAGTCCCCCACAAAATTAAAAAAGTAAAGCGTTCTTGAATAACCATTATGCTATCTCTCTAGCCCTAGAAACAAAGATTTGGGGGAGTCAGGTGGTAGCGCAGCAGGTGAAGCGGATGTGGCGCAAAGCGCAAGGACCAGGGGAAGGATCCGGGTTTGAGCCCCCGGCTCCCCACCTACAGGAGAGTCGCTTCACAGGCGGTGAAGCAGGTCTGCAGGTGTCTTTCTCTCCACTTCTCTCCATTTCTCTCTGTCCTATCTAACAACGACATCAATAACAATACATTAACAATAAAAAAACAAGGGCAAACAAAGGGAAAATAAATAAATAAATATAAAAAATTTTAATTAAAAAAAGATATAGATTTTAGGAAAAGTAAAGATATCAGACATGGCAATACAATCTGAAACATAATTTGCTAAACCTCCTTTTCTTTGAACAACAACTAAATTTGTGAACAGCTAAATTTGGACAAGAATGCTGGAATCAACAAGTAAAATTAAAGGTAACTAAGCCTTATGACAACTGATAAATACAAGTGTTCTTTTTTTTAAGAATAAGTTGTTACCAGAAAAGTTTCACCTAGTAATTATCAACTACATTCTCTACATATCTTTGAAGATTAATTGGATACTTAAAAGAAGAACCTAGCCCCAGTCTCTAATTAGAGAAGCATGAAAGCTCTGACATTTGGTGAAACAAATGTTCTACCTCAGTAACAGCACACATGGATAAAAGACTTAAAAAACAAGAATTCTCTATTTCAAAAGCAAATATTTAATCCTTTATTTCATGGATATTTTAGATGTGCCAGCTGTCTAGAATTGAATGCACTGCTTTATCATTTAAGGGAAAAATTAAGACTAGCAAAATGCCTGTTTGGAATTTCAACATACTTGGGAATCAGAACACTGCAAATCATCATTCATACAAAAGTATACATTTAATACACATTAATGGAGAAACTTCCCATTACATACCAACAAAAATTCTGACACTAAATCTGGAAAATATTCACAAGTATTTTCAGATATCTAACAAACACCAAATACAACTTTTACATGTGCTCTCCAATTTTTTGGCAAAGAAAAGGGCCCCTGGACTACAAGACTGGATAAGATAGCTAATGAAACTATTGTGATGGTGGAAAAGTCATGATGCATTTTTGCACTAAAAAAAACAGCGTACAGGGAGTCGGGCAGTAGCGCAATGGGTTAAGCGCATCTGGTGCAAAGCGCAAGGACCAGCGTAAGGATCCGGGTTCCAGGACCCGGCTCCTCACCTGCAGGGGAGTCGCTTCACAGGCGGTGAAGCAGGTCTGCAGGGGTCTTTCTCTCCCCCTCTCTGTCTTCCCCTCCTCTCTCTATTTCTCTCTGTCCTATCTAACAACGATGACAGCAATAGCTACAACAATAAAAAGACAAGGGCAACAAAAGGGAAAATACATAAATAATTTTTTTTAAAAAACCAGCCTAATATTTCAATTCATTGAAATATCTGAAAAGGGGGACAGCAGATAGATCACCCTGTATACCCATGTGTTACCATGCCCAAAAACCTGGGATTCAAGTCCCAGACTACCAAATGGGAGCAACTACAGGGGTGGCGAGGTGCAGTGGTGTCTCTCTATATATATCTATCTCTGTCTCTTACCCTTTTATCTAGAGGAAAGAAAAAAATGGCCACCAGGAGCAGTGGAGTCATGCAGGTACTGAGCCCTGGTGGCAAAAAAAAAAAAAAAAAAGGAAGAAAGAAAGAAAGAAAATGTCTGCAAAGGGATTCAATTGGTTAAAATAAATTAACTATTCCACCCATCCAAATGCAAATTTCCCTGGAGACTGATATTAACTCCCACAGATACTTAGGACATTGGTAGGAGGATGAATATGGCCAAGTGTGGGAAGTACATTAGCTAATGAAAGGCAGAATGTTTTGTGGGAGCTATGTACACAAATCAACAAAGGAAGTACTGCATTGTTGGTATGGTGAATTTCACTTTTAACTCCACAGATTTAATAACCAGTTTCATTCCAACAGCTAAAGGAAAGCAGAATAAAAAGAAACCTTGGGGGTTGGGAGGTAGCGCAGTGGGTTAAGCGCACATCACGCCAAGCGCTAGGACCAGCATAAGGATCCCAGTTTGAGACCCTGGCTCCCCACCTGCAGGGGGGTCGCTTCACAAGCGATGAAGCAAGTCTGCAGGTGTCTGTCTTTCTCTCCCCCTCTTTGTCTTCCCATCCTCTCTCAATTTCTCTCTGTCCTATCCAACAATGACAGCAATAACAACAACAATAAAAAAGGGCAACAAAAGGGGAAAAAAATAGCCTCCAGGAGCAGTGGATTCGTAGTGCAGGCAATAAGCCCCAGTGATAACACTGGTGACAAAAAAAAAAAAAGCTTAATAGTATTATATCCTGTTGATGAATGTAAGGAGGTATGCAAATATGGGACAAATTATAAAACCCAGGGGAAAGATAATATAATGGTTATGCAAAAAGACTTTCAAGCCTGAG
Source organism: Erinaceus europaeus (assembly GCF_950295315.1). Classification (NCBI taxonomy): domain Eukaryota; kingdom Metazoa; phylum Chordata; class Mammalia; order Eulipotyphla; family Erinaceidae; genus Erinaceus; species Erinaceus europaeus. The sequence goes on from NC_080169.1 coordinate 71,284,601, forward strand.
ACTCCAAAATTCTAGGTTCAACCCTCCACAGCACCATCAGCCAGAGCTAAGTGGTGCTCTGGCTTAAAAAAAAAAAAATTATAATAGTTGATATAATTAAAACATGTTTCAATCAATCATCAGACAAAATCCCACTATCAGGAAAAGAGGGAACATGATTTTTAAAATAAGTAATTCCCAACTTGGCACCCCATCAGACTTTCTAAATCAGCTTATTTATGTGGTGCCTGCCCAATGGGTTATCAGACAAAATGTACATAATAATCCTTACTCCATTGGCGTATTGCACCAAAGTAAAAGACTCTGGGGTGAGTGGGTGGGGAGAATACAGATCCAAGAAGGATGACAGAGGACCTAGTGGGGGTTGTACTGTTATATAGAAAACTGGGAAATGTTATGCATGTACAAACTATTGTATTTACTGTCAAATGTAAAACATTAATTCCCCAATAAAGAAATTAAAATTTTTAAAAAATCCTTACCCCGTTAACCCCATCACATGGCATACACTGAGTTTTCCAAAAAAAAACTGTAAGCTGTTATTTTCATTATGCTATAGACACACTCTAATAAGATACATACTGTATTCTGAAATTTCTTCACTCACTGATGAGATATGAAGACTTAAGAATGATGGCATCGATGAACTGAAATGGAATGAACTCTGGATTGTGTCCTTGTTATCCTCAAATACGTAAAGCTCTTGCCTTCATAAAATTCACACAGGTAACTAAACCAAGTATGAAATCCAATCCTCCACAGGATTTTTTGCAACTCCAGCAACTCTTTGTGACCCCACTAGCCCTCCTAGGCCCATCAGAAACTCAATTTTCTTAGTAAAGTCCTAGTTCTAACAATAAACCTTTCCACCCCAATCCTCTTCATCTCCTCTCCTAGTCCCAAGAGAGCAAAAATGTACAACTTAGGAATCCAATAAAGACTAATTCTATAACTGGCATTTTCCCCCCAGGGCTTAAGCCCCAGATGCTGAGATTCTTTTGCTTAAAAGGGGAAAAATAATCCTCACAATTGGAACAGGCAAAATAGGTCAGCAAAAACAGCTCTAGATAACTGCCCCCTAAAGCATTTCACTGTCTTGCAGGTCTCTTATCCAAGAGACCCTTCTATTGATGCATCAGAACTCCTGACCCAACTCCACATCAAAAACAGGTTATCAAGGAAGGCTCTGATCTCCGGTGCAACTGATAAAGAACAAGCCCCACTTTTCCCTAGTTAACCACCCGGTCAGCTGGACAGTCTTCACCCAGTGATTCTCAAAGCTGGCTGAACAATAGAATTATCTGTAGAGTTTGTTAAACTATACCCAAGACTACTACCAAATCAAAATAAGTGGGGGGTTGTCAGGCAAATTTTTAAAGCTTTATGGGTGACTCCGATACATAGACATTAGGAATCACCACTTTGAGTTAGACTTCATGGTACAAGCATCAGGAAGGTATTTAGGGGAGTTGGGTGGCAGCGCAGCGGGTTAAGCGCAGGTGGCGGAAAGTGCTAGGACAGGCATCAGGATGCCACTTCAAGCCCCCAGCTCCCCACCTGCAGGGGAGTAGCTTCACAGGCAGTGAAGCAGGTTTGCAGGTGTCTTTCTTCCCCCATCTTCCCCTCCTCTTTCCATTTCTCTCTGTCCTATCTAACAATGGCATCAATAACTACAACAACAATGAAAAACAAGGGCAAGAAAAGGGAAAATACAATATTAAAAATGTTTTTTAAAAAAGTATGTAGGAAGGACCAGAGGGTATCACTTAATTTATGTTAGTCTGGTAGGACTAGGACAAGGAAAACTACATTACTGTAGATAAAACCTGGCAGGTCACAGACTTACTCAGTTCAGCTAAGTCACAAATTTGACTGTGTGCTCCCAGGAAATTTTTTTTAAAAGTTTGAAAGTCAACAATCAGTGATGATTCACACTCTACAATAACCCAGAGCAGTCTATAAATAAAGGGTACTCAAATATTTATTGAATGAATAAATGAACTGCGGGTGTCTCTGTCTCCCTATCATCCCCTTCCCTCCCAATTTCTGGCTGTGTCTACACAATAAATAAATAATAAAAAATAAAAATAATCCAAAGGTGGGAGTAGATAGACTAATGGTTATGCAAAGAAACTATCAAGCCTGAGGCCAAAGTCCCTGTTCCATTCCCCACACCACCATAAACCAGAGATAAGCAAAGAGACCCTCATGCCTGAGGCTCCAAAAATCCAAAGCAATTTTTATCCTTCCAACCAGGAATAATGAATCAAGTCATAAAAAAGATGTCTTTAGATACGGGGACCATCTCATCTATGGTACCCCAATATTTCCTGCTTTGGCACTGAAATTCCTACATCCCAGAAATCCTCTCAGTCTCAGGAAAACCATTATATAACCAAAAGGTACCATAGCTATGTCTTCAACAAAACTTACAATACTGGCAGTTTCACTGCATTAGAGATGAAATTTTGGAGATAAAACTTTAAGACATGTTATCCAGGAGGTAGCACAGTGTTTAAGGAACTAGACTCTCAAGCATGAGATCCTGAGTTCAGTCCCCAGCAGCACATGTACCAGAGTGATGTCTGGCTCTTTCTCTCTCTCCTCCTATCTTTTTCATTAATAAAATAAATAAAATCTTTAAAAAAAAAACAACTTTAAGACGTATGGACAGTCAAGCAAAAAGAAATTGCAAAGTACTACATAATTATGCTTAACAAAGAAACTGGTACTATGAATATCAAAAGTTTTTGAATGTAAAACATTAATTCCCCAATAAAAAAAAAAAGTATCAAAAGTTGACTAAAGGAAGTCTGGCGGTAGCACAGTGGGTTAAGCACATGTGGCGCAAAGCCAAGGACCGGCATAAGGATCCTGGTTTGAGCCCCCGGCTCCCCACCTGTAGGGGAGTCACTCACAAGAGGTGAAGCAGGTCTGCAGGTGTCTATCTTTCTTTCCTCCTCTGTCTTCCCCTTCTCTCTCCATTTCTCTCTAACAATGACAACATCAGTAACAACAATAATAACTACAACAACAATAAAAAACAAGGGCAACAAAAGGGAAAATAAATATTAAAAAAAATCAAAAGTTGACTAAAGTCTTCACTATGATATTATTCCTGTATTTATCCAGTTTAAAGACAGGCTCTAGACAGTGGCAATTTATACACAATGGACATTTATTTAGTCTACATATATAATTAAGAGAAGAAATTAAGGAATGAGAAATAAAAATCAGGTAGTCAGGCGATAACGCAGCGGTTAAACTCAGGTGGCGCCAAGTTCAAGGCCCGGCATACTGGCTCCCCACCTGCAGGGAAATCGCTTCACAGGCGGTGATGCAGGTCTGAAGACGTCTGTCTCTCCTCCTCTCTGTCTTCCCCTCCTCTCTCCATTTCTCTCTGTCCTATCCAACAACGACGACATCAATAATAACTACAACAATAAAACAACAAGGGCAACAAAAGGGAATAAATAAATAATGAAAAAAATCAACTGATAATCTCGTCTCTGTAAAATGCTGGTTAAAAAATATAAAGTCGGAGGACGGATGGTAGCTGTGGGTTAAGCGCACATGGCGCCAAGTGCAAGGACCGGCATAAGGATCAGGGTTCGAGCCCCAGGCTCCCCACCTGCAGGGGTCGCTTCACAGGCGGTGAAGAAGGGCTGCAGGTATCTTTCTCTCTCTCTATTTCCCCCTCCTCTTTCATTTTCTGTTCTTTTCAACAAAATGGAAAAAATGGCCACCAGGAGCAGTGGATTTCTAGTTCAGGTACCAAGCCCGAGTGATAACCCTGAAGGCACATAGAAAAGAAATGTCACACTTCACCTCATAGAGGATATTTCACTCAGTTTAACTCGTAAGAAGATAAACTGGTCTCAAGTTTCAGGAAAGGAATTTGAGAAGAAATTATCAAGAAATTTAAGACTATCAACTGAACAACTGCACACTATTCTAAATGTATAAATATTCAGTATTTCTTTCATGAGTTCTCTAAATAGGACAGTGGCATGAACAAAGTTACCTGAAAGAAAGTTACCTGTAATTTAGAGGAACTTTAAAATAGACAAAACAGGGAGTCCAGCGGTAGCACAGCGGGTTAAGTGCAGGTGGCGCGAAGCACAAAGCCAGGCATAAGGATCAGGGTTCACCTGCAGGGGAGTCACTTCATGGGTAGTGAAGCAGGTCTGTAGGTGTCTATCCCCCACCCCCTCTGTCCCCCCCTTCTCTCTCCATTTCTCTCTGCCCTGTCCAACCACAATGACATCAATAACTACAACAATAAAACAACAAGGGCAACAAAAGGGTATAAATAAAATAATTAATTTAAAAAAGAATTTAAAAATAGATAAAACACTTTTCAAAACAAAATTACTGCTTTTATCCAACTGACCTAGCACTGGAGTCTTGCAAGCAAAGCAAATAATCTTACCAGTTTAAGGAGTTCCAGTAACAATTAGGAAGCTTAGTGTTTCCTTATTTGGCAATTTTAGTCTTGGAAAAAAGAGAACAAAAGAGCAGAGAAGTCTATAGCTATTAATTGGAAAAATTCTTAAGTGGCATGCACACACAAAGTTGGTTTTTAATCACAATTTTGGATTTATGATGATCCATCAATATGTAAGCCCTGGGCCTTTATAACCAATGGTCCTGTCCATTCACAGCCAGATTTAGACCCTTTTACTGTGATGTTAACCAAAGTTTGCTGATCCACACCATTCTTGGCTTCATTGCCCCTTTCTAACAAGGGGCACCAGAACATATTCTGTCAAAGGCTGAGGTTACAATTCTAAGAAGCCATAGGTAAGTCACTAAAATCTCCCAGTCTCAATTTCCCCTTATCCTCATCTATGGCACAACATTAACAGTTTTGCATATTTTGTCTATAAAAATCATGCTAAAAATCTGTAGGTTTTTTACATATTTGAAATAACTTTGTAAATGATAATATAACATATTATTTAACCAGCTGAGTTGGCAAAAGACTACTCTTTGATACAAAACTGGCCCTGAGGACATGAGCTTATCTATAACATGTCATAAGCTGTTTAACATTTAATACACAACAAATCGCTATTAAACACAAAAGCCAATTGAAGCAAAGTACAGCGTTTTAGATATGGAGAATTATTTGATGTTATAGCTGTTACAATGCCCTATCACTTGAACACATGGGTGATTTTTTTTTTTCTAATGCAAATTTTATACATGCCCTCAAAGGCCTTCAGCACAAGAATGTTAGCCATTATGGGAACTCAATCTCCCCATTATTTCTCCAATACTTCAATGAAATCACTTTTCACTTGCATGCATTTCAATCTAAAATGCCCACATCAATACAACTATACCACTGCAGTCATGTTCCTATCTGCATAAAAAATAGAAAGGACTAATAACAATTAAAAAAGCATCATTACCCACCGCTCTCTACCACTCAAAGAGAAAACTGAATGAAGCAAAATTAAAGACAAACAGTACAGACAAAATATTCTTTAAAATTCTTTCAGTTTCCCAAACTCACAAGTACCTGAAGTAACATTATTTCTTTCACACACTGATGATGTCTGTAGCCACCTAAGGCATGACCAAAATCTAAGGTAGAATGTTTACATTAAAATATTCCTTATATGGTCAGAAAAGGATTACTTTTAATTAGAAACATTTTGTAATATAAAAGATGCTCAGTATAATTTGAAATTGTGAGGTACAAAAATAATGTTTTTCTTTTTTAAAAAAAACTGGGTAGAAGCCGAGAGAAATCAAGAGGGAAAGGGGAAATGAAGGGGTGAAGGGAGAGAGAGAGAGAGAGAGACAGACAGACAGACCTGCAGTGTTGACGCACCACTCATAAATCTTTCCCTCTGAAGGTGGGGACCAGGGGCTTGAACCTGGGTCCTTTCACACTGTAATGGGTGCACTCAACCTGGTGTGCCACATCCTGGCCTCCCAAAATGCTGTATTACATCTCCTGGATGCTTACTGAAATTCTTTAGTGAAGTCTACAGAATTTATTTGCAATCAAATAAATTTTGCAGACGGAGCACAATCTCTCAATTTTTCTATCTTAAATAGGTATACACTTGCCCTAGACTTATGTTCTAACAGGCCTAAAAACTCCTTGAAACAAAATGACTACTGTGGAATATAGATAATCTCTTTAAAGATTATATAACTTCTTTCCGAACCATGTTCGCGTGTGACGTTTAATCAAATCTACTATAAATGAAAAAAACAGAAACAGAACTCCTAGATTTCCATTTTTAACAAACATTAAAAGTATTCAGTTTTCAGAAAGCTGCACCTCAGGAATAAGCCTCCGTCAATTACTCAGAATTATCACAGTTCATACTCATGCTAAATCAATATAAATCAAGTGAATCGTATTACAACACGTAGAACCTGCGGACAAAAGCAAGCTCAAGAATTTAAGAACTTCTCATTCTCTTAATATTTACCAAATTCAGCTGAAAAGCCTGCAGCAAGCAATACCTGGTTTAAGAAACCACAGAACAGAAAACTCATGAAACTATCAGCTTCCACCATCCCGTCCCACCCTGCTCCATTCTGTTGCTCTTCATTACCATCCCCTGGTTAACTTTCAAGATGAATGGGAAGAAACCTGTTGGTATGGATTTTTTAAAAAATAAATACTACAGATGAAGCAGAAATAAGTTGCTCTGAGGAAACTGCAGAGACATTCATTTATATGCAAGCAAAACCAAAACAAACCAGAATAAGTAATACCCACATGTATTCCAATCAAGTGAAGATGCCACCTGGTGACTTGCAGAGATGGGATCTTAAATAAGAGACGGCTACTCTCCCAAGGGAAATTAATAATAATAATAATAATAATAATAATAATAATAATAATAATAATAATAATAATAATGGGGCTCTTCGCCCAGGCTGCTTCAGAAATGCGGCTTCCCGAAGCGGGAGGTGCGGATGTAAGGTGACCACCTCCCCACCCCCCAAAACTCACAAGCGCAGCATCTCCCGGACCAGGCGGGATCGGGAAAAGCACCCGCAGCCCCGGCTGTATCGCAGAAGAATCCGAACAGCCTGAGGCTTGGGGTGCGCGCCCCGCTCCACCCCGAGATGGAGCCGGTAGCTACAAAGCTGCCAACAGCGAGGGGCGCTGGAGAGAGCCGCCTCCAGAGAGGCCCCAGAGAGGCCCCAGAGGAGCGCGGAGCTCGGGGGCGCTCGGGCTCACCTCCGACCCGGGGCAGCCAGGCGTGCGCACCACCGCCGCGGCCGCTGCTCCTCGCCGGCGGGAGATAGCGCCGCCGCGCCGCGGGAGGGGCCCCGGCGGCCCGCGCCCGGCTTCCTCCGCCCACGGGCCCGCCGCGCCGGCGGTGCGCAGGGCGCCAGTAGCTGCAGGCAGTGCCTCAGCGCTCGCCGTGTCATCGCCCTCGGGTGCGGTCACCGAGTCTGCCCCCCCCCCACACACACACACACAACCACACACTCTCCGCGGGCCCCCTGAGCCATGCGGAGCTCAGGCCGCGGCTAGGCTCAGCCCCACGTAGCCGGGTCACTTACTCATTGTGACCTGCGGCTCTGGCAGCCCGGCCCGCGTCCGCGCCGTGCCGGCCGCCGCTCCAGGCTGTCCCAAGATGGCCGCCCCCGCCCCGCCACCGAGGCCATCGCAGTAATGGAGACGCCGCAGGGCGCCTCAGCCCGCTGCAGACCCCGCGTGCAGCAGGTATGCGAGGCCCCTTCTGAGACCAGAAGCTACCTGGCAGAGGACTCTGATAACCAACCACAGTTGCTAGAACTGAACAGGGTGCCGGAGGCCTCCCAGCCTGCGTGGCCCCAGGAAACAAGCACTTACTGGCCAGTGTTGCCCTGAGCTGGTCAGGGAGGAAACTAAACTGTCATTTGAAGTATGTGCTGTAGGCATTGAATATTAATGGTAGCACTGCCTTAGCGTATTCATTGGACTTTTAAAAATGATGTCACAGCCTAGAAGTACATACAGTTCTCATCTAAATTTGCTTTGTTAAAAAAAAAAAAAAAGCAGTGATGACGAAAGAGCCTCATATTGAGATTTTAAGTTGCTTCTAGGATTTTCTTTTCACACTGCAGCATACAATTAGTTGTTTCAAGAACTATAAGTATAGACGTCTCGAAATCTAATTAGACAATGGGTAGTCAGGTAAAAAAGAGTTCTCTATAAAACTATGGGGTGTGTGCATAGGTCAAAAGAAACTCGGGGATGGGGCTGAAGTTGGGATCAGGTGGAGAATTTTCTTAGAAAAAGAAAAAAAAACCAAATGCAGAACTGCTGGGAAAATGCAAGCCAGGCTGTTGCAATTCCAAAGTAAAAGTAAAGAAATTGTCAGGTGCAGAAGCTTATCCCCCTCAGGCTAGCTTTCAGTTGTTGCTGAATGTTACTGATGTAAGTTTAAGAATTGACTTCAGGGAGTCGTGCTATAGCTCAGCGGGTAAAGCGCAGGTGGCGCAAAGCACAAGGATGGCGTAAGAATCCCGGTTCGAACCCCGGCTCCCCACCTGCAGGGGAGCCGCTTCACAGACGGTGAAGCAGGTCTGCAGGTGTCTGTCTTTCTCTCCCCCTCTTTGTCTCCCCTCCTCTCTCCATGTCTCTCTGTCCTATCCAACAACGATGACATCAATAACTACAACAATAAAGACAAGGGACAACAAAAAGGAATAAATAAATAGATAATTTTTTTAAAAAGAATTGACTTCAGGTGGGTGGGGCGCACTCTCAATGGTACCAGGTGTGTAACTACAAAAATAAAAGACGCACCACTACAAACCTGAAGAGTAAATTTAAATTGCTGCTGCTGCTGTTAATAACTTTATCTGTAAGAGAGTTTTAAACAGATAATCTTTTCCCCTTAGCCTCAACTCCTTATTATGAAAAATTTTATTGTATATAGAAAATAGATACAGCATTTTGTTAATACCATTTGAATAAGTCGCAGACATCAGAACACTTCACTTCTGTTTCAGCTCGGCTCTAAGAGTAAATACATTTGTTTCAGGGGCGAGGTGGTGGCTCACCTGGTTGAGTGCCTATATTACAATCCTCAAGGACCTAGGCTGGAGCCCCCAGTCCCTACCTGCAGGGGGAAAGCTTCACGATTGGTGAAACAGGGCTGCAGGTAGCTCTCTGTCTCTCTCCCTCTCTATCTCCCCCTTCCCTCTCGATTTCTGACTGTTTCTATCCAATAAATAAAAACAAATATTAAAAAAATAATAAAAGTATTATTAAAAAGACATTTGTTTTAGAATCATGCCTTTACCACACAAAACAATTAGCTTCGATCCTTTAATAGTCGATCTGTCTTCCAATTTCTGATTGTCCTATTGATTGAAAAAGATAAACTTGTATTTTAAATAAATTTATTAAAGAATCAAACTGAAGGGGCCAGGTGGTGGTGCATCTGGTTGAGCCCACACATTACAGTGCTCAAGTATCTGGATTCAAGCCTCTGGTCCCCATCTGCAAAGTGGAAGCTTCAGGAGTGGTGAAGCAGGGCTGCAGTTGTCTCTCTGTCTCTCTTCCTTTCTATCTCCTTCTCCCCTCTCAATTTCTCTCTGTCTCTATCAAGTAATAAATAAATATTTTTTTTAAGTTTCAGGTAATTAAAAAAAAGAATCAAACTAAAAGGGGGAGGCAAAAGGAGGACTCCAGCTTGGAAAAAGCCTTCTGACTGGTCTAATGGTTTTATACAATGTATATCCATAAGGGAAAGTTACAACAAATAGCTTAATGCTGTAGATTTTAGCAAGCAATGTGCAGAAGACCTGAGAAATCATATCAACAAACAGCAGAATTATAGAAAAAGTTAGCTATTCGAATAGACAAGCCAAGAAATAGTCACCATGAAAGGTGGCAGGCAGCCATAAAGGACCAACTGTCAACTGGGTGCCTGTATTTTTATGCCTGTAATATTTGGGGCTACATTTCCTTCAGATTGCTCAAGAAAACCACTTCTGAATGCTTTATTTCATGCATGGGATAGGGTGCTATCAAGTCCTTCCCCATCTTCGGTGCCTGGAGAAACTTCTCTATCAAAACTCTTAATCTAGGTGGACAGCAAGTCTCATTGTTTCAATCACTTTTAAAGTGATTGAAGGGGAGTCGGGCTGTAGCACAGCAGGTTAAGCGCAAGGTGGCACAAAGCACAAGGAGCAGCATGAGGATCCCGGTTCGAGCCCTGACTCCCCACCTGCAGGGGAGTCACTTCATAAGCAGTGAAGCAGGTCTGCAGGTGTCTATCTTTCTCTCCCCCTCTCTGTCTTCCTCACCTCTCTCCATTTCTCTCTGTCCTATCCAACAACTACGACAACAATAATAACTACAACAATAAAACAACAAGGGCAACAAAAGGGGATAAATAAATAAATTTTTTTTTTTAAAGTGATTGAAGGATATATAAGGAGGATATCGTCATGTAACTGTGTGACTGCACCTTCTGTTCCATTATGCTTGCTTAGCTTTGATACTGAGACCACCAGCTTGGAAAAAAGCCACATTTATGAATGTATGCCACAGCATTTAGGAATTCCTGACTCAATGTTACCTATACATTGAGAAGAAAAAAACAGACAAGAAGAGGAGGAGGGGGGGGCGGTAATTTCCCAACTCCCAAAGTATTCTTTTGGGGAGTGGGAGTGTGCATGTCTTGAATGTTAGTGATCATCGTGTCCCAGATCATTACATCCCTGTTACTTCACTTAGTAGGAAGTTTTGGGTGTGATTTCTTTCTAGAATAAAACCAGCTATGTTCTAGCTTTTGGCGCATGCATTTCAGTGCAGATGGTAGACTTTAATTGGTTTGTCAGTGCAAACCTTTATAAGTTTTCCTTAATAGCCCTAAGAATAATTAGTATTTAGGTTATATTGAAGTAGAATACTATCTAAGTCCGTGTATTGTATTTCTTTATTATGTTTAAGTAAGAAGCTATCGGAAATATTCACAATTTTCTCTCCATCATACACATAAGATAAAGAGACAAGTATTCACCGGGTGCTTTAGATAAGGATATCTTTATAAGACAGAGAAATCTATGAGGGATGAGTATTAACAGATTAAGTAGAAATGTGTTAACATAGAGAATATTATTGGTGATATATTAATAATAGTAATATAGGGGGCTGGGCAGTAGTGTATCCAGTCAAGTGCAAAGACCTGAGCAAGTATCTGGGTTCAAGCCCTCACTCCCCACTTGTAGGGGGAACACTTCACAAGCTGTGAAGCAGATCTGCAAGTGGCTATTTTTCTATCTCCCCATCCTCTCTCAATTTCCCTCTGTCCTATCCAATAAAATGGAAAAAATGGCCACTAGGAGCAATGGGTTCATAGTTCTAGCACTGAGCCCCAACAATAACCCTGTAGGCAAATAATAATAATAGTATCTTAACTTCTAGAATTCTACATAAATGTTATGGATTGTTGGAATCTCCACTTAACTGGACTGCTAAAGGTTAATGTTTTGAGTTTTCCTATACAATGAAAAGCTGTTGGGAAGGGGTAGAAAGCATAATGGCAGGAGTCGGGCTGTAGCACAGCGGGTTAAGTGCAGGTGGCGCAAAGCACAAGGACTGGCATAAGGATCCCGGTTCAAACCCCAGCTCCCCACCTGCAGGGGAATCCCTTCACAGGTGGTGAAGCAGGTCTGCAGGTGTCTATCTTTTTCTCCTCCTCTCTGTCTTCCCCTCCTCTCTCCATTTCTCTCTGTCCTATCCAACACCGACAACAACAATAATAACAACAACAAGGGCAACAAAAGGGAATAAATAAATAAAATAAATATTAAAAAAAAAAGAAAAAAAAAAAGAAAGCATAATGGCTGTACAAAGAGACTCTCATGCCTGAGGCACTGAAGTCCCAGGTTCAGTCCCCTGAACCACCATAAGCCAGAGCTGAGCAGTGCTCTGGTTAAAACAAAACAAAACAAAATTGTTTAGGTCAGGGGCAGATAGGATAATAGTTATGCAAAGAAACTGTCACACCTGAGGCTCTGAAGTCCCAGGTTCAATCCCCAGCACAACCTTAAACCACAGCTGATCAGTACTCTGGTGAAAAAAAAAAAAAAGCAAAGCTGTTTAGTATTAGAAATTTAGCTTACTCCTGGCAGAAACCGTAGTTTGCCCTTCTTCACAGTACAGAACAAAATGAACATTGCACCCTTTGCATTTTACCCATGGTTTAATTTTAGATCCTCACTTGCTGAACTGGATTTTATTTGCTCTTCTCTTTTATGCAACGACTAGGAATTTAGGCATTTAGCACATAATGTGATTTGCCTTCTAAGTTGTTTCTTGCTAGTTATTTGTTTGTTTTATCAGAACACCACTTAGCTCTGGCTATTGGTCATGTGGGTGATCAAACCTGGGCCCTTTCTCATGAAAGTTCTGTGCACTGAGTACAGCCTAGAATGTTCATGGCTGTGACCATGGACTGGGACCTCAGACTTACAAGGATTCAGAGATTACATAGGCTCCTATGCTAAATATGAACATATATGGGCCCTACAAATTGATGAGGTAAAAAGTTTACATACATTCCTCATATTTGGGAGCTACTTAATACAGCTTTCTAGGCCTATTGTCAACTTTTTTTTTTTTTTGGCTTGTTTACTCTTGTTTTTTTGTTTTTACCATAATGCTGATCAGCTCTGGTTTATTGTGGTGTAAAGGATTAAACCTAGGGTTTCGGAGCCTCAGGCATGAAAGTCTTTCTTTGCATAAACATTATGCTATCTCCCCTCAACCTCCCACCCCCATTCTCAACTCTGACACCATCTCCGCAGATAATATTTTTAGTCCACCTGCATGTTAGCTATCAAGCTCAGGCAAAAATTACTAAAGTCATGTGTCCCTTGGAACATACCTAAAATAGACTTCCTAGCTTCTCCCCCCTCCCCTTTATCTTTTTACCAGAGCACTCCTCAGCTCTGGTTTAGGGTGGTACAGGGGGATTGAACCTGGGACTTTGGAGCCTCAGGCCTGAGAGTCTCTTTGTATAACCATTATGCTATCTATCCCTGTTGTATGCTTCACATTGGTTTTGGTCTCACACACAGCCCCACACCCCACCACCCCCACCCCCTGCCTCTGGGAGATTGTGGTATGGCCCCTGCTAGTTTCGTGGGCCCTCTTCTCCCCGCCCCCGGAACCCCTACAGATTTCGAGAGTCTTTGCTGCGGCCCCCGGAGGAGAAGGATGCAGGACAGATCTGTGTGGTGATTGGTTTGGGTTAGTTTATGAATCGTTGTTCGTGAATAAAGAAAGATAGCTTTTCTGCCCAGCCGTGTATCCCCCAGTCTCTGTCTACCGCCGCGAAGCTAGCCCAGCCAGCTGGAGCCCCGAACATAAACAACATATCCCCAACTTCCTAGCTTTTGCCCCACACACATAAACTCCTAATTTCATCTGCTCTATTTCTGTGTTTGGGTTCCTGTTTATTAAACAATTAGTCCTGCTTTGTATCTTACTGCCTTTCAGCTACCAAGTTGCAGACACTACTATGATTTCATCCTGACTTACCAGTGTGTCTAGAAGTCTCGCCTCTCCAGAGCCCTTCCCCACTAGGAAAGATAGAAACAGGCTCGGGGTATGGATTAACTTGCTAATGTCCATGTCCAGCAGAAGCGCAATTATAAAAGCCAGACCTTCCGTCTTCAGCACCCCATAGAGAATTTTCATTTATCCTCCCAGAGGGATAAAGAAAAGCAAAGCTTCCAATGGAAGGATGGGTCACAGATCTCTGGTGATGGGGACTGTATGGAATTATACCCCTGTTAACTTACAATCTTGTTAATCATTATTAAATCACTAATAAAAATTTAAAAAATAGTGGCGCACCTGGTTGAGTGCACATGTTACAATGCACAAGGACCCAGGTTCGAGCCCCTGGTCCCCACCTTCAGGAAAAAAGCTTTGCAACTAGTGAAGCTGTGCTCCAGGTGTCTTTCTGTCACTCTCCTTCACTATTTTCCCCTTCCCTCTGGATTTCTGGCCCTCTCCAATAAATAAATAAAGATAATTTTTTTTTTAAGTTCTGTGTTTTACCGCTGCCTTTAAAATGGTAAGTGCTGCCAAGAAGAGGAGTCAATTTATATAGTTCCTTCAAAGTGGCTGGTGGCCAATATAACTTTTTTTTTCCTGATCCATATTCATACCTCTAGCACCAGTGACTGCACTTAGCACTGAACAACATCATGTCTGTGGGCTGAATAAATTTGTTCATGATTATTTCCTAAATTCTAAAAAGTTCATTTGGAGCTTGTATGGGTAGGGAATATGTAAGGGTACAGTATAATACAAGTAAACAGGAAATTCATGGTTCAGCAAGATATCTAGAGTCCTAGAAGGAAGAAAGACTGATTTCTGTGATGATTTAATTCAAGGCTATCCTCAGATACTCATTGTACACGCAGTTTAGAAACTCTCTTGACCTTGCTTCAAAGTCATTTTCGAAGTGCAGTTAACAGCATGAGCTACCTTTGCACAGCAATCTGCTGATTAGAAGCTCTTAACTGGGGCGGATGGCAGGCAGCCACACACAATTTGTCAGCTCTACAGCCTTGCATGCCTCTAGACAGATGCTACAACTTTAGAATTTTATGGTAGCTAGTTAACAACCTTGTCTTATAGACTACAGAGTAACATCCCATAAAACTGTCTACACTCAGTTTTCTTTCCCAGACATAAAAATATCCTACCCAGCCCCACACTCATGAGTGCTCCCAATGTATCTTCTACTTTCTTGATACAAAGTACAAATGACAAAACCTCCTTTAAGTGGAAAAGGAAATGGGGCTATCATTTCCACATGCCTAGACAACCTATGAAACCACACTTTTCACAATAGATAGACTGATTAATTTACAATGTGTCTTTGATCATATTTTATGGTTCAGGTTATCTCTGTGTGTTCATTTATTTAAAAATGACAGCAGCCTAGGAAGTGGCACAGTGGATGAAGTGTTGGACCCTCCACATGAAGTTCTGAGTTTAATTCCTGGCCATTACGTCTCTGAATGATGCTTTGGTTTTTTCTCCTTCTCTCTCATGGTAATTAATACAATCTTTATTTTTCTTAATTGACCATTTCAGGGCCTCATGCATGCTAACTTTTCCATTCTTTTCATTTCTATGAAAGAGAGGACAGAGAGTCACCACAGCACTGGAACGTACCCTAGAGTCATGGCATTCCTGTGTACTGCCAGGTCTTGGATCCAGGTCATGCATATGGCAAGGTAAGTGTCCTACCAGTTAAACTATCTTCCTTCCTGTTCCTTTGTTATTTTATGCTACATACCTATTTGTTGTTTTAGAATTTCACATTTGCAATTTACCTTGTTTTTTTCTTGTATTTATTTTTTACCCTGTTTTCATTTTTTTTCTTTTTTTTAAAACTTATTTATTTAAAAAAGGAAACATTAACAAAACCATAGGACAAGAGTGGTACAACTCTACACAATTCCCACCACCAGATCCCTGTATCCCATCCCCTCCCCTGATAGCTTTCCTATTCTTTATCCCCCTGGGAGTATGGATCCAAGGTCATTGTGGGATGCAGAAGCTGGAAGGTCTGGCCTCTGTAATTGCTTCCCCGCTGAAGATGGGCATTGACTGATCAATCCATATTCCCAGCCTGCCTCTCTCTTTCCCTAGTAGGGTGGGACTCTGGGGTAGTGGAGCTCCAGGACACATTGGTGGGGTTGTCTGTCCAAGGAAGTCTGGTCGGCATCATGCTGGCATCTGGAACCTGGGGGCTGAAAAGAGAGTTAACATACAAAGCCAAACAAACTGTTGAACAATCATGGACCTAAAGGCTGGAATAGTGTAGATGAAGTGTTGGGGGGTACTCACTGCAAACTATTGTGTGCTGGAGCTTATGTGAGGTGAATTCCAGCAAGGAAGGTAAAACGACCGGTTCTCCCTTGCTCATTCAAGAGACAATGCAAAACAGACAAGAGACACTGGGGAGAATTGGGACACTCTCATTTAATAGCAGATGGACATAGGCTTAAATAGGAATTCAGACAAAGAACATATTTCAAACATGTCAGAAATTACAGGTTTCTTAACGGTCAGTTTGCCCCTATGGTAGAGGGCTGGTATGACAGGAATTGATGAGATACATAAAGGTCAAGACAATTATTCTCCATGATGCAAGCAACTTAATTATCCAAAGGTATCTGAGAGAAACATAAGGGTTAAACCAGCAGGGTGAGATAGAGAGAAGATAAAACAGCATGGTAGTTATCAAAGCTATAAGGAAATAAAGTTTGGAGTTTCACTGACTGATGTCAGAGAGGTGTTTGATGGAGTATGCTTTCTCTAGTGATCAAAAGTGAGGTGATTGTGTGAACTCTGGGTGACTATGTGAACTTTGAATGAGCCTTAAGGCAGGCAGCCATGTGGCCTACAGTTAATGGGGAGAGGCAGTGAGGTTTCTGTGGGCTTGAGAGTCTGAAAGGGAAGAACTAAGTCTGAGAGACTGTTTTTTCCCCTTTGCTCATCTCGGTTGAGAGAGACTAACAAGGGGGTGTCTTTCCCAGACCTCCATCCAAGGATGGGGGCAGTTTTCCCTAAGCTCTATCAAGCTTACACATAGCCCCACAATTGTGTACTTCTGCTTTCAGGTATATATTTTGCCCTAGTTTATGGATATGTGTGAACATAGGCTCTATCTCATGGGACTGGTCTATATCTAGGTTTTGGGACTTTGTTAAGGAAGTGAACTGCCTGGAATAAATTAGAGAATCCTATGAAAGGAAAGGTCTCACCGAGTAATGAAGCTGAGGGGTTGTCATTCCACACCTGAAATCTCTGGACACAGTCTGAAGTGAAGCATGCTGAGGTGGTGCTTGTTGCATTGATTAGGCTGGGATCTTTTTCTTTTTTTAACCTGGTCACTGCTCAGCTCTGGCTTATGGCAGTGTGGGGGATTGAACCTGGGATTTGAGGGCTTCAGGCATGAAAGTCTCTCTGCATAACCATTATGCTATACCCCAACCCTTTACCTTGTTTCCTTTCTTTCTTTCTTTATGAATGAGGCAATTTATTAACCCAGCATAATTTGTTCTAATACTTCTTGTTGGCAGCTGCCACCTGTCCGGCGATTCTGTCCAGATCTCTCTGTCCCTGAGGTGTCACTTTGTGCTCCCCATCTTGGTCCTTTTCCACCATTTTCTGCCCAGATAGGTCATATATGTGCCATTATTGTAACATGTGCACTCAACCAAATGCACCACCATTTGGCCCCCATATGTGCCATTATTAAGATGAAACTTTGACTGGACTAGATTTTATTTATTCTTGTATGTTTGTTTGATGTAAGTAAAGAGAGAATCAGAGCATCACTCTGGCACATATACTGTGGGAATTGAACTCAGATTCCACATTTGTAAGTCAAATACTTTGTCCACTGTGCCACCTCCTAATACACACACAGACACAGACACACACAGACACACACACACACACACACACACACACACATATATATCATCCAGAATTTTCACTGGAGCTTCAAGCCTACTTGATTCCATCTCTCTTGGTGGACTTTTTTTTTTAGATGGAGTGTGAAAAACAAAGAGAAAAAAAAAAACAGGGCATAGGGTAGATAGCATAATGGTTATGCAAACAGACTCTCATGCCTGAGGCTCCAAAGTCCCAGGTTCAATCCCCTGCACCACCATAAGCCAGAGCTGAACAGTGCTTTTGGTTAAAAAATAAAAATAATAAAAATAAAATAAAATAAAATAATTTAAAAAAAGGGAAATAGAGACAAAGAAAGAGAAACACCATAGCACTGCTACACCACTCATGAAGCTTCTCCTTTTGTGTGGTCCTCCCATATGTTGGTTGACTAGGGGCTCAATACCCGATCTTTGTGCATAATAAATGTGTGTGTTCTACTGGATAAGTTATCTCCTGGTCCCTCTTTTTTTTTGTCTTTTTTATAAGAGCTATATAGTATTCTACAACAAAAATCTTCTATGGAAAGAAAAGGACTTGTGAGAATTTCCACTAAAACCATAGTGAGTTTAGGTTTTATGCTGGGAACTTGTGCAGATGCAGTCACATCTGCCATGTTGTCCCCTCAGGCTACTGCTAGTTCCCGCGAGAGTTGGGACATTCTTGGAGTGCCTGTTCTGCCATGTTGTGCCCTCAGGGCATTGTCTATTTCCTCACGATATTTGGAGTGCTTTGGTTACTCCTCCCCCCTCCCATTCTCACGAGAGTTATTATCCTATCCTGGAGTGCTATGGTTACTCCTCCCCCTTCCCATTCTCGCGAAAGCTACTCCTATAAAAGCCCTTCTTCTTCCTCACCTCTCTCTCTTATCGGTGCTTCACTTTGGTGTTTAGATGCAGGAAAGGTTACTGTGTGAGGCAGCCATTTTTGCTACCTCCACGTGGCCCAACCTGCTTCTCTTGCACCCAACTCTGAGGTGCCAGCGCAAATAAAGATTTGTGTTCCCTCTTCGCTCCGGACCTCCTCTCTCTCTTCTCCACGGAGCCGAACGACAAAGACATCTTCCATAGGTATCTTAAGAAATCATTTATACTTGGAGTCTAGTCCTTAGGATTTGATAGTTCTCTAAGAAGTTTGTAGAGGACACAGGAACTTACATCAGGCTCTTATGGGGCACCCGCTACAACACAGGTTTATGCAGTTACCCCCACGTAATCAAAATGGGGCCTGCTTTCAGTGCGGTCGCCAAGGGAATTGGTGTAACCAATGTCCAGATAAGCTGCAACCACGCCTCCAGTCAGGGCAACCACGCCTGCAGTCAGGGCAACCCCACCTTCAGTCAGGGATCCAGAAGCCACGAACACCTTGTCCTAGATGTCAGAAAGGTTTTCATTGGAAGAGAGATTGTTGGTCCAAATTTCATAAAGATGGCACACCCCTGAATGGTACAAATTCGGGGCCCGAGATTTTGTGGATCACTCCTGTTTTAGAACGCGGTCACCCTACTATGACAGTAAGGATTGGCAATATTCCTTTTAAATGTTTGATTGACATGGGGGCAGAAAAGACGATTTTAAGGCAAGCAGAGGTTCCCCAAAATTGGGAACTCCTCCCGGGACCCCGTATACACGGAGTTGGAGGGGTGACCCAATCCTTTCTCACATGAGATTCGCTCATGTGGGAAGACCCGGAAGGTTCTACTGGGCACTTCCACCCATTGGTAGCTGATATTAGCACCAACCTATTGGACAGGGATCTTCTAGAATGTCTTGATGTTAGGGTATCCACAGATGCCTCTGCAGAGCGTAACACCCGCTCCTGCGAGACTAGATCTAATCAGCACCCCCAATACTAACTGCCACTGTTCGTAACCAAACTCCCTGCTTAGACTGGCTTTCTAATGAGCCTGTCTGCGTGGAACAGTGGCCTCTGCCTAGGGATAAGCTAGAAATTTTAAAAGAGCTCGTCCGAGAGCAGTTGTCCTTGGGACACATTCGTCATTCTCGAAGCCCATGGAATACTCCTGAATTTGTGATTAAAAAGCGCTCAGGAAAATGCCATCTTCTCCAAGATCTCCATGCAGTAAATAAAACCATGCAGGTCTGGGGCTTCCCCCAAAGGGCTTTGCCTCTTGCTTCTGCAATTCCCACGGGAATTCCAATCATAGCTATTGATATACAAGATTGCTTTTTCTCTATTCCCTTGCATCCGAAAGATTGTAAACGTTTTGCCTTCTCTGTCCCTTCTATTAATAACAACCCTGCCGATAGATTTGAATGGGTGGTGCTGCCCCAGGGCATGGCCAATAGTCCTACAGTTTGTCAAGAGGCTGTTAAATCTGCCCTTTTTCCATATATTCATAAGGGCCTTAATGTTTTTTACTACATGGATGACGTCTTAATATGGGGAAAATTAGATACAGATCTCTGTGCCCTATGTGATTTTCTCATTCCTGCATTAAAGAAAAGTGGCCTTAATGTAGCTCCTGAGAAGATACAGCTAATTCCTCCAATATCTTTCTTAGGTTCAGAGATTTCTCTAATGCAAATTCGTCCCTTAAAACCTAGTGTTACTTTTCCTTCTAACCTCACTCTTGCTTCTTTACAAAGTTTTCTTGGAAATTTAAATTGGCTTAGGCAGTATCTTTATCTGCCTACAAGCTGCCTCCAACCACTGTTTGACCTGTTAAAAGGAAACAAACAGCCCTCCTCAAAACATAGGTTAACTCCTGAGGCCTCCTTGGCACTGGAAAGGGTTAACCAGGCCCTCCAGGACATGCACCTTGTTCGATTCTCCCCCTCCTCTCCGGTAAACCTTCAAATCTTTAACTCCACCCCCACAGTAGTAGGGGCATTGTGGCAGAACCATGGGGTTCTCGAGTGGCTTCACACGCCAGGAGGCGGAGCTCCAGACTCCTCACTGAGATAGACACATTAGCATTCATGGTTCGACAAGGAAGAAATAGGTCTGTGCAGGTCTTAGGGAAAGAACCGGATTTAATTATTCTTCCCTTTTCTCTCACAGATACAGAGTGGCTCATACACCATCATTCCTGCTTTGTCATAAGCTTTGTGGGGTTTCCAGGACAAATAGATAACCATTTTCCTTCTAATAAATTGATAGCTTCTTTACCTCTTTTGCCTCTACTAGCACCTAAATTTTTCTCTCGGGATCCCATTCCCTCTGCTCCTACAGTCTTCACTGATGGTGGGAAAAAGGGAGCTACTGCCCTTATATATTACCCAGACAAACAATCCCCTAAACCTCTTTTTACTGAGCTTCCTGAGAATTCCCCTCAGTACAAAGAACTTTATGCTGTTTTCCTTGCATTAAAAGCTGTACCAGAATCCTTCAACCTTTTTTCTGACAGTGTGTATACTGTTAACTTACTTTCATGGCTTGCTTGTTCTTATGTGAGAATTGATGACAACCCACTTTCCCCTCTCTTGATTCAAATCACCTCTATGCTCTTTTCTCGAACCCAACCACTGTATATTCAACAGCTTCATTCCCACAGCCCTCTTCCTGGTTCCCTGTCTGAAGGGAATGCTGCAGCTGACCGCCTTGCCTCCACAGGAACTCTCCTTGTTGGTATGCTTCTAAAAACCCCTTCTGTTTCATTAGTTTAATCCCCCCTGCTTAACACTATTCTATTTACATAACCACTTCATTCTATTTACATAACTGCTGACAACAAGCACCACCCTCCCTCCAGGGCATTGGTGGTTCAGTGGTAGAATTCTTGCCTGCTCCGCCCCCTCTCCTTGTTATACCCTGATTTTCACCAGTCACTTTTCTCTCCACCCTCTCTGCATCGCATCCTGTTCCCACCCTACTGGGCTAGTATATTTATAAGGACAAGATTGTTTGTAGTAGTTAGTTTAGCTTAGCTCGGCTTAGATTGTGCTGCGTCCTGCATGAATAAAGAGATACTGCCTACAGCTCAACCATGAGTCCCTGGTCGTCTGTTACCTGCCTGTGAAGCCAGGCGAAAGCAACATCTCCTAGTCTCTGTCTCTGATCCTGCTGACTTTCATTCCCTAACCCATGTTAATCTTAAAGGCCTTCGAGCTCGATTTCCTGATGTTCCTTTACCACAGTTGAAACATATCCTTGCTACATGCTCTTCCTGTGCAAGTCTCATAAAAACACCTGCTATTCAGACTCTTGGGGTTAACCCCCGAGGCTTAAAAGCTAATGCTCTTTGGCAAATCGATGTCACCCACATACCTAACTTTGGCAAACAAAAATATGTGTTTGTCTCAATTGATACCTTTTCTAAATTTATGTGGGCAACAGCTCAGACGGGAGAAAGCTCTAAAAAGCATATAAGCCATATGCTCTCCTTTTTTGCTGTGATGGGCTTACCTCTTCAACTGAAAACTGACAATAAACCTGTGTTTACCAGCAAACAATTTAAAGATTTTTGTTCCCTCTGGAACATTACTCATACCACAGACATTCCCTATAATCCACAGGGACAAGGCATTGTCGAGAGGGCCCATCAAACCCTTAAGGCTCAATTAAATAAAGATAAAGGAGGAATGTACCCCCCAATATCCAGCTAGCAAAAGCCTTAACTACATTAAATCACTTTAATATTTACAATAACTCGGATCTGCCTCCTATTATTCTTCACTGGCAAACACCATCTACTCTTCCGGCTATTAAGGTCAAGTGGAAAGACCCACTCGATAAAATTTGGAAAGGGCCTGAACCTCTATTGACCATGGGAAGAGGTTTTGCATGCATTTTCCCACATAATTACTCTAAACCTGTCTGGGTTCCTGCCCACCATGTCTGACAATACCCGCATGATGGCACTGCTATCCCTGAAAAAATAGAAATAATACAAGAGGACTAGATGCAGGATACATCCCAGGATCCATAATATGACATGGCAGAATCTGGAAAATCTGGCTCACAGAGCCCTCTCTCCTACCCCTTCTCTGGATGTCTTATGTTATGATTGGCCAGTTGTGTTTTGTGAGTGAGTGTGTTGAATGACCAAATTTTTTGTATGACCCATCTGCTCAGAGTAATCTAAATGTTAAAACCATTGTCACTAATATGCATTAACTAAGTAACCTGAGTATGTTTATAGTCCAAAGTAAAAATTGTTAAAAAAAAAATCAAAATATATATTTTAACCAAAATTGGTCTGAAGATTCTGCTGTAGAGACTTGCTACGAGAGGTAACATTAGATGACCTTCAAACAAAATCATAAAGATATTTAAACCAATTATAATCATCGAGGTGTCAATTATAGTAAACCTCTAACTTGTTACAAGTTTTAATTTTTTTCACAAGTAAGTGATTACAGCTATCAAGCCTTCATATGAAGAATCATCTGTTCATATGGTAAGGTATTAAAGTATAAGAAGATCCTCCATATTCAACCTATGTGAATTAACAACATTCACATATTCTTGTAGACTTAACTGATGTATCTTGTCTTGCCACCATAGGCCTACCTTTGTCAGCCAACAATTTAAAGATGTTTCCCTTTATGACATCACCCATGCCATAGACATCCATTACTACCCCCAAAGACAAATGGCTGCTCCCCTGGACATCACATCCATTGACTGCTTCCCTTATACTTGAGATATGATCCCACCTCTTCATACCAATGGATACATTCCCCCTTCCTTACCTGTCTACCCTTAGTTGTGGGACCCTTGCTTGTTTCACAGTAGGTTCTATAATTCTTAACAAGTTCATGGCCTTTTTGCAGCAACAGATTGATGCCATAAAGATGCAACCTATACAAGCTCATTATCATAGTCTGGACATGGCAGAATATGGAGTTGCTGCAGAGGATTTGCCTCCCTCCATCGGAACGTCCACCATGTAGAGGGCTGGCTAGCCAATGACGGGTAAAGGGGAAACTAGCGCTATCCAGTCAACCTAAGATAGGGCACCTGGTACTACTGGGCAAAAATGACCAGGTGTTCCAATGACAGGTAAGACAGAAGGCTGATCCCCAACCTAAGACAGGCACAGTCCACCCTACCACAAAACAAAGTCCGCCAAACATCAAAACATGATATAAGATAGGGGGACATGTGGGAAGCCACATGTGCCCTCAAGGTTGCTATTGGCATGGCCATAGAGTCTTTGTTAAAAGATAAGTTCCTGGGAGTTGGGCGGTAGCACAGCAGGTTAAGCACACATGGTGCAAAGTGCAAGGACTGGCATAAAGATCCTGGTTCAGGCCCCTGGCTCCCCATCTGCAGGGGGTTTCTTCACAATCGGTGAAGCAGGTCTGCAGGTGTCTCTCTTTCTCTCCTCCTCTCTGTCTTCCCTTCCTCTCTCCATTTCTCTGTCCTATCCAACAACCACAATATTAATAACAACAATAATAATAATTACAACAATAAAACAACAAGAGTGACAAAAGGCAATAAATAAATAAATAAATAAATACTTAAAAAAAAGATAGTTCCCGCTTCCCTACACCTTAGAGTCTTTGTTAAAAGATAAGTTCTTCTTCCCTGTGAATCATCCAGGACCTTCCAGATAACGGCTGATTACCATGACAAATAAAAATAATCGGGAGTCGGGCTGTAGCACAGCGGGTTAAGCGCAGGTGGCGCAAAGCACAAGGACCGGCATAAGGATCCCGGTTCGAACCCCGGCTCCCCACCTGCAGGGGAGTCGCTTCACAGGCAGTGAAGCAGGTCTGCAGGTGTCTATCTTTCTCTCCTCCTCTCTGTCTTCCCCTCTTCTCTCCATTTCTCTCTGTCCTATCTAGAAACGATAACTACAACAAAAACAACAAGGGCAACAAAAGGGAATAAATAAATAAATAAAATAAATATTTAAAAAAGTAAATAAAAATAATAATAAATAAGAAAGATAAATCCCCCAATACTCAGTTGGCTAAGACACCAAACCTCTTTTTCTATAAAAAATTCAAATCAGATGCCCTGCTAACCACCAGAAGCAGATTGTTTGTCTTTCTTCCACAGGACTCCCAGAAAAAAACATCTGGACCCCTGCACACCCTGACATCACCCACTAGATGGCATGACTACAATGGCACCCCCCGCCGAAACCCTAGATGTCACCTGATGCAATCTGAAGAGCCTGATTCACAGACTCCAAGGACAGAACTTTTTTATTGCCTGTCTGCCTTTCCTGCTTCTGCTTTTCCTGTCACATGTTGGCGGTTCCAGCTCACTCTCTACAGAAAAGCGGAAATCCAGTGGCTGACCTTCCTCATGCAGCATTTCATCCTCTGCCATTTCTCCCCCTAGTCGCCTACTTTGGACTGAGACTTCTATCAGACTTGCTGGTATACCCTTTGGACACTTTAGACAATTTTACAGCAGCTTCCTTCCCTTCACGTTGCTGGTTTTTCATAGACTGACCCTGAGTAGTTCGTAGACTTTACAGACTGTTGCCCTGGCCATTAGATAAAAGGAAAGGGGGAGATGCTGGGAAATTGTGCAGATGCAGTCACATCTGCCATGTTGTCCCCTCAGGCTACTGCTAGTTCCTGCAAGAGTTGGGACATTCTTGGAGTGCCTGTTCTGCCATGTTGTGCCCTCAGGGCATTGTCTATTTCCCTGCGATATTTGGAGTGCTTTGGTTACTCCTCTCCCCCTCCCATTCTCACAAGAGTTATTATCCTATCCTGGAGTGCTATGGTTACTCCTCCCCCTTCCCATTCTCGCAAAAGCTGCTCCTATAAAAGCCCTTCTTCCACACCTCTCTCTCTTGCCGGCGCTTCACCTCTCTTGCGACGCTTCACACCTCTTGCCGGCACTTCACCTCTCTTGCCGGCACTTCACCTCTCTTGCTGGTGCTTCACCTCTCTTGCAGCACTCCACTTCAGTGTTTAGACGCAGGAAAGGTTACTGCATGAGGCAGCCATTTTCGCTACCTCCACGCAGCCCAACTGTTTCTCTCACACCCAACTCTGAGGTGCCAGCGCAAATAAAGATTTGTGTTCCCTCTTTGCCCCAGACCTCCTCTCTCTCTTCTCCGTGGCACAGAACGACAGTTTTACAGAATGCCCTCATTTTGATTCACTCAGGACCCAGATTCAAGCCTCTGGCCCCCACCTGCAAGAGGAAAGCTTCATGAGTGATGACGCAGGGCTGTGGGTGTCTCCCTGTCTCTCTTACTCTCTCTATCTCCCCTTCCCTCTCAATTTCTCTCTGTCCTATCAAATAATAAATAAGTAAAAATATTTTTAAAATTCCAGTCTTATCATTGCATCCTCTGATTCTTGAAGACTAAATATAATTCTGAGGAAGATATTATAGGATGAAAAGAGTATGGATTTGGGGTCAGGATGTTGGCACACTTGGTTAAGTGCACATGTGCAAGGACCCAGGCTCAAGCCTCCAGTCTCTACCTATAGGGACAAAGCTTTGTAAGTGGTGAAGCAGGGCTGCATGTGTCTCTCTGTCTCCTTTTCTATCTCCCATTTTTTCTCAATTTCTGGCTAGCTCTATCCAATAAATAAATAAAATAAAACATTTTAAAAGTGAATAAGTCAGGGGTTATGCCAGATTTATAAGGCATTTTCTCAGTTACATGCTTAATGACATATGTTGGCAGCTTGAAATCCACCTTAACAAGCATGTTTACTCCATGGAAATCAGTAGACACTACAAATCAGAGCTACTTCCCCCAACCCCACCCACAATCAGTAGTTAAGTATTTATCATTACACCAGCATAATGGCGTAATTCAACTCAACTCATGTTGACTTTATCACTTTACTACTCAGATTACTTAAACTCTCCAAAGCTTAGTTGTATCATTTGTAAGAATGGAAGGAATGGAAATTGTGGAAATGAAATAAAATAAGAAATATGAAAGCATCTGACATGTTGAAGAAATTAGTGAAAGGGCCAGGTGGTGGCAAACCTGGTTGAGCGCACATGTTATAGTGTGCAAGGACCCAGGTTCAAGCCCCTGCTCCCCACCTGCAGGGGAAAATCATTGCAAGTGGTGAAGCAGTGTTGCAGGTATCTCTCTGTCTCTATCACCTCTTTCCCCTCTCGATTTCTGGCTATCTCTGTCCAATAAATAAATAAAAGATAACTTAAAAAATTTTTTAAAGAAATGAATGAAGACTAGGGAGCACATTACAAATTATGATTCTATGGTCTGGGAGGTGGTGTAGTGCATAAAGCATCAGACTCTCAAGCATGAGGTCCTGAGTTCAATCCCCAATAGCACATGTACAAGGCTAATATCTGGTTCTTCCTCTCCACCTATCTTCTTCATGAACAAATACATAAAGTCTTTTTTTAAAATCCATGATTGGGGTAGTCTGGTGGTAGTGCAGCAGGTTAAGCACACATGGCACAAAGTGCAAGGACCAGTGTAAGGATCCAGGTTCAAGTCCCTGGCCCCCCACCTGCAGGGGGTTCACTTCACAGGCGGTGAAGCAGATCTTCAGATGTCTATCTTTCTCTCCCCCCCTCTGTCTTCCCTTCCTCTATCTATTTCTAATTCAGACTGACTCAGCTTGGGAGCCTCCTATAACTTTTCTCATAATGTACCCAGAGCTGAATTTTGTAGAACTGAATACACAAAATGGAAAGAGAAGACTTATTTCCACTATGGTTTAATAAAAGTTGTCTATAAGAGGCCAGCAAGATAGCTCACTTGAGTTATGCACTTGCTTTGCCATGCACACGACCTGAGTCTGAGCCTGGCCCCCACCACATTAAAGGAAGCTTTGGTGCTGTCACATCTTTTCCTCTGTGTATCTCTCTGTCTCTGTCTTCTTTTTTTTAAAAAGATTTTTTAATTTTTAAAAATATTCTCTTTTGTTACCTTTTTTATTGTTGTAGTTATTGATGTCATTGTTATTGGATAGGACAGAGAGAAATAGAGAGAGGAGGGGAAGACAGAGAGAGGGAGAGAAAGATAGACACCTGCAGACCTGCTTCACCACTTATGAAGTGACTCCCCCACAGGTGGAGGAGAATCCTTGTGCTGGTCCTTGCACTTTGCACCACCTGCACTTAACCTGCTGTGCTACCGCCCTAATCCCTGTCTCTGTCTTCTTATATGGAAAGGTTGCCCTGGAGTGGTGAAGTACCAGTGATGACTAAATTAATAATTATATATTGTTTAAAATAGAATAAATTTGGGGCTGGGAAAATAGCATAATGGTTCTGCAAGACTTTCATGCCTGAGGTTCCAGGTTTAATGTCTAGCACCACCATAAACCAGAGCTGAGCCCTGCTCTCTTTCTTGCTGTATTTTTTTTCTTCCCTTCCCTTTTCTTTCTTTTTTTTTTTTTCCCTACCTCCGGGGCTATAGCTGGGGCTCTGTGACTTCACTATGAATCCACTGCTCCTGGAGGCCATTTTTCCCATTTTGTTGCCCATGTTGTTGTTGTTTTCATTGCTGTTATTGTTGGATATAACAGAGAGAAATAGAGAAAGGTGGGTAAGACAGAGGGAGAGAGAAAGATAAACACCTGCAGACCTGTTTCACTACCTGCGAAGCGGGACACCCGCCCCTGCAGGTGGGGAGCTGGGGTTTGAACCAGGATCCTTATACTGGTCCTTGAGTTTTGTGCCATGTGAACTTAACCTGCTGCACTACTGTCCGACCCTTCTCTTTGTATTTTCCTTTAAAAAGTAAATAAATAAAATATCTTTAAAAAATAAAATAGAGGGCCAGTTGGTGGCACACCTGCTTGAGCACACATGTTACAATGCACAAGGATCCTGGTTCAAGTCCCTGGTCCCCACCTATTGGGGGAATGCTTCACGAGTGGTGAAGTTAGGTTGCAGGTGTCTCTCTATCTCTCTCCCCTCTCCATTTCTGACTATCTCTACCCAATAAATAAATAAAAAGATAATAAAAAACTTAAAAAATAGAATAACTTTTTTAAAAGGATTTTATTTATTTATTTATTTATTTATTTATGAGAAAGATAGGAGGAGAAAGAACCAGACATCACTCTGGTACATGTGCTGCTGGGATTGAACTCAGAACCTCATGCTTGAGAGTCCACTACTTTATCCACTGCGCCACCTCCCAGACCATGGAATAACTTCTTTTAAGTCACTACACTCTTGTGTAGGATCTCCAGTGGCATGACTGATTAGCATGTGGTACTTATGATTTATTTATATATAATAGTCCTCATCTGCGGGAGACACATCACAAGACCCACACACCTCAGTAGATGGCCAAAATCACAGTATGGAACCCTACATATTCTCTTTTTTTCCTAAACATACATACCCATGGTAAAATTTAATTTGTAAATTAGGTACTATAAGATTAACAACAATAATAAAATATAATAATAGCCATGTGCTGTAATAAAGGCTATGTGAATGTGTTTTTTTCCCCTCCCAAATACTTGTTCAGTATTTTTGGACCATGGTTGACCATGATAATTTAAACCATGGAAAGAGAAACTACAAATAAAGGGTCTATTGTAAATTGAACTTACAGTGTGAAAAAACATTTGCTTTTGGACTACTGCTTTGTGCAACTGCTACTATTCTTATATTCGTATAGTTGATTTTTTTTTTTTGAACACAGTGGAATGTTCCTATGTTGGTGCTTACCAAATTTTAGTGTATTATACTAAACCCACTACCCCATCCCAATTTTGTCTGTTAAATATTCTTTTATGTAGTAAACACCTGGTTAAGGTAATAGGTTTTTTTAAAACTTTTATTTTATTTTATTTTATTTATTTATTTTTTGCCTCAGGGTTATCACTGGGGCTCGGTGCCCACACTATGAATCCACTGTTTCTGGTGGCCATTTTTCCCATTTATATTGTTTGGGACAAGAGAAATTGAGAGGGGGGGTGGAGAGGGAGATAGAAAGGTAAACACCTGCAGACCTGTTTCACCACTTGTGAAACTTCCTTCTTGCAGGTGGTGCGGGGCGCTGGAACCTGGATACTTGAGCTTAGTACTATGTGTGCCTAACCTGGTGCGCCACTGCTGAGGCCCCTAAGGTAATAGGATTTTACTGAAAGATACAACAAAAGGGCCTTGCTGAAGATTTGAGAGTTGTGCAACACTTAGGATACAGCAATGACTCTTTGACTCAAAACATCTCTGGTAACCCAAGGCAAAACTATCACTTTTGAGCTCCAGAATCTGTTTCTCTGTTTTGGGCGGTCGCCACCCTCCCCTCATGACAATTTCCAGCCCTGTTTTTTTATTATTATTATTATTATTATTTATAAAATGGAAATATTGACAGATTAGGATAAGAGGGGTACAATTCCACACAATTACCACCACCAGAACTCTGTATCCAATCCCCTCCCTTAATAGCTTTCCTATTCTTTAAAGCTCTGGAAGCATGGATTCAGGATTGTTATGGGGTACAGAAGTTGGAAGGTCTGGCTTCGGTAATTGCTTCCCCGCTGAACATGGGCATTGGCAGGTCAATACATATTCCTGTCTCCCTCTTTCCCTAGTGGGGCAGGGCTCTGGGGAGGCGAGGCTCCAAGACACATTGGTGAGGTCTTCTACCCAGAGAAGTCAGGTTGGCGTCATGGTAGCATCTGGAACCTGGTGGCTGAAAAAGAGTTAAGATATAAAGCAGAACAAATCGTTGACTAGTTGTGAACCTAAAGGCAAGAATATTGCAGAAGAAGATTTGGGGTCTCCATTTTGGAAAAATCTAGTAGGTCTATTTTAGGTATATTCCAAGGAAGGAGTCCATGACTTTACTAGAACATTTTGCCAGAGCACTGCTTAGCTCTGGCTTATGATTTATGGGGATTGAATCTGGGACTTGGGGGCCTCAGCCATGAGTCTATTTGCATAACCACTATGCTATCCACCCCCGCCCCATCCTAATTTTCCCGCTGCTTTTTTCACTCCTCTCACTGACACAGTTGGTTTTCACTTCCCCTACACCTTCATTTTTCTTCAGAAA
This sequence comes from Erinaceus europaeus, assembly GCF_950295315.1. Classification (NCBI taxonomy): domain Eukaryota; kingdom Metazoa; phylum Chordata; class Mammalia; order Eulipotyphla; family Erinaceidae; genus Erinaceus; species Erinaceus europaeus. Next base: position 71,314,975 of record NC_080169.1, read on the forward strand.
GAAACTGCAAAATGTTTCTGTCCATTCCAAGCAAGGAGCAGAGCACAGGGCTGACAGGAGATGGAAAGCAGAGGCATATCTTTATTCTGGTGGGGAGAGAGTTCAACTTAACTCCCCCTTTCTCAGTTCCTATTCAGCAGCAGTTCAGCTCTCCTCTTCTACTTGTCTCCCTTCCTTGGGCCAACTCTCCCTCATTTCTACCTCAGCTGCCAAAACCTTATCAGCAGCTCTCCATCTTGGCACCTGCTCTGTAGGTCATAGCCAAAAGTGTTTGGAATAGGAGGAAAATGACAGGCTTGAGATGAGGTCAACTTCAGCTACTCATAGCGATGGCAGTGGGCTATTATTCTTTATGATAATTTCCTCATTTATAGAATAGAAATAATTATACCTGCTTTGTCTTGGAAGTTAGCAGTAATGGGCCACTAAATCCTGCTGTAGTGTCCAATGCGTAGTCAATATTACAAATTGTTACTATTTTCTTTCTTCCTTCCTCTTCCTTCTCCACTTCTGCTGCCTCCTCTCCTTCTTCTTCTTACTAATGACAAGTTCTCTCTACTCCTCTCCCTATCCATCCCCACAAATCTGTTGCTACCTTACACCTACTCCAGTCTTTATGCCCCTCTGGGTGGTGTTCAGTGTTGGGCAGTACGCCAGCTTCCCCCTACTTAACCATGCGGTCTATTTATATGACCTGTTACCTAAGAACTGCCCTGCCTGCAGAGCACTGGTTTAATCCCACTGGTTCCAATTGTCTTTTTAATCCGCCCCCTCTCCTTGTCATACCCTGATTTCCACCAATCTATTTTTGCTCCACCCTCTGTACGTCACATCCTGTTTCCACCCTACTTGGCGAGTATATATACAGCTGCTCTTCTGGTTGAATACACTTGGGATTACCTTCCAGCTCTGAGAGTCCCAGAGTCTCCTGCAATGCTAGCCCTACACGAGTTCCTGATCCCTCTCCCACGCAGCAACCTAGGTTGGCTCCAGTCAAGTTCTCTCCAAACCAGAGAGCACTTTTTTGGGAAGAAGCACCCTCAGGTTATCCCGGAAGTTCAGACCATGCCTGACCTTATGTTACCTGGTTGCTAGCTTTTCTGCTTTGTGATCTGGACCTTTTGTCTGTTCTCATGTCCTGAGTCTTGGTATTCTGTCTAGTACTAAGTCTCTTTCTTGGGGCCAGGTGGTGGCACACCCAGTTAATTGCACATAGTACTAAGTGCAATGATCTGGGATCGAGTCCCCACTTTGCACTTGCCGCAGACACTTCACAAGCAGTGAAGCAGGTCTGCAGGTGTTTGTATTTCTCTCTCCTCTATCTCCCTTTATATTCTCAATGTATCTTTGTCATATCATAGAAAAAAAGGAAAAATGGCCAACAGGAGCAGTGGATTCCTAGTGCTGACACTAAGCCTCAGCGATAACCCTGGTGACATTAGGAGAGAGAGAGAGTCCAAGTCCCTTTCTTTGGGACCTTCTTATCAAACCCCTCACCCACCACAGTCTTTCCATCTTAAGATGATTAAGGACATACCTTGCTCATAAAGCCAGTCTAATAGAGCTATGCTCCTACCAGCTAAGAAACCTCTGATTCCATAGTTTGAATTTTTAGGTATTCCCCCATCCTAACTTCCAAGTCTCATTCACACCACTGAGATAGTCTAGATACTTGGAGATAGATCTTCCCTCACCTGCATGTCACACTTGGAAATGTGTCCTGCCTCCTAGATTGCACTTTTTAAAATTTTCTTTTATATATATATATATATATATATATATATATATATATTCCCTTTAGTTGCCCGTGTTGTTTTTTATTATTATTGTAGTTATTATTGCTGTTGTTGTTGATGTCATCATTGTTGGATAGGACAGAGAGAAACGGAGAGAGGAGGGGAAGACAGAGAGGGGGAGAGAAAGATAAATACCTGCAGACCTGCTTCACCACCTGTGAAGCGATTCCCCTGTAGGTGGAGAGCCAGGGGCTGGAACCAGGATCCTTAGGCTGGTTCTTGCGCTTCACGCCACGTGCGCTTAATCTACTGTGCTACCGCCTGACTCCCTAGATTGCACTTTTCTATCTATTCTTTTGTATGCCTGGCCCAACCTATTGATAGTTACCAGGACTGACTCCTTTCTGCTACAACTCCTCCTTCCTAGTCAGATTCATAGACATAACAGGACAGTGAAACTTCCATACAGAATTCTTTGACTGATGATGACATGGAGAGCCTTCAACCTTGTAAATAATCATGAAACCTTCAAATATCAGAACGAAAACTCCTGGGATTCACGCAAGTCACTCCTTCTGTTGAGCTTTAGTCAGAAATATCAAAACACTGAGAAGCTGAAGAGTTTGAGTGCTCTTAGACAGAGTTTCAGTTTATATCATGGATTAATGTTGCAATATTGTCAGATTCCCTCCCCCCAGAACTCTGCTAAACTTGTGCTTCAGATGGTGTAGAAGACTGAACTTGCAATCTTTGATACTTCAGGCATGAAATTTTTTCTGCATAACTCCTATGCTATACTCCCTTCCTTTTTAGACCTTCTTACAATTTTTTTTTACTTTATTTATTTTGGATACAGACAAAGAAATTGAGAGAGGAGGGGCAGATGGGGGATAAAAAAGGGAGGGAGACACCGGCGGTGCTATTTCACTTCTCATGAAGCTTCTCTCCTACAGGGGGGTAGGGATCCTGGGGCTTGAACTAGGGTCCTTGCGCATTATAACATGTGCTTTCTACCATCTAGACGTACTGCCATCCAGCCCAAATATTGTCAGTCTAATTTTTTCAAAAATCTATCACTTTGTTGTTGAATCTATTTGGAAGCTAAAAAGTGACCAAGAAGCAGGTCCAACTGCTGTTGTCCTTAACATTGATCTGGAGGTGTGCCCATGTCAAACCCAGAAGTCATTGAACTGGATCACATTTTCTCCCTGATGAAGCAATTGGGGCAATGTAAAGTCACAGACTATAAATAGTTACTATTTCCATCAGAGTACTTTGCTGATGGTTGCACCTAGTTTTCTGAGAAAACAACTACTCTTGCTACTTCTTCTGGAGTCAAGTCTATTTATTATCTTCACATTTCTCTTACCCTCCAAAGTTTAGAACTGGACAGATCCTTCCCTTGAGGACTTATCCAGAAAGACTGTATCTCTTTAATATGTATGTTTGTATGTATGTATGCATTTATGAAAAAGGTTAGGGTATATAGAGAATCGGTGCACCACTGACACATGTGATGCTGGAATCAAACTCAGACCTCATGCTTGTGAATCCAATGCTTCTATCTATTGACCACCTCTTGCCTGTCCCCCAGATTATGTTCTTACTTTGACCTCTTTCGGACTATGATTTGCATTCATTTGTAAAACAGGGCCAATTATATCATCTTGAAAATATTCTCACGTGAATTAGTAAGATAGTTTAAGTTAAGAAGATCGTAAGTATAGGATACTTAATAACACTCATTTAGGTGTTACCAAAAATAGTGATTCAAATAATAAAATCACTATTGTTTGAGAATCATCATGATGACTAGTAAAGACTAATCCCATTTCTATATCAATCCTTTAAAGCAAAACAGAAAATATAACCTATGAAGAGTTTCCCTGAAGTTTTTTTTTTTCTGGATTCCCTCCTCCCCCCACCCCCTTTTTTTTTAACTAACACAAGATAGGTAGATAGATAGTACTTGGTACTTGGGAAGCTAGAGATTGAACTCAGAATCTCATGTTTCCAAGTTTAGTGCCCTACTCACTGCACCATCTCCTAGGCCATGAAACTTCACTTTATTACACTAGATGAACAAAATGCCATTAAATCCAGGGCCAAAGTTGTCCTGGAATGTTTCTTAGACATCTGAAGGTAAAAGACATCTTCTGAAGAATAATTGAGTCCATAAAGCATAGTCACAGTACTCAATTCTTTCCCCTATCTCACCTTGAATTTTTTCAAGTTCTGGTATCTTCTTAGAGTCTCAATTTCTTCATCATATTATTAGTGTATCACTAGGTTATTGGAGAAACTAAAAGAGAAAGGTTTTGTGCCAAACTGTAAATTCCTACATAAATTGTTAGCTGTATATATAAACAAGAATACTAGTTTTATACACAATAATGATGACATTTAAATTTCTATTAAAAGCATCACCAGGGGGCTGGAGTTAGCTCACCCAGTAGAATACACACTTTACCATATGTAAGATTCTAGGTTCAAATCCCGGGACCATATAAGCGCACCATGGATGAGACCAGGGGAAACTCCATGGATGGTGGAGTGAAGCTATAGTATTGGGTTGTTAGAAATGTCATGATGCATTTTTACATAGGAAAATATGTTGAGGAATTATACAGATGCAGTCTTTGCCCTCAGGTTTTGCCACTCCCTGCGATATCCTCGCAGTGTCCTTTTCAACCAATCCTATCCCGACATGTCACTCCTGGTTGTTGCCCAATAAAGCCCTCCCACTTCCACACTCTCTCTCTCTCCCCCCGGTGGTGAGGTAGCGGGGGACAGCCATTTTTTCGGCTGACTCCATGTGGCCTGAGCCACCCTGTTTGATCTGTAATAAAGATTTGTGTACCCCATTTGTTCCGGATCTCCTCTCTCTCTTCTCTGCGGTGCAGCCCGACACCTGCGCCCAAATGTGGGGCTCGACCCGCTCAGAGGCAGGTAAGTATATAGACACTTGACCCTCTGTGGACATGGGACAGGCTTTCTATCTCAGAGACGTTTCACTTGGGGCTGCACTGTGGATTCTCTTGACCATGATCACAGTGCTTGGGAGATGTGCAGGGTCCCCTCCCGTGTCTCCTTTAAGGAGCACTGACTCTGGCCTGAGAAGCAGCCCTAGTCTAGCTGACCATGAGGCTGTCACCCAGAGACTCCTATTTTGGCAGACATGTCTTAGGCTGCTGCCACAACTTCTTTGGCCCCTCCCTCTGCCACTTTTGCCAGAGGCAGGATGCCCTCCTGGGACTCATGATACAAAATAGCAAAATCTGAAAAATTAGTTCACAGAGCCCAAAAACAAAACTTCCCTACCATTTCTTTCTCCCCCCCTCACTCTCTCTAAATATCTTAAGCCTGCTTCTATCTAACCTCTCTGCTTTCAGTAGTCCTAAACCGTGTGAGTAAAAATGGTTCAACTAAGATGGTACAGATCTAAATTCATGTTTAAAATGACATGTCTTCATAACAAAAGTTTTTCTCCTTGTGTATTGAAGACCATGTGTATGTGTATGTTTAAAGTTTGGTAAACATTAACTTTAAGGTTAAAAATGTAACTTTAAGGCTACATTCTTACCAGGCAAAGTTAAATGAAAAAGGTTTTCAACATGAGTTCTCATAAAGGTAAAATTAACTTACATTTAAAGTCTGAGGTAAAATTAGTTAAAAATCAATATATTTTAACTAAGTTGGTCTAGAAAAAAAAAAACCTGTGCACACCTAGGGTGTGTCTCCATCTTGAATGGGTGTAACAAAAGGTTAAACAAGATGGTATTGATATGTAAACCTCTCAAATACCTTCTCAATCAGGAATGGTGGATTGCACAATGGTTATGCTAATTATTCTCATGCCTGATGCTCTAACAATGGCTTTTTGCCTTACCACATTTTATTGAGCTTAAATTGGTTAAGCAGCCTTAAAATGAAATGAGAAAGACCTTCCAAGTTTATAAGATCCTTAAACCAATTATAATCATCGAGGTATCAACTATAGTAAACCTCTAACTTGGTACAAGTTTATTTTTTTTCACAAGTAAGTGATTACAACTATCAAGCCTTCATATGAAGAATCATCTGTTCGTATGGTAAGGTATTAAACTATAAAAAGTTCTTCCATATACAACTTATGTGAATTAACAACATTCACATATTCTTCTTCACTTAACTGATGTAACTTGTCCCCCAATACTCAGTTGGCTAAGACACCAAACCTCTTTTTCTATTAAAAAAAAAAAATTCAAATCAGATGCCCTGCTAACCACGAGAAGCAGATTGTTTGTGTTTCTTTCAAAGGAATCATGGGAAAAACCATCTGAACCCCTGCACACCCTGACGTCACCCACTAGATGGCACGACTAAAGTGGCACACCCCCCGAAACCCTAGATGTCACCTGACGTGATCTGAAGAACCTGATTCACAGACTCCAAGGACAGAACTTTTTTACTGCCTGTCTGCCTTTCCTGCTTCTGCTTTGTCTGTCACGTTTTGGTGGTTCCAGCTCACTCTCTACAGAAAAGCGGAATTCCAGTGGCTGACCTTCCTCTTGGAGATAGAAGTGCAGTGTTTCATCCCCTGCTATTTCTTCCCCTAGCCATCTACTTTGGACTGAGACTTCAATCGGACTTGCTGGTATACCCTTTGGACACTTTACACAATTTTAAAGCAGCTTCCTTCCCTTCACGCTGCTGGTTTTTCAAAGACTGACCCACAGTAGTTCATGGAGCTTACAGCCAGTTGCCTTGAGGACTGTACAACGCTGAACAGTCCCTTCGCTTGGCAGGCATGCCCTCCCACCTGCAAGCCCTGTCCCCAGAGGTAGGAAAACCCCCCTTACTAGATACTGGCCCCAGATGGAGGAAACGCCCTTTGAAGCATGAAATGCCCCCAGAGGCAGAAACCCCCACCTCGTTAGTAGGCCCTGCCCCCAGAGATAGGGAATGCCCCTTTGTGCACCAAGCCTCCCCTTAGCATCACACTGGCTCTTACTGCTCCCCTATTTGTCCTTTCCTATTTTATTATATCATTTAGGTTTATGCCCAAAAGGTTTCTGCTCACCCTTACACTACTATTCCTCTGTCATAGATAGAGTCTTTTACAGACATTGAACCATCTTATGCAATGACTTGATAGAAAGATAGAAAAAGATGTAGAGATATTGTGAGGAGATGGTTGAGCAGGCAGAGCTTAACCTATGAGATGAGTCCCTCCAGATAAGTCTCTCTCTCTCTCTAAAGAGGGGTTGAGCACAGGGGGGACACATAAATCTCACAAGGTTGGCGGCCATTTAAGTCTTCCCTCCTCCACAGAAATGTCCTACATCTTCCCACCTGAGCATGGCATTCCTTAAAAACATTTAAGCCGGGAGTCGGGTGGCAGCACAGCGGGTTAAGCACAGGTGGCGCAAAACACAAGGACGGGCAGAAGGATCCCAGTTCGAGCCCCCGGCTCCCCACCTGCAGGGGAGTCGCTTCACAGGCAGTGAAGCAGGTCTGCAGGTGTCTATCTTTCTCTCCCCCTCTCTGTCTTCCCCTCCTCTCTCCATTTCTCTCTGTCCTATCCAACAACGATGACATCAATAACAACAACAATAAACAACAAGGGCAACAAAAGGGAATAAATAAATTAATTAATTAAAATTTTTTTTTTAATTATCAGTTTAAAAAAAAAAACATTTAAGCCTGCTCCATTCTATATTTCCTTACTGTGTCCATTTAGATATAAAAGAAAAGGAGGAGTTGTTGAGGAATTATACAGATGCAGTCTTTGCCCTCAGGTTTTGCCACTCCCTGCGATATCCTCGCAGTGTCCTTTTCAATTAGTCCTGTCCCGACATGTCACTCCTGGTTGTTGCCCAATAAAGCCTTCCCACTTCCTCTCTCTCTCCCCCCTCCCCCGGTGGTGAGGTAGTGGGGTACAGCCATTTTTTCAGCTGACTCCACATGGCCTGAGCCACCCTATTTGATCTGTAATAAAGATTTGTGTACCCCATTTGTTCTGGATCTCCTCTCTCTCTTCTCCGTGGCACAGCCCGACAAAAATATGTTATGATTTTTCTGGCAATCCAATATTCCTCTCTCTCTCTCTTTCTCTCATACACACACACACACACACACACACACACACACACACACACACACTCATTCACAATCATTACCCCACCTATCAGCAGTAAATTGATCATAGGCATTTAAGCAACCCCAACTAGGACCTGGGTGGTGGTGCACCCAGTTGAGCACACACATTACCATGTGCAAAGACCCAGGGTCAAACCCCCAGTCCTCATATGCAGTGAGGAAAAATCATGAGCAATAAAGTCATACTGCAAGTGTTTCTTTCTCTCTCCCTATCCATCCTTCCCCTCTCAATTTCTCTCTGTCCTAACAAATAAAAACATTAGCAATAATAAATACTTTTTTAAAAAGAAACTACAGTTGACTAAAGTCTTGTAAGTTCCAGGGGCAGGAATATAATTCATTTTGTCATCCTCAATAGCACAGGTTCAAGCCCTTGGCAACCATTTAATAGCATTATGCAAAGGCTGGGGAGACAGCATAATGGATATGCAAATAACTTTCAAGCCAGAGGTTCTGAGCTTCCAGATTCAATCCCCAGTACCACCATAAACCAGAGCTAAATAGTACTCTGGTAAAATGAATGAATGAATAAATAAACAAATAAATAAGAACACAATGCAAAGGAGAAGCTTCATGAGTGGTGGAAGTGCTGTGTGGTGTCTTTCATTTTCCCTCTTTGTCTCTCAACTTTTATCTAAGGAAAAAAAAAAAAAGGAACCCACTGAGTGCAATAGAATCATGCAGGTGCAAAGCCCTGGCAATAAAATTTTTTGAAAGTTATAATTCCAAAATACTGCTGTGATTGATGATTAAATGAAATTTATGATGTTTAAGATTATATACATTTTGTGGTCTGGAAGGTGGCACAGTGGATAAAGCCATGTACTCTCAAGCATAAGGTCCTGGAGTTTAATCCCAAGCAGCACATGTACCAGAATGAAGTCTGGTTCTTAATCTCTCTCTCTCTCTCCTTCTATCACTCTCATTAATAAATAAATAATTAAAAACTGAAAAAATTACATAGGGGGCTGGGCAGTAGTGCAACAGGTTAAGCACACATGGCTTGAAGCACAAGAAACTGTAAGGACCCCAGTTCCAGCACCCTGCTCCCCACCTGCAGGGGGGTGCTTCACAAGTAGTGAAGCAGGTCTGCAGGTGTCTATCTTTCTCTCCTTCTCTCTGTCTTCCCCTCCTCTCTCCATTTCTCTCTGTCCTATCTAACAACAATAACAACAACAGCAACAAAATGGCCTCCAGGAACAGAGGATTCATAGTGCAGTCACTGAGCCCCAGCTATAACCCCGGAGGCAAAAAAAATAAAGTAAAATTATGTACACTGTAATATCTCTAGTCAACCAGAAAATAATATATTAGTATGACAGATGAATGCAATGCCTTCACCAGATTAAAATCAAAAGCATTAATTATATTATTGTTGCATCAGTTTGTTCTATTCTGAATTAAAATATTTTGAAAATATATAAATTTGATGCGAAATAAATGCAAGGAAATTACCTAAGAACATGCTATTAAATTTAATCTCACTTGCTCATCAGAATGTTTGTTTGTGGAGCCAGGACTTCATACATGTGAGATTTCACTGCTCCAGAGCCAACTTCTGTGTAAGTACCGCGAGATAACCAATTGCACCACTGGAGCTCCGGGCCAACTTCTTTAGAAAGAGGAGGGTGGGAGGTGTTACCACAGCACTAGCTCTTTCCCAGGTGCCGTGGCACTCCCATGTGATGTGGAGTTCAAACTTGGGCCTCATGGCAAAGTATGCTTCCTACTCAGTGAGCTCTCTCTCTGATGCTCAATAGACTCTCATGCCTTAAAAAAAAAAAAAAAAAAAGGAAAGAAAATTATCTAGGTAGAGCTGTTGATGAAAAAAATCTACATTGGGGAGTCGGGTGGTAGCACAGAAGGTTAAGCGCATGTGACACAAAGCACAAGGACCAGTGTAAGGATCCGAGTTCGAATCCCTGGCTTCCCACCTGCAGGAGAATCGCTTCACAGGCAGTGAAGCAGGTCTGCAGGTGTTTTTCTCTCCCTCTCTCTGTCTTCCCCTCCTCTCTCCATTTCTCTCTGTCCTATCCAACAGCAACAACAACAATAATAACTACAACAATAAAACAACAAGGGCAGCAAAAGGGAATAAATAAATAAATAAATATTTTTTAAAGTTTTTTTTTAAAAAAAACTACATTGCTTGATATATATATTTCCATATACAGAAACACACACACCCATATAGTTTCCCAATGGAGTTTCCATTTATTTGTCGCATATAAAAGAACTTTTTTTTCATTGCCCTGATTTGATTCCTCTATTTTTAATGAAAGGAAAGGATTTCATGAATCATTCAAGCTATCTTTTTGTGCTTGAGAAAGGTCCTGCCATCTTAGAAGTTGGCTGATTTGAGGCAAAGTGACAGGCCTACTTTCTGTCTGTCTTTTAGAATTCTTGGTAGCTCATGTCCAGAGGCAAAAGTAGTGAGTATAGACATTGCAGTCTGATCTTCCCTGAAGGAAAATCCAGATCATGGATTTCATAAGCAGGAGCGTTACTAATGAGCAACATCACACTCTGCAGCCATTGCTTTTAAGCCAGATTTCTTCACAACACAAAAGTACAAAGAATCACTCTCAATGCCCAGAAGACTTGTAAGGCTATTGTTCAGCAATCAATCATGGGAATACAGGCTTATTTTAAATTTAATTGCTTGGAGGGCAACCTAGAGATATAAAAAAATACAATTCACATCCCATAATGAGCAATATACCCATTGAAATATACCCATTGAAAACACTGTTTACATACTTTATTTGTGTATGTGTGTTTATATACTTTCTAAAGAATGTATAAGCTCAAATACTTCTTAATTCACATAATTTTTTAAAAATTTTTATTTATAAAAAGGAAACACTGACAAAAACCATAGGATAAGAGGGGTACAACTCCACACAATTCCCACCACCAGAACTCCGTATCCCATCCCCTTCCCTTGATAGCTTTCCTATTCTTTAACCCTCTGGGAGTATGGACCCAAGGTCATTGTGGGCTGCAGAAGGTGGAAGATCAGGCTTCTGTAATTGCTTCCCCAATGAACATGGGTGTTGACAGGTCGATCCATACTCCCAGCCTGTCTCTTTCTCTAGTGGAGCGGGGCTCTGGGGAAGTGGGGCTACAGGACACACTGGTGGGGTTGTCTGTCCAGGGAAGTCTGGTAGGCATCATGCTAGCATCTGGAACCTGGTGGCTGAAAAAACAGTTAACGTATAGAGCCAAACAAATTGTTGACTAACATAAAAATTTTTTTCTTTCAATTTCTATCTGTTACTTCGATGAGTGAAGTAGACAAAATCCCTTGAAATAACTCTTCAAGTCCTTTGCATATTGTTATTCAGTGTTACACTCTGAATCACCAGCACTGGTGCTGGCAAAGCAGTCACAGTAGAGCAAAGGGGATATTTAGGTGCTTTGTCTTTTCAACACTTTCTTCATTATGGCTGTTATAAAGCTTTGAGGACATCAATTACTGTTTCACTGCCTGGATAACGAGATTTTGTTATTTAATTCAGGAAACTTTCTGTTAAGGTTTAGAATGGTAGAATCTCAGGTTCAGAAAGAACTTGGAAGGTCCTGATAGAAAACAAAGAAACTCCTAGTCTGCCTCTCTCTTCCCCTACAGTATGGACCGACCAGTCAACGCCCATGTTCAGCAGGGAAGCAATTACAGAAGCCAGACCTTCTACCTTCTGCAACCCACAATGTCCCTGGGTCCATGCTCCCAGGGGGATAGAGAATGGGAAAGCTATCAGGGGAGGGGATGGGTTATGGAGATTGGGTGGTGGGAATTGTGTGGAGTAGTACCCCTCCTACCTTATGGTTTTGTTCATTAATCCTTTCTTAAATAAAAAGAATTAAAAAATTTAAAAAAGAAAAAGAAAACAAAGAAACAAAAAAGAAAAGCAGGGAGGTGGTGTGGGGGTGGAGTAGGGGGCAGTGGAGAGTGTGGGTTGGTGAGTAGTGGCTCACCTGGTAGAATGCACTTGTTACCATGAAAAAGGACACACGTTTAAGCTCCAGTCCCCACCTGCTATATCTCTCCCACTCTAGATTTCTCTGTCTTTCACCCTCTATGAAGAAAAAAAAAAAAAGTGGGGCAGGGGTGGGGAAATGGGACAGCAAAATAGCTCACTTGGATAATGAATTGCTTTGCCCTGTATGAGACCCAGGTTTAAGCCTGGTCTCCACCATGTTGAAGGAAGCTTTGATGTGGTTTCTTTCACCATCTGCCTCCCTGTCTCTAATAAGAAAAAGACAGAAAGAAAGAAAGAAAGAAAGAAAGAAAGAAAGAGAAAGAAAGAGAGAGGAAGAAAGAAAGAAAAGAAAGAAGTGGAGGAATAGGACGAAAACAAGGAGGAGGAGGAGGAGATTGGACAGAGAGAAATTGATAGATGAGAGGGAGAGGGAAAAAGAGACACCTACAGACTTGCTTCACTGCTCATCAAGTTTCCCCAAGGACACATGGTAATGTGTGTGCTCAACCAGGTGTGCCACCGCCCAGCCTGCAGGTCGTATTACTGACAATTTAAAAAAAAAAAGTAGGGGGCTGGGCGGTAGTACACCGGGTTTAGCGCACATAGTGCTAAGTGTAAAGATGTAGTCATCAGTTATCTGTGACTTGGAGGAAAAGAGAAGAAAAAGACCTGGAAGAAAAAGAAGGCAATTATGTACAAAACGTAGACAGTTGTAGAGATGATGGTTGGCTCATGTCTACAACCTTAGGGGAACAGCCGTGGCTTACAGTGGGGAGACTGAAGATTCAGAAGTCTGGTGGTGGGAAAGGTGTGGAATCACACCCCTGCTGATATGAAATTTTGTAAATCCATGTTGAGTTGCTAATATATACATATATATGCATATATATATATATATATATGTAATTCTATTCAGTTATTAAGAATAAGGAATTCACTTTCTTCACTTCATCTTGGATGGAACTTAAGAGGATCATGTTAAGTGAGATTAGCCAGAATGAGAAGGATGAATATGGGATAATCTCACTCATAGACAGAAGCTGAAAAGAACAGAAAGGTGAAACACAAAGTAGAACTTGTACCGGGTTTGATGTATTGCACCAAAGTAAAGGACTCAGAAGCTTTGGGGGAAAGGTGCTTTCAGGTCCTGGTCCGTGATGGTATGGGAGGACCGGGGGGGGGGGGGGGGGACATTTAGAGTGTTTTGCAGAAAAAAGAGAAATTTGATACCTGTTTCAACAACTGTGTTTATTGCTTACTATAAACCATTAATCCTCTAATAAAAAAATAAAATGAAAGTAAATAAAAAGCAGGGCAACAAGTTAGATGTGTATATAAACATGCACAAGGACCTTGGCTCAAGCCCTCAGTCCCCCAGTCTTTTTCTTTTTTAATTTTTACTATTAAAAATATTTTTATTTATTTATTATTGGACAGTGACAGAGAGAAATTGAGAGGAGAGGGCAAGATAAAGAGGGAGAGAGACAGAAAGATACCTGAAGCAGTGCTTCACCACTTGTGAAGCTTTCCCCCTGCAGGTGGGGACCAGGGGCTTGAACCTGGGTCCTTGTGCACTGTAATGTGTGCGCTGAACCAGGTGAGGGTTCCCCTCTCATCAATTTCTCTTTGTCCTATCAAATAGAAACAAACAAACAAACAAATAAATAGAAGAGGGAGTGGCAAAAGAAAACGGAGAAGAGGCAGGGGAGGGGGGAAGAGAGAGAGAAGGAGGATGAGACGTACCTTTGAGACCTACCATGCCTGGGACATGGCACAGTACACTCTCAACATGCGGTTCTGAGTTAAGTCTTAGCACTGCATGTGCCAGAGTGATGCTTTAGTTTTCTATTCTTCTCTTGTGTCTTCTTTTTTTAAAATATTTTATTTGTTTATTTTCCTTTTCGTTGCCCTTTTTATCGTTGTTGTGGTTATTATTATTATTGTTATTGATGTCGTCATTGCCTAGATAGGACAGAGAGAAATGGAGAGAGGAGGAAAAGACAGAGAAGGATAGATACCTGCAGACCTGCTTCACCACCTGTGAAGCGACTCCCCTCCCTGCAGGTGGGGAGCCGGGGGACTCAACCGGGATCCTTATGCCGGTCCTTGTGCTTTGCACCACCTGCGCTTAACCCCGCTACGCTACCTCCCGACCCCCTCTCATTTTTTTTTATCTTTATTTATTTACTAGATAGAGACAGCCAGAAATCAAGAGGGGAGGGGGAGATAGAGAAGGAGAGAGACAGAGAGACACCTGCAGCCCTGCTTCAACACTCGCTAAGCTTTTCCCCCTGCAGGTGGGGACTCGGGGCTCAAACCCAGGTCCTTGTGCACTCAACCAAGTGCACCACTGCCTGAACCCTCTTCTCTCGTTTCCATAGATAAACAAATCTTAAAAATAAAAAAGAATTCTTACCTTTGCCAAGGCTTGGAGACCTATTTGAGGCATATACAACTTCCAACCTGTGAAGTTTGGAGATTAACCCAAAAGACCAGTTAAACATTAAATCCATTGCCAATCACAGCTATATTCATCTTAAGGTAGGACACTAAAGTCTCACATTCATTCATTTTTTTCCTACAATTTACAAAGTCCTTCCCCAGTAGATACTGGGCATAGTGTTAATGTTGGGGATGCAGATGTGGATAAAGCAGGTATGGTTCCCTCTCTCACAGGGTTCATGGCTAATAGGAAGACAAAAATTGAGTAAGTTCACATACAAATATATAATAACTATTGGTGAAAAATGAAGAAAACAAGAGAGCGTGTAAGGTCATTTTTGTTGGGGGCATCTTAGGGCAGGTTCTGCAGAAGCAGAGTCTGAGAGAGAGAGAGAGAGAGAGAGAGAGAGATGTCAAGACCAGAGCTCCATTTTTTGGCGTGTGTAGTGTTGGGGATTGAACCCAGTGTCTTTAACATGCTAGTCCTACACACTTCCCATTGAGCCACTTGCCCTGCTGTTTGTTTTGAGATTTGTGACATTTTTGTCTCATTAAAATACTCTAGTCTTCTCCCCACCCCGACCCCCCACTTTATGTAGTTCCTTGGACCTTTGTTGTTTGTCTGTTTGTTTGCTTGCTTTTAAGATTCAGCAAGTTTAAGTCTGTGGTATCATGAAGATATCTAGGACAGCTCTCTTGGCTAAAAGGCATAAGAAGTGTGCACTGTTGGAAAGATGGAGTCTCCAGGAAATCATGTATAGTGACTAGAAACCAGGAAAAAATTCCAGTATGCATTGTGCTACTGTGAATCAAGGAGCACAAACTAAATGAGTAAAATGGAAAACAAAATCAAATGCTCATGATTTAAGCACCCGAGAAAAATCACTTCATACAGAAAAAAAAAAAAAACTTCTCAATTGGGGGTGGGCAGATAGACTAAGAGGAAATAAATGCAAAAAAAGCTGAAAATATGATTTTACTTACATCGTAAGTTCTGGGGTTAGTTTCTTGTACATGAGATATGGTGACCTGCATGGTGTTAAATGCTCAGATAAGAGGAGCTCAGATGTTTCAGAGATTCCATTTTGTTACTTTATTTCATTATACTTGATTTCTAGTTAATAAGTACAAACTGGATTTTTGAAGAATGTGAAGTCCTTTGTATGAATTTCCCTACATTTTTTTCTGTGTATGTCATCAAGGACAAATAAGCTAACCTCTAAGCATGTGTGCACACAGGCATGCATGTACTCAAACTCAAAAAGATTCAGAACATAGAAAATCACACAAGAAGAACTTTAACAATAGTCTCCAGGCCATGAGCTACATTCCCAGGGGTGGATGGGGCCTCAGTTTCCATGGTGATTATACATTCAGCTCAGGACTATTTCCCAGTCAGCATAGCCCCTATTAAGAAGCAAGAGACAAAAAGAAATGAAGTTGAGTGATTTCACTGAGTCCAGACAGTGCACAAAGGCTGCTGGTTCCTTATCCAGACACAGGGAGCTACTCTGTCACATTACACTTCTCATAGCACAGTAATCGCTCTCGAATCACCAGGGGGCCATTGTGGAAGTGGCTGGGTCAGGAAAGCTTTATGAAACACACAACCATTTCCTTTTGCTCCAATTCACTTGCTGTTCCCTTTAGTACCTTATTTGCATGGACAGATGAACAACTCTGAGTTTCTCTTCCTCTTTCATTTTGTATATGAATCTTGGGGGTTGTGTGTGTTACATAATAGACAGGAAGCAGTACTCTTTTAACTCAATTTTTTATTTTTAGATAATTGTAGTTTGACATGCAGTTGTAAAAACAGTACAGCAAGATCGCATGCACACTTCATCAGTTTTGCTCCAATGGTAACATTTTGTAGGACTATAATATAATATTACTTGGGGGGGGAATACAGGTCCAAGAAGGATGACAGAGGACCTAAAGGAGGTTGTATTGTTATATGGAAAACTGAGAAATGTTATGCATGTACAAACTATTGTATTTACTGTCAAATGTAAAACATTAATTCCACAATAAAGAAATTAAAAGATACACGTTACAACCAGGAAATTCATGTTGATGTAAACTGCTGACCTTCATATTTTTCAGTCTTACAAATATTTGTTTGTATTAAATTTGCCAAATTTCATCCCACGTATAGATTGGTGTAACCGTTACCATGATTCAAGTTAGAGATTAGTTCAGTCACTTCAAAGATCTCTGAAGTTACTTTTCTGTATCCATACTCAACTTCTCTCCTGTCCCTGTCCTTAGATCCCTCATTATCTCAATTTCTCCCAATCACCAATCTCTTCTCCATCTCTATAATTTTGTTAGTTCAGGAATGTTACATAAGTGGAATAAATAAGTATGCAACTTTTTCTTCTAGGAAACAAAAGGGCACTACAAGGGTGAGTCTTCCTTGAACGATAGTCAATCACAGTAGATTCAGGGACTCAGAGGGAGAGATTACTCAGGGAGGTTGGAGATCTAAGTCCCTATGGTGGAACAAGAGGATGGGTTGGTTGAGGGTGAAATGAATGAATAATTATCTTGGGAAATGTGGAAATGTAACCTTTGAAAACAAAAATCCTGTAAATCAGCATCTCTTCAACAAAGTAATATTGGAATTTCTAAAAAATATTTATTGATTGATTCTCTTTTGTTGCCCTTGTTTTATTATTGTAGTTATTGATGTCCTTGTTGTTGGATAGGACAGAGAGAAATGGGGAGAGGAGGGGAAGACAGAGGGGGAGAGAAAGATAGATACCTGCAGGCCTGCTTCACTGCTTGTGAAGCGACTCCCCTGCAGGTGGGGAGCCAGGGGCTCTAACTGGGAATCTTATGCTGGTCCTTGTGCTTTGTGCCACCTGCGCTTAACCCGCTGCGCTACTGCCCAACTCCCATATTGGAATTTTTTTGAAGTACATAACTTCTTTTTATTTTATTATTTTTCTTTTTAAAATTATTTATTTCGTATTTTTTAATTTGATAGGATAGAGAAACTGAGAGGGGAAGGGATACAGAATGGGAGAGGGACAGAGAGTCACCTGCATCACTGCTTCACCTCATGTAAAGATTCTTCCCTGCCCCAACACATACCTGGGGCTTGAACCAGGGTATTTGTGTATGGTAATATATGCACTCAACCAAGTGTACCACCACCCAGCACCTGGCCCCTACTTATTTATTTTTAATGAAAGGGAGATACAAAGAGAAAGATTCAGAGACAGAGACCAGAGTGTCTTTTGGACCCTAGGTCACCTTTAACTCCTCCATATTTGCGCCTTGAGCGAAGCTTTCCCCTGCAGCTGGGGAGCAGGGACTCAAACCTGGGCCCTTGAACATGGTAATGTGGGCTTAACTGTGTGCACCACCACCCGGCCCCCAAGTAAACACACACATCAATTTTTTATATGTATACATATATATGTATACATATATATGTATACATATAAACATATATGTGTATATATAATTTCTTAAATCAAGTCTGCCCTGGGGCTCAGGCACGGGAGGAGATGTTTAAAAGTGAGCAAGTTAAAACACTAGAATTCATTCTTGTTGGAGAGTGGGCCCACTGCTAGGGAAGTCCAGGCCGTTGTTTCCATGAGGTCCGAGTGGGTCGACCCCAGGCTCCCCCCCTTAGATAATGGCAGGTTCCCCCCCACACACACCTAGTGAACTAATGACAGATGGCTTCTCCAGATGGGGGGCTACTTTTCTGCACATGCCCCTCCTCTCCCCTTAAAACAAAGGCCATGAATTACTGTATATTGTGTTTGGCCAAACTTGAAAATCACTGCAAACATCCTGTTGCTCAGCTGCCCCCCTGCACTAAAGTGCCTGTAATTTACCCCCGGGGGAAAATTGCATCAAACTTTATACGGTAACTCTTCACTTGTGATCAAATAGTTTGCAGGTCAAAATGTGACTATGCATTGTGTTGCTTTGTGTTTGGGTTAATGATTACTTTAACCTTCTCCCTGTGCAATGGGTATATCTGCCTGCTTTCTTCCTCAATAAACAAGTCGCCCACTTCTCTGAAACCTCTCCCAGAGCTGGATGAGTCTGGCGTGATTCTTACCTCTCAACACATGTAGCCCCTGACACACACAGAGCTGGATGAGTCTGGCGTGATTCTTACCTCTCAACACATGTAGCCCCTGACACACACAGAGCCACCTCAGGACTCCCAGGGGGCTGTTCTGACCTTTATTTACCTCCAGTGGCCAGGGAAGCTGGGGATCCGAAGCAACAGGCCACACCTTCTTCTTCTTCTTTTTTTTTTTCTTTCACCAGAGCACTGCTCAGCTCTGGCTTATGGTGGTGTGGGGTATTGAACCTGGAACTCTGGAGTCCTCAGGCATGAGAGTCTCTTTGCATATCCACTATGCTATCTATCCCCCCACCCCACTCCTGCCTAGGATTCATTCTTAATATTGAGATTTAGTTTTTTTTTTTCTTAATTGAATAAAAGCTCCTCAGATTGCTCTACTTAAGCCTCAGAGTTTTGAAAGTGTTGATTTTGACTTTTTTTTTTTTTTTTTTTTTGCCTCCAGGGTTATTGCTGGGGCTAGGTGCCTGCATTAGGAATCCACTGCTCCTGGAGGCCATTTCCCCCCCATTTTTGTTGCCCTTGTTGTTGTAGCCTTGTTGTGGTTATTATTGTTGTTGTTGATGTCCTTCATTGTTGGAGAGGACAGAGAGAAATCAAGAGAGGAGAAGAAGACAGAGAGAGGGAGAGAAAGATACACACCTGCAGACCTGCTTCACCGCCTGTGAAGCGACTCCCCTGCAGGCCGGGGGACTCAACCAGGATCTTTATGCCGGTCCTTGTGCTTTGCACCACTTAACGCTTAACCCGCTGCGCTACCGTATTTTATTTATTTATTTTTTAACCAGAGCACTGTTCAGCTTTGGCTTATGGTGTTGAGGGGGATTGAACTTGGGACGTTGGAGCTTCAGGCTTGAGAGTCTCTAGTTTCTCTGCATAACCATTATGCTATCTACCCCCACCTGACAATTTTTTTTTAAACCAATATTTTCAATACTCGAATAGAAAAATTCTTGCAAATTTTTCCTCTGCCGTCTAAGTTGATTTTGAAATAAAATGTGATAAAATTCTCAGATGTTTACTGTGATTATACCTAAACATTTTTGTATGTATGTATACATGTTGGTGTTTCTTTATCAAAGTTAACACTCTTTGTTTTAGAAACATGAGGAATAACCTTATCTGTCCTCCATTACATAATGAATTCTGTGGAGTGAACCTGTGAGTCATAGCAGAGGAATTAGGTGGATCAAGATGAGTCTGGAGAGAGGGACTGTAGTCCGAGCGAGCGAGGTAAAGGGCACCTGCCGCCATACCATGGAAACGTTACTGTAGCCTGAGCAAGGGCTGTTACTGGAAGATTTAAAAAAAATAAAATAAAATCCTATCATGCCATTTTAAAAATGAAATCCTATTATACTAAATATTGCATTCTAAAAAGAATGATTTGAGTAGACATGCACAAATCTTTGACTGTGGGACTAGCCCAGGTTCAAGAGACAGAAAAGAGGTGTCTACCTCAGTTTGTTGTGGAAGGGCATTAAAGGAAGTACTAAGGTTAAAATTAGAGTTTTGGGGCCAGGCTGTAGTGCACCTTGTTAAGTGCACACATTACAGTGCACAAGGACCTAGGCTCAAGACCCTGGTCCCCAACTGCAGGGGGAAAGCTTCACAAGTGGTGAAGCAGGTCTGCAGGTGTCTCTCTGTCTCTTTCCCTCCTTATCTCCCACTCTCAATTTCTCTCTGTCTCTAACCAATAATAAGTAAATAAAATATTAAAAAGGGGGGGCTGGCTGGTGGCACAGTGGGTTAAGTGCACATAGTGCAAAGCACAAGGACTAGTGCAAGGATACCATTTCAAGCCCCTCAGCTCCCCACAAGCGGTGAAGCTTCACAAGCGGTGAAGCAGGTCTACAGGTGTCTTTCTCACCCCCTCTCTGTCTTCTCCTCTTCTCTCTGTCCTATCCAACAACAACAGTAGCAACAACAACAACAGGGGGAAAAAAGGTTGCCAGGAGCAGTGGATTCATAGTGCAGGCACCAAGCCCCATCAATACTTGGAGGTAATAAATAAATGAATAACATATATATATATGTATATGTATATATATATATATATATATATATATATATATATATATACATATATATATAATTATTTTTAAATCTGAGTTTCTTGTTTGGATATCTGTGTGAGTGAAGATGCTGTTGACTATTTTGTATTGGTTACACAGGAGGAGATTTTGGGGCAAGGTAATGAATTTTAATATGAACAGGATGACATTGAGGTGCTGGTGAAATATTCAAGTGTAGTAGTGAGAGAGAATGGGAAACTACCCCTCCCCCTTGAATTTTTCTCAAACATAGCAAATAATCAAATTAGCTTCAGATAGATTAATGAGGGATGGCAGTACCAAATTCAGTTAGGTATATATAGATGTCTACATGGAAATGGGAATTCTAAAACCTTCTATGTAGATGGGGTACATATCCTGAGCTGAGGATGAGATAGAAGGTAGGGGCTTCGGAGTTGGGCAGTAGTAGCGCAGCAGTTAAGCGCAGGTGGCGCAAAGCACAAGGACCGGTATAAGAATCCTGGTTCAAGCCCCCGGCTCCCCAACTGGAGGGGAATCGCTTCACAAGCGGTGAAGCAGGTCGGCAGGTCTGCAGGTGTTTATCTTTCTCTCCTCCTCTCTGTCTCCCTCTCCTCTCTCCATTTCTCTCTGTCCTTTACAACAACGAAGACATCAATAACAACAATAATAACTACGACAATAAAACAAAAAGGGAAAATGAATAAATAATATTTTAAAAAGTATATTAAAAAAAGAAAGTAGGGGCTTCAAGGGGGAAAGGAGATATTACAAGATGAGGAGAGGGTGTTTCACATAAAAAGCAGATGCTCCGGGTCGAGGTAGTGCAGTGGGTTAAGCGCACATGGTACAAAGCCGAAGGACTGTCATAAGGATCCCTGTCTGAGTGCCGGCTCCCCACCTGTAGGGGGGCCGCTTCACAGGCGGTGAAGCAGGTCTGCAGCAGGTGTCTTTTCCTCCCATCCCCCCTTCTCCTCTTCTCTCAATTTATCTCTGTCCTATCCAACAGCAACAGCAATAATCACAATGACAACAACAAAAAACAATAACTAGGGCAACAAAATGGGAATTCAATTCCTCTCCTGGGGATATATCCTAAGGAACCCAACACACCCATCCAAAAATATATCTGTACACCTATGTTCAAAGCAGCAAAATTTGTAATAGCAAAACCTGGAAGCAACCTAGGGTTCCAACAATAGATGAGTGGATAAGAAAACTGTGATGTATATACACAATGGGGTATCACTCAGCTATTAAGAATGATGAATTGGGGGCCAGGCAGTAGCACAGCGGGTTAAGTGCACCTGGGGGTCACTTCATGAGCAGTGAAGCAGGTCTTTCTCTCTCCCTCTCTGTCTTCTCTTCCTCTCTCAATCTCTCTCTGTCCTATCCAACAGCAGTAACAACAACAATAATGACAACAACAAGGGCAACAAAAGGGAAAAAATGGCCTCCAGGAGGAATGGATTCATAGTGCAGGCACTGAGCCCCAGTGATAACCCTGGAAGGAAAAAAAAAAAAGATGAATTCACCTTCTTCACCTCATCTTGGATGAAGCTTGAAGGAATCATGTTAAGTGAGGTGAGATAAGCCAGAAAGAGAAGGATGAATAAGGGAGTTTCACTCTTGAACAGAAACTGAAAAATAAGAACAGAAAGGGAAAACGCAGAGAAGAACTTGGACTGGGTTAGGTGTATTGCACCAAAAGTAAAGGACTCTGGGTAGGGGTGGGAGCATTTTCAAGTCCTGGTTTTCGATGGTGGAAGAAGACCTAGACTGGGCATAGTGTTCTGTAAAAAAATTGAGAATTTTTACATATGTACCAACAACTTTATTTACTGAAAACCATTACACCCCCCCCCAAAAAAAAAAAAAGTAACGTGATACAGGGCCTTTTACAGACTCCCTAATTGGTGTTACTTAGCCCACACAAGCCCTACAGTAAGCTCTGCCAGGACAGCTTCATAGGCTGTCATTCTCCCTCACGACCAGCAGGTGAGGCCCGCGGTCTCTTCTGGGAGCTCAGGTCACAACCCCGGAAGTACATACTCCATTTGGTCCTCAGAAATGGCGGCGGCAGCGACTAGAGCTGTGTTGTTGCCATCTGCTCGGCGGCGACTCTGGGGTTTCACCGAGAAGCTTCTGGTCCAAGGTTCAGTCGGGCGGGTGAGTTTCCCTTCACTTGTCAGGACATTGCCTGGGACGAGCCAGTCTTACCCTCGTGCCTCCACGCAGCGACCCTGGGCCGGTGACACCCTGCCTGGCCCCTGGCGTGGGTGCCACCCACCCAGAAGGCCGCTCTGTTCCGGACTGTGGGACCGGGACCCACTGGCGGTGCCAGTGACGTAGTAATGACGCTGATAACCGGCGCCTCTCCTCCCAGTTCCCGAGAAGACTTGGTGAAGCAAGTACTGAAAGCGTGTGCCTGAGGAATGGGGAAGTGAAAGGCGCACGAGGTTGAGCGCCCATGTTGCAATGCTCAAGGACCCAGGTTCGAGACCCGGGTCCTCTCCTGCAGGGGGAAAGCTTTGCAGGTGGTGAAGCAGGGTTCCAGGTGTCTTGCTGTCTCTTTCCCTCTCTGTCTCCCCCTTCCTCTGGATTTTCGACGGTCTCTATCCAATAAATAGATAATAAAAAAAATTTAAAAGAAAGAAAAAGTGGAATGGATACTGCCTTGGAGTGCAGCTTTGGCTGAAGACCGAGTTTGTTTTTATGTTTTAAATTTTTGAGTACTGACAGTTCTTTTAAATCTTTATTATTGGATAGAGACAGACAAATTGAGAGGGGGAGAGAGAGGGAGAGAGGCAGAGAAACACTTGCAGCTCTGCTTCACCACTCGTGAAGCTTTTCCCCCTGCAGGTGGGGTCCAGGTTTCTGTGCAGTTATGCGAGCGCTTAGCCAGGTGTGCCACTGTCTTCCGAGACCGAGTTTTTTTCATTATCTGCTGGGCTTCCTGTCGACCCCAAGTAGTTAAGGAAAACTTTTGATTGTAAATGCATTTTTCTTAGGCGCGAGCGTCAAGTTGTTCACAAGCTATATGGTATTGAACACACTAATGAAAGCTAGGAAAAACAGTTAGAAAAAACACAGTAACACAATATACTTTGAACATCAGTGTATTTTTTTTTCTCTTAAAAAATTAAGTGAAAGCCAGCTTCAATCCCCTGCACCACCATAAGCCAGAGTTGAGCAGTGCTCTGGTTAAAAAAAAAAGTGAAAGCCTAAATTTCACTTCTGTGTGTATAGATATTTTTGTAGATTTCTCCACCTTCCTCCCCTCACCCATTAGCCCCTCCACAGTAGTAGACACTTCTAGCAGAGTAAAAGCAATTTCTGTCTGGATAGTGAAAATAACTGCACATTTTCCTTAAAAGAAGGGTATGTTCATAGTCATGTTGTTTTGGGCTTATGAATAGTTGGTTTTACTGTTGATTGTAAAACATTAATTCCCTAATTAAAAAATAAATAGTAGTTGGTTAAGGAAGATTTCTAGGCCAGGCAAAGGAAAGGAGTGAATCTCAGAACAAAAATTGAAGAAAGAGTACTTTTAGTCTTTTTAGGGATAGTTTTTGTATTTAAATTTTTTTTATCTTTATTTATTTATTGGATAGAGACAGCCAGGAATCAAAGGGGGGGGACAGAGAGGAAGAGAAACAGAGAGACACCTGCAGCCCTGCTTCACCACTTACAAAGCTTTCCCCCTGCATGTGGGGACTGGGGACTTGAACCTGGGTCCTTCAGCACTGTAACATGTGCGCTCAACCAGGTGCACCACTACCCAGCCCCTAGTTTTTATTTTCTAATCAACATTTAATAGTGAACTAGAGGTGAATTTTGCTTCCTTTCTTCTATCTCTCTACTTCCAACTAGTCATATTTTGGAGGGAACAGGTGGAGAAGTGCACAGGCTGCTACACAAGTTGTTCTTAATGTTCCTGAAACACGAGTGACATGTCTGGAGAACGGACTCAGAGTGGCCTCTGAAGACTCTGGGCTCTCTACATGCACAGTAAGTGATTCATTCATGCAACCTTTGAGTGACCTCATAAGGAGAGAGCAAATTGTTGCTTTTCAGCTTGAGCTTTTTAGTTGACTAGTGGTTGAAAACTAGTGGCAATTATTTTACATTGACAGTTGACTTTCAGTTATGAGTCCTTCTAGTGATTGTTTTATATTAGATGCAGGTGTTGTTTTTTTTTTTAATATTTTATTTATTAGTAAGAAAGATAGGAGGAGAGAAAGAACCAGACATCACTCTGGTACATGTGCTGCCGGGGATTGAACTCAGGACCTCATGCTTTAGAGTCCGATGCTTTATCCACTGTGCCACCTCCCGGACCACACAGGTGTTTTGTTTAAGTAACTACATCTGGTTCTTGTGGCCTCTTTAGTAGAAAGAGTGTTCATAATGAAAGACTACTGTTGACTACTCTGATGGATGCTTTTTACATTTTTTTTTTTTTTTTTTTTGCTTCCTCGCTGAACATGGGCGTTGACTGGTCGGTCCATACTCCCAGTCTGCCTCTCTCTTTTCCTAGTAGGATGGGTCTCTGGGGAAGCTGAGCTCCAGGACACATTGGTGGTGTCTTCAATCCACCAATATGATTTTAGATCATATTGTCTTATATGATCTAAAAAACCATCAATTTTACAGCTGAAGACAAGTTTCAAAAAATAGTTTGTTCCATGTCATGCAACTAGTACAGAACAGAACCAAAACTTAAACTTACATTTCAAATATCTTTCTGATGGTTTTTAATCTACAGTTTAATCTACAGCCTATGCTAACAAGTTGTACTAAGCATCCTCAGTGAAGCTGTCAGGTAGATGTTTGTAGCACCAGTCTGGTAATTAAAATTTCAAATTTTGTTTAAAAAAATGTCTTGCCTAAGGTAAAAGATTATATCTTATTAGGCGGGAAAAAATAGTGTTGTAATTGGAAAGTATTTGTCAGAAAAAGTGTCTTCACACTTACATGCTCCTCAAAATAAGGAACATATTTAAAAAAACCATGTTTTTCTTAACTGTCCCTTAATTACATTGAGGTTGGACTCTGGATTGATGCTGGAAGCCGATATGAAAATGAGAAGAATAATGGAACAGCTCACTTCCTGGAACATATGGCTTTCAAGGCAAGTTGTTATAAGACACTTTTTTTTTCTTTCAATTTTTTATTTATAAAAAGGAAACACTGACAAAAACCATAGGATACATAGGGTACAACTCCACACAATTCCCACTACCAGAACTCTGTACCCCATCCCCTCCCGATAGCTTTTTTTTTTAATATTTTATTTTTATTTATTTATTCCCTTTTGTTGCCCTTGTTGTTTTATTGTTGTAGTTATTATTGTTGTTGTCGTTGTTGTTGGATAGGACAGAGAGAAATGGAGAGAGGAGGGGAAGACAGAGAGGAGGAGAGAAAGATAGACACCTGCAGACCTGCTTCACCGCCTGTGAAGCGACTCCCCTGCAGGTGGGGAGCCGGGGTTCAAACCGGGATCCTTATGCCGGTCCTTGTGCTTTGTGCCACCTGCGCCCCTGATAGCTTTCTTATTCTTTATCCCCCTGGGAATATGGACCCAGGGTTATTGTGGGTTGCAGAAGGTGAAAGGTCTGGCTTCTGTAATTGCTTCCCTGCTGAACATGGGCGTTGACAGGTCGATCCATACTCCCAGCCTGTATAAGACACATTTTTATAAACATGCATTTTCTTTAAGAAGTAGTGAGCATAAGAATCTCCCAAGGCAAGGAGAACTACTTGAACCTGGCCTGTACAGTAGCAGATACCCTACTGGTTTTCCGACCTTTTTATCCAGGATAATTATCTGATATAATTACTGAACTTGCCTTGTGGATTTTCTCTTTGGGATAAAAAGGTAATTTGGGGGCATACCACTGTTTTCTGCAGGTTGGTATACTTTTGAAACTGAATTTGGCCACTTGCAAGGAACTGACATAAACTAATTTCTTTGTATTCATTGTTTGAAGTGATTAGAACAAATGGGGGATAAAAGAAAAGTATCATTTCTTTCTCTCTCTTATTCTAGGGCACCAAAAAGAGATCCCAATTAGATCTGGAACTTGAGATTGAAAACATGGGTGCTCATCTCAATGCCTACACCTCCAGAGAACAGACTGTATATTATGCCAAAGCATTCTCTAAAGATTTACCAAGAGGTATTGTGGTTATCTGTTCTACAGATAATGACATTTTCATGAGGGCTCAGAAGTAGTACTTTTTTTTTTAATCATTAAATTCATAGACAAAATTGTCATGGCTGGGAAGGTGGCTTAGCAATTAGCACAGGATTGTATATGAAACCCTGTATTGCATATGCCAGAGTGGGGCTATGCCTCTTTTTCTCTCATGAAATAAGTAAATCTTATCTTAAAATTATATAATTTAAAACTTTTGTGAATTAGGGTCATATTTGTATAATTTTCGGAGGTTTCATTATGCTTCCCCAGGGTTCATTTTAAATCCTTTTGGTACTTAGCTCTCTTGAACTGCTCCAGTTACCATTTATGAGTGACTTTGCTAGTGGTAAGAATCTAGCCAACATTCGTGATCCAGGAGGTGGTGCAATGGATAAAGAATCTAGCCAACATTAGTTAGATGAATAGTAATAGACACTGAGATTAAGTGAAATGGGGAAGTATATTTGGGAGGATATTAATTCTGTAAGTGAATCCTGGGTGCCTTGTCTTTTGTATGGCCTTTAGCTTCCTGTGAGTAGCAGCCCTGTGTCTGTGGGAACTTGGGTCATGTGGAATTTCTGTACACACCTAGATGTTTTGACTAGCAAAATTTTCTGTTTTCATATAGAATGACATACTTGAGCAGACATGCATGCATTTTTCAAGCAATTATAGGTAGAGTGATAACATTTGTCATGGGGACTTATGGCAAGTAGGAATCTTCTAATGCTTTACCACAATAATTCATATTTTACTTTTTTTTTTTTAAGATTGTCTTTCTAGTTTCTGAGTTTAATCACATGAATATTATAGGGTGGCTAGTATCATGGTATCTGATGCTAGTTTAATAAAAAAAGATTTCTTTGTTTCCTATATTTTCAATTAGCTGTAGAAATTCTTGCTGATATAATACAAAACAGTACATTGGGAGAGGCAGAGATTGAACGTGAACGTGGAGTAATCCTTAGAGAGATGCAAGAAGTTGAAACCAATTTACAGGAAGTTGTTTTTGACTATCTTCATGCTACAGCTTATCAAAATACTGCACTTGGAAGGACTATTTTGGGACCAACTGAAAATATCAAGTAAGTGCAATTTTTAGAAATTTTTGAGAAATATTTGAGTTCTGAAAATTAATGTTCACAAACATCCAGAAAAGTCTATTTCAGTCTCTGAGCATTTACAGATGGAACAATACCCATTTCTAGCAAAAGGAAATTCTAGCAAAAGGAAAAGAGGGAATACTCCATACCTCTTTGTGAGACCAGCCAAAACTTGAATTGTGTAAGACCTGAAAAGATCATTACAAGAAAGGAAGACACAACACAGCAATCCCAGTGAACATCAGTTCAACAAAGCATTAGATTATTTCATTAGATGCAGAAAAAATTTGGAGCTAAAACTCTATGTTCATCTATTTTTAGGGACCAGCAGGCTTTTCCTGTAAATGGCCAGATAGCCAATATTTTTTGCCTTGTGGACCACATACAGTTTCTGAATGTTAGTGTAAAAGCTGCCACAGAAAATATGGTCATGATTTGGGGTCAAGCTTTGTTGCACCCGATTGCATGCACACGTTATCTTGTGCAGGGAAACAGATTGAAGCCCTGCTCCTACAGGGGGGTGGGGACAAACTTCACAAGAGGTAAAGCAGTGTTGCAAATGTCTTTCTCTCTTTCTCTGTCTCTACTTCCACCTCCCCATCTCAATTCCTGTCAAAGAAAAAGAATATGGGCATGACTACTCTTTTTTTTTTTTTTTAAATATTAGTGGGGCAAGGGGGAAATAACCCAGCTGGTAGAGTATAGAACTTGCATGCCTGAGGCTCCTGGTTCCATCCTTGGCACTGCATGTACCGGGGTGGTGGTCTGGCTTTTTTCTCCCCCTCTCTCATTCTCATAATAATGAATAAAAAAAAGTTTCTTTCAGAAAGTAAATTCCCACCCCCTTAATTTGAATAAAATTATAATTAGTTATACTTTAGTGCCACCAAACTCCCAGGTATCTGAGTTCATAACTACTATTGGTATAAATATTGGTCCCCCATACCCCTCTCTCTCTCTCTCTCTCTCTCTCTATATATATATATATATATATATATATATATATATATGAAGTTTTATACTTGTTGCATTTAAGTTTTAGAATACCTTTATGATCCAGTTGATTTCATATATATTATGTGAAGACTGGTACTTAAAATTTTTCTTTTAATTCTGCCTTTCTTACTCAATTTATAGATCTATAAATCGTAAGGACTTAGTGGAGTATATAACCACACATTATAAGGGTCCACGAATAGTACTTGCTGCTGCTGGAGGTTAGTCCATTTATACTTCTGTAACTTTTTTTAAAATTTATTTTCCCTTTTGTTTTGTTTCCCTTGTTTTTTATTGTTGTAATTATTGTTACTGATGTTGTCATTGTTGGATAGGACAGAGAGAAATGGAGAGATGAGGGGAAGACGGGGTGGGGGGGGGAAAGATATCTGCAGACCTGCTTCACCACCTGTGAAGCGACTCCCCTGCAGGTGGGGAGTCGGGCTCGAACGGGGATCTTTACACCGGTCCTTGCGCTTTGCGCTGCGTGTGCTTAATCCGCTGCGCTACCGCCCAGCTCCCCTTCTGTAACTTTTTAAAGTCATTATGGTGATGGGTTTATTGGT
Organism: Erinaceus europaeus; assembly: GCF_950295315.1. Lineage (NCBI taxonomy): Eukaryota > Metazoa > Chordata > Mammalia > Eulipotyphla > Erinaceidae > Erinaceus > Erinaceus europaeus. Next base: position 71,344,292 of record NC_080169.1, read on the forward strand.
TTAATCTTATTGGAAGATGTCCTAAGAGTTATATTTACAGACTATTGCAAATTGATATAAGACCATAAGAGGGGCCCAGGTGGTGGCATACCTGGGTAATAAGTGCATGTGTTACCACATGCAATAACCCATGGTCTCCACATGCAGGGGGAAAGCTTCATGACTGAAGCAGTGTTGTATCTCTCTCTTTCTCTCTTGTCCTCCTCCTTTCCACCCCCTTACCCTCTGTTTCTCTCTGTCCTATAAAATAAAACTTTAAAAATATTTTTAAAAGATAATAAAACCTTAGTCATTCTCCAATACCTAATTATATCTACACAGTGGAAAAAAAAAGGCTTCCCTATGTTTTGGATAGAGGTGGTGTGGAATCAGAAGCTGAATATCTTAGTATCTGGATCATTTAATAAGAGAGCCATATGTGGTATGTCATAAAGTAGTAGAGACATTTGTTGTTGGGTACTGAGAACTGTGCAGACTCATGGTTTTTCACTCTCTTGTGTATCACCTTTGTACTGCCAGGGTCTTTTCTATTGTTTTGTTACCCTCTGGAATGATATCCAGAGTGACTCCTACATAATTATTTTGAAAACGTTAAATGGCGAGGGCTGTGTGGTAGCGCAGCGGGTTAAGTGCACATGGTGTGAAACGCAAGTACCGGAGTAGGGATCCCAGTTCAAGCCCTTGGCTCCCCACCTGCAGGGGGTGTGTGTCATTTCACAGGTGGTGAAGCAAGTCTGCAGGTGTCTCTTTCTCTCCCCCTCTGTCTTCCCCCTCTCTCACAATTTCTGTTCTATCCAACAGCAACAACAACAATGATAACAAGGGCAAGAAAAGGGGGAAAAAATAGCCTCTAGGAGCAGTGGATTCATAGTGCAGGCACCGAGCCCAGCAATAAGCCTGGAGGCAAAATAAATAAATAAATAAATATATACCACCTTGGGCATATTATATAAACAGAAGTGTTGGCTTTCTGCTTTAAATTATACTATTAGATACTATGTGAAAATATTTTTCTTTAATTTAGGAGTTTCCCATGATGAACTACTTGAATTAGCCAAGTTTCATTTTGGTGACTCTTTGTCTACACACAAAGGAGAAATACCAGCTCTGCCTCCCTGCAAATTCACAGGAAGTGAGGTAAGACTTGCTTCCTAAACTATTATTTGGTCTGTCAGGTTTTTCTAGCATTATAGTTATGAAAGAGTGTACAGTATGAACATCAAACGGGAAGAAATCAAAGACATAAGCTGAAAGATAGCAAAAGGAAGAGGGTGAATTTATATGCTTTTATTCCTTCCGATTGTAAATTAGCCAAGCACCTGTTTTTTTGTTTTTTTTTTCTTCCTAAGGAAGCAGTTTTAAGGGCAGTATTATAATTTGAACTTTTGTGGTCTGGGAGGTGGGCAGTGAATATAATTGGAACATTTTTTGCTCTTTGACATGATGTCTGCCCATTTATGTGGCAGGCACAGTGAATAAAGCAGAATAATGCTCTGGTTCTGTTTCATCAATAAATAAATAAGTATAAAAGTAATTAAAAACACCCCAATGTTTAACTTTCGCATTAGGTTTACTCTGGACTAAGTTCTGCCTATGGTACATTTCTGGGGATAGCCATTGGAGCCTTATCTTTAGGAGAATCTGCTACATTAATAGCTTTAAATTATGTTGAGATTTAAGTCTGCTGCCTTACAAGATTATGCTTTAAGTAGGATTATTTAGAAAGAAGTCTGATACTAGCAGTTGCATAGAACCAAATATTGGCAATACAAAGATAAGCTTATTTCAGTCTTAGTTTAAGTTGCTAGACCAATTCATATTAACCATTACAAATGCTTCATTTCTACCAAAGATAAAGCAAAACCTTTTTGAGTTGGTAACTATCTAGTGCATGTGTCTGTAGTATTTCACTTGGAGATCTTTTGTTTCCTTGGTGTTGGGGACTGAATCCAGAGCCTCATACATGCAAGGCATGTACTCTACCATTGAGTCTATCCTAGCCCTGCAATGGGAGATTCTTCTTGAAAGTCATGTTTACCTATAAGTCTTTATTCAAGGTTAGATTATATACAATCTAAGGAGGTCTGATAGTTTTAAAAACAATAGTTATTTTAACCTTAAAGCTAATGGAACTGTGGTGGATTTGCCTATCAGGTGTCTTATATAGAAGTAGTCATCTTTACTAGAATCTCGTTTCCTCTGTCCTAACTAGATCCGAATGAGGGATGACAAAATGCCTTTGGCACACATTGCAGTTGCTGTTGAGGCTGTTGGTTGGGCACATCCAGATACAATCAGTCTCATGGTGGCAAACACACTGATTGGCAATTGGGATCGTTCTTTTGGTGGAGGAATGGTAGGTAATTTTAAGTTAATGGACATCTGTATTATGAATTTAGAATTTTAAGATATAAACTGATCCTGAATTTTTGCAGCCTGGAGCAGAAACATGTAATTTCTTTTGAGATAAAACTTGTGGGGGGGTAGTGCAGTGGGTTAAGTGCACATGGAGCAAAGCCCAAGGACCGGTGTAAGTAAGGATCCCGGTTTGAGCCCCTGGCTTCCCACCTGCAGGGGAGTCACTTCACAAGTAGTGAAGCAGGTCTGCAGGTGTCTTTCTCTTCCCCTCTCGTCTTCCCCTCCTCTCTCCGTTTCTCTCTGTCCTATCCAGCAATGACAACATCAGTCACAGCAATAAAAAAACAAGGGTAACAAAAAGGAAAATAAAGACATATTAAAAAATATTTAAAATCTTGTTTGTTGGATAATTAAAAAATTGAATGATAGAATTTGTTGTTATGCATGTGTACACTGTTGTCATTAATGTTCATATTTTAATTTTAGTAGTTCTGAGGTAAATTTCCCTGCTTTTCTATGTGTATACTAAAAAGCACAAAACATCAAAATGTGTGAGAGAGTAATAAATAATAAAGGGAATCTGGATAATGTTTTTTAAAATATTTATTTTCCCTTTTGTTACCCTTGTTTTATTGATGTTGTCCTTGTTGGATAGGACAGAGAGAAATGGAGAGAGGAGAGGAAGATAGAGGGAGAAAGATAAGACACCTGCAGACCTGCTTCACTGCTTGTGAAGCGACTCCCCTGCAGGTGGGGAACCAGGATCCTTGAGCCGGTCCTTGCACTTTGCACCACATGCGCTACCACCCAGCCCTCTACTAGTTTTTTTTTTTTCTGTACTACTGTTACAACTTTTCTGGAAGTTGCATATTTCCAAATACAAGTGAATGTACATGTACACTGAGATTTCAATAACATACATTTCATGTAAATATCTTAGACCTTATACACATTAAAAATAAGCATATCTAACTGCCCTACACATTGATTATAGCAGTGTATTTTACACGTAGAGACAGTTACTAGACTAATTATATATATATATTTTTAATTTCTCTGGGGATGCACTAGGCTGTTTAGTGAAACTTGCAGTGTTATTAAATTTTAGCTTTATTCTTGACTACTGTGTAAAATGGAAGAAAAAGCACATTCAGTTTTTGCCACATCCCATCTTATTTTCTGGTAATTTGAAAATATATACCTACAGTTTCAAGACACTTTATTTCCTTACAGAATTTATCTAGCAAGCTGGCCCAGCTTACCTGTCATGGCAACCTCTGCCATAGCTTCCAGTCTTTCAACACTTCCTACACAGACACAGGATTATGGGGAATCTATATGGTGTGTGAACCAGCCACTGTTGCAGACATGCTACATGTTGTTCAAAAAGAATGGTGAGAAAAATTAAATCTTACTTAGAATTCCACTTCAGGCTAATTTTCTCCTTACAGTGTTGGTGATAGTAACATTGAATCAAGAAAAGTAGGCCAAGGCTTAGCCACATTTCTAAGTCATAAGAACTAAAGTTAGGTGTGAAACTGATTTATACTATAAAACATTTTTTTTTTGGTCATTGTGGGTTTCACCATTCTGAGTCTATATATAGTACCTAACCTTCCTCTAGTATTTTCACGTGGTCTACCTGTTGCTCAAATGTGAATCACTGTAAATCAGGCATCCTCCTATGTGAGCTGTCATGTTAGCCCCCACTATAGACATTCTTTTTTTTTAAATTTAATTTTTTTAACCAGAGCACTAATCAGCTCTGGCTTATAGTGGTACAGGGGATTGAACCTGGGACTTCGTAGCCTCAGGCATGACAGTCTGTTTGCATAACCATTATGCTATCTACCCCCACCTGATTTTGTTTTTAAGTAAGAGAATACATATAAAGAAGCATAGTATCACTCTTGACATGTGATAATGAACATTAAACTTGGGACTTCATGCTTGCAAATCCAGTGCTCTAGACAGTCAACACCTGGGCCACTAGACATTTTTTCTTTGCAGCCCAGGTAGGTGTTGGCTGTGTGGTGGGTAAATGTTGGACTTTCAGGCAGGAGATGAGCCCCCAAGTTTAATTCTTAGCATAACATGTGCCAAAGTGATGCTTCCCTCACCCCCTTTTTTTTTTTTGCTCCACTCTGGCATATGGTGGCACAGAGGATTTGAACCTGGGACTTTGAAGCCTCGGGCAAGAGAATCTCTTGGCATAACCATTATATCTCCCCTGCCCCCCTCTCCTTTTAAAGAAATTGTTACTCTTAAGCAGTAGGTTGCCTGAGAAAAGTTTAAAGCAGTGTTAAAGGCTCATGACTCCTGGAAAATTACTTAGCTCTGGGTCCTTCCTCAACCTTGCTTACACGACTCATTCTAGTGAAAGAGTGTAATTGATTATGTTGAATTCTTATGTTGAGAAACAAGTGGCTCACTAGCATACTGAATCTAAATAAATGGGGATTTATGAAATGATTAATTGGAAAAATAGCAAGTCCAGTGCTCTAGTCACTTGGGTCACTAGACATTTTCTCTTTGCAGCCCAGGAGGTGGTGCAGTATTGGATTCTCAGGCATGAGGCCCCAATTTAATCCCTAGCATAACATGTGCCAAAGTGATACTTTCCCTTCTCTTTCATTAATGAATAGTTTTTTTTTTTGGTTGAAATCCTCAAAAAACACATAACATTCTCAAACTACCTGACATTTTCATTTTTCCAAATGGTATAGGATGCGACTTTGTACAAGTGTCACCGAAAGTGAAGTAGCACGAGCCAAAAATTTACTGAAAACAAACATGTTGTTGCAACTTGATGGTAAGAAAAATGATGAAAATTCTCATTTCATATACAGCTGATCCTAGAAAATGTATGGGAAGGAGCATAGAACCTCCAAAGTGGAAAAATCCTTATATATCTTTTGACCCACGCCCTCAAACTTTACAGTTGTCCCTTGGTATTGGGTTCAGGACCCCACCCCTAATTCACCAGTGTGAAACATGAAAAGAAGTCCTGGGGGCCTGGACTGTGGCACACGGGGTGTGTGTGTGTGTGTGTGTGTGTGTGCGTGTGCGTGTGCGTGTGTGTGTGAAGCATGTCTGAGGGTATCTTTCTCTCCCTCTTTATCATCTCTCAGTTTATCTCTTATCTAATAAAAATTAGAATTAAAAAGGGGGGGAATGGCCACCAGGATCTGTGGATTTGTAGTTCCACTGTAGTTACTTATAGTCTAGTAAGTATTTTCTTTAAAAATCTTTCTTTAAAAAAAAAATCTTTTTAAACAGGTTCAACTCCAATATGTGAAGATATTGGTAGGCAGATGTTATGCTATAATAGAAGGATACCCATCCCTGAGCTTGAAGCAAGAATTGATGTAAGTAGTTCTCAGATACTGTTTGATCTTGTGCAAGAAATACTTTGTTAATGTTGAAATGAGTCCTGCTTTTGACTAAAAAAATTGAGGATACAGAATTTGTCTTTACTACGAGAAGCTCTGGAATGCTATTATCGCCTCTATTTCAGGCTATAAATGCTGAAACAATTCGAGAGGTGTGTACCAAATATATATATGATAAGAGTCCAGCTGTTGCTGCTGTTGGTAAGCTTGGTTTCCTTTTGCCTACATAGAAAGTTGGTTAACTCCTCTGGGGGTATGGATCAACCTGCCAACGTCCATGTCCATGTCCAGCGAAAAAGAAATTACAGAAGCCAGACTTTCCACCTTCTGTAAAGAATTTTGGTCAGTACAACCAGAGGTGGATAGAAGAAAAGGAAGCTTCCAGTGGAGGGGATGAGACATTGAACTATGGTGGTGGGAACTGTGGGGAATTGTACCTGCTATCTTAAAACTTTGTTAATCAGTAGTAAATCATTAATTAAAAAAATACTTTAAATTGTTTTAACTTCTTTTTTCCTTTTTAATTTGTAGGTCCCATTGAACAGCTACCAGAATTTAACCAAATTCGAAGTAACATGTGCTGGCTTCGTGACTAAAGTTCTCCTAGTTGAAAAACAATGAGGAGATACTAATGTATATATATTAAATAATATTAAAGACCTGTAAATTTTAAGCTATCAGTCTCTAACTTTGAATGAAATATTCTGTCAAACTTGAAAGGTATCACTACCCCAGTGAACAGCACACTTAAAATTGTCATCCAGGGGCTGGGCAGTGATGCACCTGGTAGTGCATATACTACCATGCACAAGGACCAGATTTCAAGCCCCCAGGTCCTCACCTGTAGGGGGAAGCTTCATGAGCAGTGGAGCAGTGCTACAGGTCTTTCCCCCTTTCCTCTCAGTTTCTATGTTGCGCTCTGAAAAATGAATAAATAAAACACAAAAAAGATCACCCAAAGTATAATTTTAAGAATGAAATTTATACAGTATTTTCAGTTTTATTATAAAAATGCACACACAAAGATTGTCATAGAAGTCATTTCTTGGCTCTACTTGCATTCAGCACTTGCTCTTGAGCAGCTTTCTTTGCTTTTACCATTTCAACAAGTTCCTAGGAAAGGAAAAAGGTGTTATTCAAACTAAGTTGTCAGAACTTGCAGATTTGACATTTTTAGTCTGGCATATGTAAATAAAATTGAAAAGGTATTTGTTGGGGACGGGTGGTGGCACACCTGGTTAAGTACACACACTACAGTGCACCAAGACCCAGTTTCAAGTCCCTGGTCCCCACCTGCAGGGGGAAAGCTTCACAAGTGGTAAAGCAGGGCTGCAGGTGTTTATCTCCCCCCTTAACCTCTTTGATTTCTGGCTGTCTATCCAATAAAAATATTTTTTTTTAAAAAAGTATCCCACTAACTGCTAGAGCAAGAAAGTCCCAATGATTGGTTATTTTTGACTACTCCATGACTACTGTGGTATTAAAACAATGGCAAAAATGTAATCTAGAGGGCTTAGGGAGATAGCATAATGGTTATGCAAAATGATTTTTATGCCCAAGGCACCAAAAGTCCCAAATTCAATCCCCAACACAACCATAAGCAAGAATGGTGTTCTGGGTTAAGGATTTAGATAATGAAATTTATAAATTAAAACTCTACAACCTTATATCGTTTCATGCAGTCTTTCTTTGTTCTGCCAGGCACTGTTTCTGCAATTTTCTCCCATCTTTCAGGTGTATTTACTGGATATGTTTTCAAAGCTTGTTCCAAAAGCTTCTGTTCTTCTGTTGTCCAAGGGGTGAAATCTGTGCATGGACCTGTTTAAGAAAAAAACTTTACTTGAAAAATAATACCCTGAAAGAACATTTTTTCTTGGAATACTGCCCCATGTGATCCTTGGGTACACAGGTCAGGTACCTTGCTAAGATTCAAATCTGTGATGTGTCATTCTGTACATCTGACAGTGAATACAATCGTTTGTACATGCATAACATTTCTTAGTTTTCCACATAGCAATACAACCCCCACTAGGTCCTCTGTCATCCCTTTCCAGGACCTGTACTCTGCCCCTACCCCCCAGTCTTACTTTGGTGCAATACACCAACTCCAATGAACAAATTTTTCGAGTATCTTTCAGTCTCTTAACAACTTGACATTGTACTTGCCAGGCTTAAAAACAAAAGTAAATATATTAAAACTTGAAATGTTGAGCTAAGACAGCACAAGCAGTGATTAAGGTTCTGTTAAATTTAGTTCCATGTAGGATAGGGGAAGAGAGCTGCTTGGCAGCTACACAACTATTTGGATGAGAGTCTGAAAATCATTCCCTTTTGCTAGGAGGAAGAAAGTCTAGCAAAATTAAGCCAAGTGCCTAAGGTTTCAATTCAGGCCAGATGAGATTAGATTCTGTGTTCTAGTGTAACTTTTACCATATCCATTATAATATTGAACCCTCCAAAATACGTACTTTAAAAAAAAATCCTTTATTGGGGAACTAATGGTCATCAGTAAAATATAGTAGAGTTTGCACATGTGTAATAATATTTCTCAGTTTGCCATATTTCCATTCAGCCTCCACTAGGTCCTCTTCTGCCATCATGTTCTAGTACCTGAACCTAACCCTGCCCCAAACCCAGCATCTTTTACTTTGTTGCAATACACCATTATATGAACTTTTTTTTTTTTACCATACTTATATATTCTACATATACAGACATAACTGGTTTTGAATCACATAGTAAGTTATAAACAATCTAATGCACCTCTACTACTCAACACCAAGGTTATGATTTCCCTTAAATGATGAGATTAACCTTGATATTATCTGGTCTACTTAACTTACCCAAATTTCAATTCTCCAATATCCTTTCATAATACTTTGTAAAATATATCAAGCAAACAAATTCTCCATTAACTCTCAGTAGCATAAACTGAACTTAACACTTTACTAACCAGTCATCTGAAATGTATACCTAAACATTAGGCACCACATACCTTCACAGAGTGATATCTATAGTATAGGTAGCATTATTTACTTACAGAAAAAAAAAAAGTAATTTACCTTCAAATCTTTCTGAAGGTGTTGCATTGTCAGCCTGAGGTACTACTCCATGTTCCTTTTTAAATTTATCAAAAGCCTTTTTGTTTATGTCATCTTTTTGATGAGGATCTGAAATGTGAAAAAAGTAATTACAAATCACCTAATTCTCATCTATATGTGGATGTGTATTTCTGTGGAGCCAGGTCTTACCCATGTGTGATTTCACCATTGCCCACATTTTTATTCAGATAAACTGAGAAGGGAAGAGACATCACAGCACCAGAGCTTCCTCTGATGCCACACCGCTTCCTTACATGATGCTGGGAGCCAAAGCTGGACATGCACGTTAGTCTCATTATGTTACACAGTTTTGTTTTGTTTTGTTTTTTTGGCTGAGCTGAAGTCTTGCCCATGTGCAGTTTTGCCACTCCTGGGGTGAAGTTTTGATTTTAGACAGGTGGAGAAAGAGAAGATAAAACATAGCACAGGAGCTTCTGCTGCCATAGCACTTCCCGTGTGGTGCTGGTTCTTGAACCTAGGCCCTCATGCATGGCAACACATGTGCCATCCCCACTGAGCTCTTTTTAGCCCTACAGAATATTTTTAAACATTCAGGGGGCAACAAGGTGATTCAACAGGGAAGTTGCATGTCTTCCATGTGTGAAGCTCTTGGTATGATCCTCAGCATAATATTAAATAGGTATTCAGGGCAACAAACAAGTTGATTTTTGTAAACTCACCAAGTTTTTGAAGACTCTTTGCTTTGCCAATAACATCTTTTGCAGTTCTTTTGATTCCAGAAGAAGAGTGTATGTTCATGTAATTAGCAATAACTTCCCATCTGAAAATGTGTATTTCAGATACAATAATAAATTAAGAGGGGAAAAAACTGCCAAGCAAAAGATTTACTTGGGGAACAGGTGGTGGTGCACCTGGTTGAGCACACAAATTACAGGGCACAAGAACCCTGGTTCAAACTGCTCGTCTCCATCGGCAGGGGGAAGTCTTCACAAATGGTGAAGCAGGGTAGCAGATGTCTCTTTGTCACTCTCCCTCACTATCTCCCCCTTCCTCTTATTTTCTGGCTGTCTCTATCCAATTAAAGATAATAAAAAATTTTTAAATTAAAAAAAATTACTTGTGGGAGTCGGGCGGTAGTATAGCAGGTTAAGAACGTGGCGCGAAGCGCAAGAACTGGCTTAAGGATCCTGGTTCAAGGCCCCGGCTCCCCACCTGCAGGGGAGTCGCTTCACAGGCGGTGAAGTAGGTCTGCAGGTGTCTGTCTTTCTCTCCCCGTCTCTGTCTTCCCCTCCTCTCTCCATTTCTCTCTGTCTTATCCAACAACAAGGACATCAATAACAGCTATTAACAACAATAAAAAACAAGGGCAACAAAAGGGCAAATAAATATTTAAAAAACTTTTAAAAATTACTTGTAACTGAGAAATGTTATGCATGTACAAACTTGTATTTACTGTCGAATGTAAAACATTAATCCCCCAATAAAGAAATTTAAAAAAAAAACAATTAGTGCCCCCCCCAAATTACTTGTATTTCAACTATAGAAGGACTGATGCTAATATCAACAGAATCAGCTCTAAGTTGGTATGATTATTTGCTAATGTATGATTTTTTATTTTTTTATGTTCAGATCAACTATAGTCTTGGGATTTAAATTTGTACAGAAGAGACTTTCATGCCTGAGGCTCTCAAGTCCCAGGTTCATTCCCCCACACTGCAATAAGCCAGAGCTGAGCAGTGCTCTGGTAAAAAAACAAAACAGATAACACAAATATATAAAAAAATCACATATTTATATTTGCTATTTGCCTGAGGAGATAAACCATTCTCAACAGAATAAGTTTCTTCATCTACAGGAAAAGAAAAAATGGATCTCTAAGGACTCCTTAAGTTATAAATTCAGTGTTGTAGGAAGTACTAGTTTGAGGTGGGGAACAGAGGATTCAGGTTGTAAAATAAAACTATGGAACACAAAATTAGTCTCCAGGATAAATAATGATGAAATAGGCCAACACGATTGTCATGGTTTCTGTTTCATGATCTCTAATTTTCTTAGAAATTGATGGTTATTCTTTTACCTGTGGATGTACAGACACATGTGTGTTGCTATAAACTATAAAACCAGCAGGTTCAAAATCCACTGTGGACCCAGAAGGTGAAATATCAGTAGAGTACATAGTACATGGTTTCCATGTTTGAAGCCCTGAGTTTGTTCCCTGGTACATTTAAAAAAAAAAAAAAACCTGCATCTTCCTTTACACACATCCTACTGTGGAACAGAATTTAGTGGAAAGCAGGAAAGCAGTCTGCCTAGCTTCAAGCTTACCTCTGATAGCTTAGCAAGATTTCTACTACAATGAGTGCTATTTGTATTCTTTTATACATTATCCCCAGGTTACAATGTATATCAAAAAGAAGTTTCATTAAACGTAGTACCTTGAGTTTGTTCCAGCAGGGAAGAGGTTCACAGCTTTAATCAGTAATTGCAGATCATCTTCTGACCAGTTTTTACTGCCATTTCCACCTCCACTAGTTGATTTCTCAGCATTCTTGGATGCTTGTTGGATACGAGCCTCAGCTTCCTCTTTCTCTTTTCTAATTTGCTCATTTATTTCTTCTATCTACACAAACACAGTTAAATCAGAGACTTAAAACATCTTGTTACTCAAAACATCCTGACAATCATCCTGCACCGCTCCCAGGTCAAGCCTAAAAATGACATCAGGTTCTCACTCCAGCTTGACAGCTATTCTTGAGGCACCAAGCATCACCAGCCTAACATTGTGTCCCCATTATGTGACTTCCATTTGCCTTCAACACTATTTGGCAGCTCTGTAGTCACTGGCTTATTTACTCATAAAGCCATTAGAAGCCTCTATTTAAATTCATATTGACCTTTCAGCAGATAATCTCATACTCTACAAAAAGTAAAGGCGGGAGTCGGGTGGTAGCGCAGCGGGTTAAGCGCACGTGGCACCACACCACGTGTAAGGACCAGCAGAAGGATCCCGGTTCCAGCTCCCGGCTCCCCATCTGCAGGGGAGTCGCTTCACAAGTGGTGGAGCAGGCCTGTAGCAGGTGTCTATCTTTCTTTCCCCCTCTCTGTCTTCCCCTCCTCTCTACATTTCTCATTTCTCTCTGTCCTATCCAACAATGACGACATCAGTAACAACAAGGGCAACAAAAGGGAAAATAAATAAAAGGCATACTTCCAGTCTACTCTCAAACATGCACAAACATATACATATATACACATACACCTTCTAGTTTTCTGCAGCTGTTATCTCCAGTCATCTTTGACTCATTTCCCCACTTCAACCACTTAAGAGTTACTAAGTACCAATGATCCCAGTAATTCCTGTTATCACTCTCATAGTCCAAGTTCTTCTAAGAACTCGTCATTGATACCTATCTAGTGCATCCTGCTCATGACTGCTAGATAGTATTACAGTATTGATCTAGAAAGATCTGCAGTAATGGAAACTCATCACAGCAATATTTAAAATGTACTTCTTGGGGGTAAGACTATTTTGCAGACAACACAGTGAGATGAGAAATTATACCCATGTATAAAGTGTTAAGCCTCCAATAAAATGAAAACAAAACATGCTTACTTTTACTGTTTCCTAACCACTTTCTCCCCTAACTTTCTACTCCTGTACATATTTTATACTAAATGCTGTTCCCCTAACTTTCCTTTTAACACTATCTGTTCAAGGCAGGCTTCACTTGGGCCTTTCATGACCAGATGAGCCTGAAGTAGGCACCTCTTTTTTAACCTAACCTATAACATTTAATGTGCCATCACTCCCTCATTTTTTGTGACCTTTTGCTCTATGCCTCTTCTATATTCAGCCTAAGTGTTCTGAAGTCTGGCAGTAATTATCATTAGCATTTCTCCATATCACAGAGTGAGAGTGCTTTATAAAGTGGGTACTACTAATATGTGTTAGTTAGAACTGAGTTTCTGGGCTTATTTCCTCATCTGTAAAATAAAAGGTGTAGAGTAGACAGTACAAAGATCTCTTATGTATCTAAATGTTATTATCCTACCAAAACGCTCAAGGAATAATAAAACAATCATTTTGAAAACAATGATCAATATACTAGTACCACAAATCAAATATTCTACTAGGTAACAATCACACAAGTTGAAACCAACTTAAATAACACCATAAGCAAAACATAGTGGGGAGCGAAGTGCAACATCCTTTGCTCTTAAATTAGGCAGGGAAATAATGAGGTGAATGTGATACTATAAGCAGAGTTTCTATTACCTGTTTTTCCAGAGCAGCTTTTCCTACTTCTTTTGTAGATGATGTGAGTGTTTCATTCAAGCACTGTAAACTAAAAGGAATAAAAGTGATGAAACTTTATTCTAAGCCCAACAGAAGACTTCAATAGCAGTTCTGTTATCTTTACTTACTTATTGGATAGACTGTCAGATGTTGAGAGGGAAGGGGAGACAGAGAGGGAAAGAGACAGAGACACCTGCAGACCTGCTTCACCACTCGCAAAGCTTTCCCCTGCAGGTGGGGACCAGGATTCGAACCCAGATCCTTGCATCTTGTAACATGTGCGCCACCACCTGGTACCCCAATAGCAGTTCTATAGGTATACCTTGATAATTCAAGCCGATCACACAGTTTTTCTACTTCTTCCATCATTTTAACCCGCTCTGCCTCATTGTCAGAAAAGTGATTCCAGGTCTAGAAACATAAACAAACATTTCATCTTCTATTTGCTGACACAGAGGACAATATTCACATGAACACAGAAGATGACCATCTCAAGTTCCTGAAGTGAACATCCAAGTATTAACTACTATCCATCCCCCTATGCACCTATCAGTATTCTCCTTGGCCAACAAACAAACAAACAAACAAATTCCCAGGAGTCGGGCAGTAGTACATGCAGGTTAAGCACACGTGGCGCAAAGCCCAGGGACTAGTGGAAGGATCTTAATTTGAGCCCCTAGCTCCCCACCTGCAGGGGAGTCACTTCACAGGCGATGAAGCAGGTCTGCAGGTGTCTATCTTTCTCACCCTCTGTCTTCCCCATCTCTCTCCATTTCTCTCTGTCCTATCTAACAACGATGACATCAATAACAACAACAATAATTACAACAATGAAAAACAAGGGCAACAAAAGAGAAAATTAATATATTAAAAAAAAAAATTCCCAGAGAACGACTAAAGAACCAAGAATTTCTGTGCAACTCCCGACATGTAACTGGCTAATCTTTACCTTCTCTGCTTATTTCCCCACCATGCTTTTATCCCCTTATTTTATTGTTTACTTTTATTTTCTCTCTGGAACATATACTTAAATTTCTAAGTAAACCTATGTCGGGCGCATACCAACAAACCTACTTTTATTAGCGTCAAGGTAATAGTTTGCTAATTTATCAGCTTTCACAGGTATTCTTTTTTCCTCTTCTCTTCGGGTCCTGATGGAATTGGGAGTTCAGAGCTCTCTGGTCACCTTCCCCTAACATTTAGCCCTCTGGGAGTATGGACCAAAATTCTTTAGTTGATCCAGACCCCCTGCCTGTTTCTATCTTTCCCTAGTGGGGTAGGGCTCTGGAGGTGAGGTTCCAGGACACATTGGTGAGGTTATCTGCCTAGGGAGTGCAGGGTGAAATTGTAGTAGCATCTGCAACTTGGTGATTGTGGCTTAGTGAATTTCTGGAGAGATCCTGGTTGTAACTTTGAGTTTTCTAGTTCTTTTCCTCCTAGTTTATCAGGAGCACATCTGAAATAGCTCCTACTTCATAAACATGCCTCTTGTCGAATTTTTTTTTTTTAACAAATGTATGACAAGAAATACTTTGCTCATTTATAATATATCTTTTGGGGAAAATAATACTTGTAAACTTTTGGGGAGCTGATTCATTTCTTTTAGTGAGAACTACATTTGTATGCAAATTACTAATAGTCATTCAAATGCTATCTCTTAGGCTGAAGAGATAGTCCACCCTATCAGAACACAGATCTTGTATACCTCAAACTCCAGAGGCCACAAATTCAATCCATAACACCATCTTTTGCAAGAGCTGAGTAATGCTCTGATTTCTTTAAACAAACAAACAAAAAACCAAGAAACTGGCTATTTATTGTTTAGATAAAAATGAAAGCTTAAAAGCTGCCCAAATTTTACTAGTGTAAGAACTTTTTTTTTTTGGGGGGGGTCTTTTTCTAAGATAAAAATTATTTATAAACTGTTGGGGATGTAATCAGAAAGAACTAAACTGTGGGATTATTCTCAGAGCAAATGTTCTGATTTTTTTTTTTAAAGAAATCAATAGCAGTGGGGTATACTGATAATTTTATTTAAATCCTACTCTGAATAAACAAAATATAAAAATATATTTTTTTAATCAACTAAGGAGATTTGATTATAGGCTATCAGAATACTAAACAAGTTCTAGGTGACAGAGTAGCAAAATGATTGTACTTAAAAAAAAAAAAAGAAAGAAACCTATCAGAATTGAAAACTGTATTATGTGTGACAAGCTTTTAAAGTGTATTTATCTATCACAGTCTAACATACCTTGCATGAGTTTCGAAGTTTTTGTCTTTCTTTTTTAATGGCTTTTTTCTGAATATCTTTTTCCTTCTTTGCCAATAATGCTTGTTGTCTGACTTCTTCTTCTTCTTTCTCCTTAGCTAACCGAGCAGCTTCTAACTCAGCTTGTCGTTGCTTTAATAATAGGGAATAAAATTATTTTAATATAAAAATTAAAATTTACAAATGCTCTGCAATCATATTCCAAAAATTCAATCTAGAAAACATAAACTTATTGAAGGCAAAAGTTAAACAGGGCAGTGTGTGTGTGGGGGGGGGTGGATTGGGTGGTACCCCCAATTGGGGGTGCACCGGGTTAAGTGTATAGTACAAAGTGCAAGGACCCATGCAAGGATCCTGGTTCAATCCCCCAGCGTTTGTGAGGGGGTCGCCTCACAAACAGTGAAGCAGGTCTGCAAGTGTCTATCTTTCTCTCCCCCTCTCAGCTCTAAAAAAAAAAAAAAAAAAAAAAAAAACACCAGGAGCAATGAATCAGCCTTGGAGGCAAAAAAAAAAAAAAAAAAGTTGAACTGCAAGAAACAGGGAAAACCAGCTAGTAAACGTCAACAGATATTAAGACTATAATATAAAACAGACATTAGAAATAAGGACAATGCTAAAGGAATTTACATGATGTCATGTTATTATTCAACCTGCTGATAAGTTAGAATCCTTTTCTATCAACTTGTCTTGGTTTATTTTACAGCAGCACCTATTTGAATCATCTTCAGACTGTAGTTAAACAAACCAAACAAAACCAAAGAGAAGAGACTTTATGACCATTAAAAGTCCAGTTCCATCAAGTGCCATCTTACTTTTTCTTTAGCTTCTTGCTCTTTCCGTTTTGCTTCTGCTTTTGCTTTCTTTTCTGCTTCTTTCTTGGCTTTTTCTTCTTCTTTAAATTTTTTTATCCTTGGATCACAGCTATATGCATTGTCTATCAGAAAAAAAAAAACACTTTTATATGTCAAGTGCAATGGAATGACAAAAATGTTATGCAATAATTGAGTGGTGACCACTTAAGAGGGTTTGGGAAGAGACTGGTTAGCATTATTCCACAGACTGTGCATTTTAAAAAAAGAAAAGCAGTTCTATGAAATTACTTACTGAGGACTGGTAGTGGTGCACCTAGTTTATCACACATATTATAGTATGCTAGGACTATCATAGTATGTTCAAGCCCCTGGTCCCCACCTGTAGGGGGGAAGCTTCACCAGCGGTGAAGTACAGCTGCAGGTGTCTGTCTCTTTCCCTATCTTTACCCTCCCCTCTCAATTTCTTTGTTTTTATCCAATAATAAGTAAATAAAAATAAAAAAAACTCTTAAAGAAAAAGAAGTGAAATTACTTACCAAAATCTGGTATCTAGATCTATGCACAGAACAAAATAATTCACTAAAAATTGCAGAATTTTTATGTTGCAATAAATAATGCAACAGTGGCATAAAGTTTCATGGATACCAAAGGATCTCTATTTATAATAAAATACACCAATTATTGGGTAAGATTATATTAGACCAAAGTGCTTGCTGGGCTTATCACCAGGCCAACTTTATTAACATTATTTTTATTATCTTTACTTATTGGGTAGACAGCCAGAAATTGAGAGGGAAGGGGAAAGGAACAGAGACACACCTGCAGCACTGATTCACCACTCATGAAGCTTTCCCCCTGCAGCTTAAACCTAGGTCCTTGTGCATTGTAGTATGTGTGCTCAATCAGCTGCGCCACCAACAGGCCCCGTAAGATTTTATTAAATGGGGAGTCAGGCGGTAGGGCAGCGGGTTAAGTGCAGGTGGTGCAAAGTGCAAGGACCTGAGTAAGGATCCAGGTTCGAGCCTCCGGCTCCCCACCTGCAGAGGAGTCGCTTCATAAGCAGTGAAGCAGGTCTGCAGGTGTCTTTCTCTCCCCCTCTCTGTCTTCCCCTCCTCTCTCCATTTCTCTCTTTCCTATCCAACAATGACATAAATAACAATAATAATAACTACAACAATAAAACAAGGGCAACAAAAGGGAATATTTTTTAAAAGATTTTATTAAATAAAATTAAATTTCCCTTTTCTAGCTTATTACTTAAAATAGTCAGAAATTGGGAGGGGAGGGGGAAATAGAGAGGGAGAGAGACAGAGAGAAACCTGCAGCCCTGCTTCACTACTTGTGAAGCTTCCTCCCTGCAGGTGGGGACCACGGCTTGAACCTGGGTCCTTGCGCACTGTAATATGTGTGCTCAACCAGGTGCGCCACCACTTGGCCCTTAAAATAGTTTTTTTTTTTAAAGTTATTTTTTGAATTTATAAATCTATCAATTATACTTACCAACTAATGTTCTTATTCTGTTCATTTCTTCTTTTTTTCTTTGTGCTCTTGTAGCTCTGTTCTGCTTTTCAATCCATTTTCTTTCATCACGACTTTAAAATAGAAAATAATGAAAATAAAATGAGCTGGAGAAATAGTATAATGTTTGTGCAAAAAGTCTTTCATGCTTGAAACTCTGAGGTTTAATCCCCAGCACCACCATAAACCAAAGCTAAGAAGTGCTGTGGTAAAAAGAGAAAGAAAAAGAAAGGAAGAAAGAAAGGAAAAGAAACAAATTACTTATAGAAGATGACTGAAAAATGTAGTATTTTATAAAATTATATGCAAAAAATGTCTTAGAAAGTTAAAACGTGGGCTGGGTGGTGGCACACCTGGCTGAGCACACGTATTACAATGTGTAAGGACCCGGGTTCAAGCCCCCGATCCCCACTTGCAGGGAGAATGCTTTGCAAGTGGTGAAGCTGTGTTGCTGGTATCTCTCTGTCCCTCCCCCTCTCTATCACCCTCTTGATTTCTGGCTGTCTAGCCAATAAATAAAGATGATAAAAAAATTAAAAAAAAAAAAAAAAGAAAGTTAAAATGCTATGTCACTAGTAGCACTGGTTAAATGATGACTGTATTTAATACTAAGTACTTTTCTGATGGGCATTCAGTGTCAAAATTATTTTCCTACAAACACAAGAAAACCTAAAGGAAAACAGGTTAAGTAACCAGAAGAAAAAGATTAAAAAAAAAGGGGGGGGGGAGGCTACAAGGTTAGATCCCTTGAACATATTTAAAAAAATTAATTAATTACTTTGGCAATTTATTTTTAAAAAAAAGTCTCAGCCAACCAGTAGTAGATATGGTAGTATCTTTTTTAAGTTACCCAGCTTAGCCTGTGAGATTGGTTCTCAAAGTGGAAAAAAAAATTTTTTTAAGAGTACAGACAGCACTAGGGAGATAGCTTAACAGTTAATACATAAGACTTTCGTGCCTGAGTCCCTAAGAACCCAGGGTCAACCTCAGGCACTACCATAAAGCAGAGCTGAATAGTGTTCTAGTGAAAGGAAGACAAAAAATAGTTGAAAGAGAATATAAAAATCCATGTTGAATACTTTTACATCAAGAAATACCACAGATGAAGTAAATATCTTCCTTTAATGATTTACATACATACCACTCTGCTTTTTCTTTTTCTTCTTCATCTAAATAAGAAAATTCTCTCCAAGAATCAAAATTATACCTAGTATAGAAATAAAAGTCAAGACAAGTGAGTAAAACTTTCCTTTTAAAATTAACATTAATCACAAAAGTATGAGTCTGCTTCGACTTCCTTTGTGGTACTGGAATAATATTCATCTATTCTTTTTTTATATATTTATTTCTTCCCTTTTGCTGCCCTTGTTTTATTGTTGTAGTTATTATTGTTGCTGTTGTTGGATAGGACAGAGAGAAATGCAAAGAAGAGGGGAAGACAGAGAGGGAGGGAGAAAGACAGAGACCTACAGACCTGCTTCACCACCTGTGAGCGACAACCCTGAAGGCGGGGAGCCAGGAGCTCGAACCGCGATTCTTATGTCAGTGCTTGTGCTTTGTGCCACATGCACTTAACATGCTGTGGTACAGCCCGACTCCCAATATTCACCTTTTAATAGTACTGCATTTGGTATGAAAGTCTAAACTATTTTCATCACCTCTAAACCACACCTCCCATTATCTCTTCTTTGTAAGATATCTCTCTTGCCTGGAACTCATCTAAGATTTTCCTCCTCTCATCTTTCCCAGTGCAGTCAGTCTTTTCTGTCCTTTTTGGAGGCTGGGAGTCAAATCTGGAGCTTCTTATATAGGAAACAAGAGCTTTACCAATGAGCGTCCCTGGTCATAGTTTGTTAAATCTATGTTACCATAATTTGTTACCAGGTAGCCCTGGTATAATTACTTTTTATCTGGTTTGTATTCTCTGAAGACAAAAGTAACTACAACTGATAGAGCTACATTTGTTATTTGTTTGTCAGTCACCTAATGTGCCCAAATTTACCAATTAATGAGAAAATATAGTACATGTAAAATGGCTACTGAGTATGTTCACTAGACACTAGTGAATCAATTAAAAAACAGATACAGAGTTGGGCGGTAGCGCAGCAGGTTAAGAGCAGGTGGCACAAAGGACAAGGACCAGTGTAATGATCCCAGTTCGAGCCCCTGGCTCCCCACCTGTAGGGGAGTCGCTTCACAAGCGGTGAAGCAGGTCTGCAGGCGTCTATCTTTCTCTCCCCGTCTTCCCCTCCCCTCTCCATTTCTCTCTGTCCTACCGAACAAGGACGACATCAATAACAACAATAATAACTACAATAAAAGAAAAAGGCAACAAAAAGGAATAAAATAAAAAAGAAGGGAGTCAGGTGGTAGTGCAGTGGGTTAAATGCACATGGCGTGAAACGCAAGGACCGGCATAAGGATCCCGGTTTGAGCCCCTGGCTCCCCACCTGCAGGGGAGTCACTTCACCTGCGGTGAAGCAGGTCTGCAGGTGTCTATCTTTCTCTCGCCCTCTGTCTTCCCCTCCTGTCTCCATTTCTCTCTGTCCTAACAACGACGACATCAATAACAACAAGAATAACTACAAAAAAGGCAACAAAAGGGAAAATAAATAAACTAATATAAAAAAAAAAGAAAAGCAGATAAGGTGATTCAGAAGTGATACAACGAAAATGGCAACAAACCTTAATGCATGAGGTCTGGAAGTATAGAAAATCACCATACCACAAATGCAATTTAAATTCAGAATTTAAAATTAAATGGACTCTGGGTCTTTTGATGTCAGGTTTAATTATCCACTGAAGTCACTTTAAAGAGTTGAGCTCATGAGCAGTGCTGCTGAATCTCTTAAGGGCAGAGGGTCAACTGGAGATGCTCTTGGTGGTACCGTGTTTGTTTCATCCCTCTGGTGTCAGGAGATGAACCAGAGGCCTCATGCATTGTGTGATAATACTGAGTGGTCTCCCCAGCCCAAATGTTCTATTCTTTATCCTTATAAATATAAAAAGGGGTTGGTGTATTGTACTAAAGTAAAAGACTGGAGTGGGGAGTGGGAGGGTTCAGTTCCTGGAATATAATGGCAGAGGACCCAAGTAGGGGTTGTATTGTTATGTGGAAAACTGGGAAATGTTATGCATGTAGAAATTACTATATTTACTGTTGACTATAAAACACTAATCCCCCAATAAAGAAATTAAAAAAATATATATATATATAAAGGGAGAAATATCAAAGCATCCCATGGAGTTTTCTTGGCATTATCCATGGTGTCAGAGACAGAACCTAGGGCTTCACAACTGGTTAAAACTGCTCAACTCACTGAGCAATCCCCTAGAATCTCAAGGATTTTTTTTGTGTTTTTGTTAAAATAGGAATATAGCTAAATGAAACGTGAATTTTTGGTTTGGAAGGTGGTGCATTTATAGAAGCAAACTTTCAAGCATGAGGTCCCAACTTTGATCCCTGCCATTACATGTGCCCAAGCAATACTCTGGTGTCTTCATTCCCTCTACCCTCCCCCTCCAAAAATAAATAAGCTATGGAGTCAGGTCAGCAAAATAGTTCACTTAGATACTGTGCTACTTTGGCATGTGCGCTGCTTAACTTTGAGCCCAGCCCTACAATACCGAAGGAAGCTTCACTGCTGTGGTATGTCTATCTGAATAAATCAGCCTGGAGCACTGAGGTTCCAGTGATGACAAAAAAGTATGCTTTGATATCTAAAAATTGGATTAATATCACATAAGAGAGAACAGTGTTAAGTGAATATTTTTTAAAGATTTTATTTATTTATTTACTTATTTATTTATGAGAAACATAGGAGGAGAAAGAGGCAGACATCACTCTGGTACATGTGCAGCAGGGGATTGAACTCAGGACCAACCTCATGTTTGAGAGTCTGATGCTTTATCCACTGCGCCCAGACCTCCCAGATCGCAAAATGAGTATTTTTACTGATTTCTGAACAGAATACTTTTCATAGTCTTCACTGATATACCCATCCTTCAACTGATTTATAACAATCAAGTACTTATTGAATATCTGTCTTTTTTTAAAATGACTGCACCAGTGCAGCCAGGATGTGATGCATCAGAAAGAGTGCTGACTTGTAATCCTAGGGTCTCAACTTCGATTTCTGGCTCTGAATGTGCTACATACAGTGTGATACTCTGTTTCTCTCATAAATCTTTTCTTTCTTTTTTCTTTTTTTAAAGAAAAGGAGGGGCCAGGTGGTGGCACACCTGGTTGAATGCACATGTTACAACACGCAAGGACTTGGGTTCGAGACCGTAGTTCCCACCTGTCGGGGGAAAGCTTCAAGAGTGGTGAAGCAGGGCTGCAGGCATCTCTCTTTCTCTCTATCTCCCCCTTCCCTCTCAATTTCTTGCTGTCTATATCCAATAAATAAAGATAATTTAAGTGGTCCAGAAGGTGGCGCAGTGGATAAGGCTTTAGACTCTCAAGCATGAGGTCCTGAGTTCAACTCCTGGCAGCACATGTAACGAAGTAATGTCAGGTTCTTTCTCTTTCTCTCCTATCATTCCTTATGAATAAGTAAATAAATTTTTTATGGTCCGGAAGGTGGCGCAGTGGCTAAGGCACTAGACTCTCAAGCATGAGGTCCCGAGTTCAATCCCTGGCAGCACATGTACTAGAGTGATGTCTGGTTCTTTCTCTACTATCTTTCTCATAAATAAACAAATAAATAAATAAAATCTTTAAAAAAAAGATAATTTGAAAAAGAAAGGAAGGAAGAAACAAAAAAGAAAAGAAAATGAAAGTATTGGGCCAAGGAGATGCCTTAGTAGCAGATGGCTAGTTCACATGCGTGAGGCTCTTGGTTTGATTAACGTGACATGGGAGCAGTTAGAAACCAGGGCGCCTGGCTGTGGTGCACCGGGTTGAGCACACATGTTATAATGTGCAAGGACTTAGGTTTGAGTCCCTAGTTCCAACCTGCAAGTGGTGAAGCAGGGCTTCAGGTTTCTCCCCATCTCTCTCCCTATCTTCCCCTACTCTCTTGATTTCTGGCTATCTCTATCCACTAAATAAATCAAGACAATAAAAAAAAGTTTTTAAAAAACAACCAATAAATAGTAGAGTGAAGCTATGTGCTCTATTTCTCTTTATCTCTTTTATTGACTTTCTTCTAAAAAACAAACAAAGAACCCCAGAAAACCAAATTTAAAAAGTGACAAGGGAGGTGGCTCAGTTGGCAGAGTATAGAACTTGCATGCATTAGGCCCTGGCTCAATCTCCAACACTGTATATCCCAGAGCAATGCTGGTGGTCTCGGTCTCTCTCACAAAATAAATACATCTGGAAAATGACAGCATCACAGGAAGCGTATTCACTTACCAGAAAGAATAAAATGAATCTACATCTTCAAACGATGAAGCCATATCACCAAGTTTTGGGACATTTTTTTTATTTGACCATCTGAAATATTGAAAGGAAAAATTCAAATTTTTATACAGAAGTTCACTAGATAAGCTGACTCGAAGACAACAAAGTTCCCTGCCCCCACCCAAATCCTTACATATTCTATGAGTAAGAGACAAAGCTACAAGATAGGCAGTGGTGAGTTGAAAAAAGAAAGTGCATACTCTGCCACTCAAGGAAGATGGGTCCTGCACTGAGTGCAGCCTAGAATGTTCCAAACTAAGACTACAGAATGCAAGCTCAGACTTAAGGGATGCAGAGGTTAC
Source organism: Erinaceus europaeus (assembly GCF_950295315.1). Taxonomy (NCBI): domain Eukaryota; kingdom Metazoa; phylum Chordata; class Mammalia; order Eulipotyphla; family Erinaceidae; genus Erinaceus; species Erinaceus europaeus. The sequence continues at coordinate 71,367,712 of NC_080169.1, forward strand.
ACAAGCTCCTGTGCTGAATATGGGCCCCAGATCAAATACATGGGGTTTACAGTTAACAGTATTTATATACTTTTCCCATATTTGGGAGCTACTCTCTTCCTTGATCCAGCTTTCTAGTCCTATTCCCAACTCTGACACCATATCCACAGAAATGACCTTTAACCCACCTGCATGTTAGCTATCAGTCTCAGGCAAAAATTAGTAAAGTCACGGGTCCACTGGAATATACCTAAAATAAATAGACTTACTAGCTTTTTCCAAAATGGAGACCCCAAATCTCATCTGCTATAGTCTCACCTTTAGATTCCTAATTATTAAGCAGTTTGTTTTGCTTTATATCTTAATGTCTTTTCAGCCACTGAGTTGCAGATGCTACCATGACATCAACCTGGACAGATGATCTCACCAATGTACTCTGGTACCCCACCTCCCAGATCCCTGCCCCACTAGGGAAAGATAGAAACAGGCTGGAAATATGGATTGACCTGTCAATGCCCAAGTCCAGTGGAGAAGCAATTACAGAAAAGTTTCCAATGGAGGGATGGAATACAGAAACGGTGTGGAATTGTACTCCTCTTATCCTACAATCCTGTCAATCATTATTAAATCAATAAAAAAAAAAAAGGGAAAAAGAAAGAGATAGAAAGTGCAACACAGGTCAAGGGTGGACAGGTGCAGGGGAAAATACAGTGTACCCAGCATTAAAGGTATCTTCAGTTTGGGCAGGGGTAAATATGCAAACAGACCCTCATGCTTGAGGCTCCGAAGTCCCAGGTTCAATCCCCTGCACCACCATAAGCCATAACTGAGCAGTGTTCTAGTTTAAAAAAAAAAAAAAAGGGAGTAGGGCGGGTTAAGCACACATGGCGCAAAGTGCAAGGACCCACATAAGGGTCCCGGTTCGAGCCCCCCCGGCTCCCCACCTGTAGGCGAGTCGCTTCACAGGCAGTGAAGCAGGTCTGCAGGTGTCTATCTTTCTCTCCCCCTCTGTCTGCCCCTCCTCTCTCCATTTCTCTCTGTCCTATCCAACAATGACAACAACAAGAATAACTACAATAAAACAACAAGGGCAACAAAAGAGAATGAATACATATTTAAAGAATATATATATCTTCAGTTCAAGAAATTAAAGTTGTAGCAGTTGTCAGAGGAACTACGGAAAACTGACTCTAAGTCAGTTTGTCCAAGCTTGCTTACTTCTACTCCTAGCGTGTAGTACAGACACAGTCATTCCATAGGCCCAATCTTTATAAAAAAAAAAAAAAAGAAGATGGTGCAGGAATGGACCTCCTGCATCCACTCCTTAGCACCACTTTTCTTAAGAGTCAGAATTCTAGATTCAGCAATTTGCTATCACTTTGAAAGGACTCTGAGACAGTGTGTGTGTGTGTGTGTGTGTGTGTGTGTGTGTATTTCCATTTATTTATTAATGAGAAGATAGGAGAGAGAGAGAGAGAGAGAGAGAGAGAGAGAGAGAGAAAGAACTCTGGTACATATGCTGCCAGGAATCGAACTCTGGAACCCATGCTTACTCTACTGCACCACCACATGGACCACAAATAGTTCTTGACCTGTGTTTCACACTCTATGAAAACATTAGACAAGAGGGCAGGCAGTGGTACACCTGGTTAAGCACACACATCACAGTGCACAAGGATGCAGGTTCAAGTCTTTGGTCCCCGCCTGCAGGGGGAAGCTTCACAAGTGGTGAAGCAGGGCTGCAGGTGTCTGTCTCTTTCTATCTCCCCCCCCCTCAAATTCTGTTTCTATCCAATAATAAAATATAAATAAAGGGAGCCGGGCAGTAGTGCAGTGGGTTAAGCACAAATGGTGTGAAGCTCAAGGACTGGCATAAGGATCCCAGTTTGAGCCCCCAGCTCCCGACCTGCAGGGGTATCGCTTCATAACCGGTAAAGTAAGTCTGCAGGTGTCTATTTCACCCCCCACATCTTCCCCTCCTCTCTCGACTTCTCTCTGTCCTATCCAATTACAACAGCAGCAATAACAATCATAATACTAACAACAACAATGATAAACAACAAGGGCAACAAAAGGGAAAAAATGGCCTCCAGGAGCAGTGAATTCGTAGTGCAGGCACCAAGCTCCACCAATAACCCTGAAGGCAAAAAAAAATAATAAAAATAAATAAAAAGAAAATAAAAAATTACTTTCATGAAATAAATTGTATATACTTGGTTAGAGAAGCATGATTATCATTTTTCTCAAATGATAATGAACAAAAACAAGACTATCCATTAGTAATACGGGAAAAAGAAAAGCATACGTCCCTCAATCACTCTAAGTCTAACCTTGTCAGGTAAATTAAGGGCTACAAAAGCTGGATAAGGGCAAGAGACCAGCATACTCGAGATGGCCCATTTGATCACTACCAGGCCACCCCACCATCTAGGTCTCTTGGATTCCCACATAGATATGAGTGGCCTAAACCTCTGACAGATCCCTCTCTCTAGTATCACTTGTCACTCCATTAGGAACAACATAGTGGACCCTCTTGTGGGCCTCTATAGGACCTTGCCCTCAATGTAGAACAAAAGTGGTGGAGACTGCCCCACTCTCTGAGGGAGGCTGGGCCAACATACTCTGCCACTCGAAGACTGGTCTTGAAATAAATAAATAAATAAATAAATAAATAAATAAAGCAAGCAAGCCTAGAATGTTCCTAGCTGTGACCATGGTCTATGAGCTCAGACTGACAGGGATGTAAAGGTTACACAGGCTCCTGTGTTAAATATGAATAGATATGGGCCCTAGGTCAGATTGACGGGGTTCAGTTTTAATAATGGTATTTATATACTCTTCTCATATTGGGAGCTACTTTTGCCTTGATCCAGATTTCTAGTCCTATTCTCAACTCTGACACCATCTTCCCAGATAACACTTTTAGTCCACCTGAATGTTAGCTATTGGGGCTCAGGCAAAAATTACTTAAGTCATGGGCCCCTTGGAATATACCTAAAATAGACTTAATTTCTTCCCACACAAAGACCCTTAGACCCATATGCTCTATTCTTATCTTTAGGTTCTTGTTTATTAAACAATTTGTTCTGCTTTATATTTTACTCCTTTTCAGCCACCAAGTTGCAGATGCTACCATGATGCCATCCTGACTTCCCTGGTCAGACAACCTCACCAATGTGTCCTGGAACTTTACCTCCCCTATCGGGCAGCCCCCCCTGCTCCATCCTCCATTGCTGACACTATGGCCTATTTACATAATCATTGTTTTACCTGAAAGATTCCCCACCTATTCCTTTGATCTATCCTATTTCTACCTCGAGACCCACCCTATCTGCAGGGTACATTAACCCCCCCAGTTAAAACCCTAGCAATTGTTTTTACTGAAGCTTTTTACCTTCACTCTTTCTTTTCTCCACCCCCTTTCCCAGCCATCTCCGTTCAGACTTGCCACTTCTGGTTTTACCCTATAAAGCCCACTTCTGTTCCTGGTTTCACTCTCTTCCTCATCCCGACCTGAAGAAGGGCTAGTGTGCAGAGCGGGAGGTGGCCATTGTGGTTTGGTGCCACGTGGCTTAACCCACTGTGCTCACACCTGACTCTGGAGCTCCCACCTGAATAAAGAATTGTATTACCACGCCGCCACGAGTACCTGGTCTCTCTCCCACGAAGCTAGCTCGGCATTCCCCAGAACCCTATCCCATCAGGGAAAGACTGACACTGGCTAGGGGTTAAGGATCAACCTGACAACGTCCATGTTCAGTGAAGAAGCACTTACAAAAGCCAGACCGTCCACCTTCTGCACCCCATAAAGGTATTTGATCCATACTCCTAAAGGGTGAAGAATAGGGAAGCTTCCAATGGAGGGGATAGGATATGGAACTCTGGTGGTGGGAACTGTATAAAACTGTACCCTTCTTATCCTACAATCTTGTCGATCATTATTAAATCACTAACTTAAAGCAATTTACTGTCATCTACGTATTGATATCATGTCAAATCAACTATTATTCTTTCTAGAAAGGAAAAGTTTAAAGAAAACCATCCCAGGAATTTCACTATGGGAAGGTAGACCCTCTGCTTAGAGAACAAGATAAATGAGAGCAGTACTTTTGCTGGAGGTGCTCAACAGTATAGAGAAGAGGAAAAATTATCAGAGGAAAAAAAAGCAGAAGCCCAGAAAACTATACGAAGTAAGCAAACAAAAGCATTAGCATCAAAAAGGGATGCCTTAACCCACCTGGAATTTCTTTCAAACACTGGGGAAAATACTTCAAAGAAATTGTCCTTTGCTTCACTCTTAGAAGGAACTGAGTTGTCAAAAGTAGGATCTACACTGTTAAAAGCTCGTCTTTTCACTGGATCAGATAGCATTTCATAAGCTACGGAAAAAAAAAAAAGAAATTGTGATGACTCTACCTTTCCCCATTTTTCAAAATAATTATTATTTATTTATTCATTCATTCATTCCTTTGTTGCCCTTGTTTTATTGTTGTAGTTATTATTTTTGTTATTGATGTCATCATTATTGGATATGACAGAGAGAAATGGAGAGAGATGGGGAAGACAGAGGGAGAGAGAAAGACACCTGTAGACCTGCTTCACTACTTGTGAAGCTACTGCCCTGCAGGTGGAGAGCCAGGGGCTCAAACCAGGATCTTTACTCGAGTCCTTGCGCTTTGTGCAGCTTGTGCTTAACCCATTTCACTACCTCCCGACCATCCCTTTCCCCATTTTTGTCAGAAAAAATTTTTAAAAATATTTATTTATTCCCTTTTGTTGCCTTTGTTTTTTTTGTTGTTGTTGTTGTTGTTGTAGTCATTGTTGGATACCACAGAGAGAAATGGAGAGAGGAGGGGAAGGCAGGGGGAGAGAAAGACAGAACCTGCATACCCAATTCACCGCTTGTGAAGTGACTCCCCTGCAGGTGGGGAGCCAGGGGCTCAAACCAGGATCCTTAAGCCAGTCCTTGTGCTTTGCGCCATGTGCGCTTAACCCACTGCACTACCGCCCAACTCCCTATTTGTTTATTTTTACTTAAAAACCATGAATAAGGAACTGCCTGTGCTTATGAGGAGGAAAGAACCCAGGTTAATTCTAGCACTACTTTATAAAACAGATGTAAGTTCTTTAAAAATCTCTTCTGGAAGACACACACATCAGTAGTTAAATACTCATTCCTTAATAAGCATGGCTCCAAGGAAAAAAAAATAGTGAGAAAACTAACTAGTAATTTCCAAGTTTATAAAACCTAGAAAAAGGGCTGGCAAAATAGCTTCCTTGGCTAATGAGCTGCTTTACCATGAGAATGAACCAGGTCCCCAAGGTAGTGAAGGAATCTCTCTCTCTCTCTCTCTACCTCTCTGTCTCATACTGAAAAAGTCAACTGGGTGGTCCGGGAGATGGCACAATGGATAAAACACTGGACTCTCAAACAGGAGGTCCTGAATTCAATCCCCGGCAATACATATACCAAAGTGATGTCTGGTTCTTTCTCTGTCTCCTCCTAGCTTTCTCATTAACAAAATAAAATCTTTAAAAAACAAATAATTAAAAGAACAAGACTCGAGGCCACATGGAAAAAAAAAAAAAGAAAAAAATCAACTACAGTGGTAAAGTCCTAACAATGGCCAAAAAGATGGCAGTGAAAATGGGGAGACACCACAATACCAAAGCTTTCCTCAGTGCTGTGGTGGGAGATACAGAACTTGGGTCTTATACATGGTAAAACAGGTGCCTTCTCTATTGCACTATCATCCAGTCCCCTAATTTTAAAGAATGAAAAATCACATTAAGAAATGGCAACCGGGAAGTCGGGGCGGTAGCGCAGCAGGTTAAGCACAGGTGGTGCAAAGCGCAAGGACCGGCGTAAGGATCCCGGTTCGAACCCCCGGCTCCCCACCTGCAGGGGAGACGCTTCACAGGCGGTGAGGCAGGTCTGTAGGTGTCTATCTTTCTCTCCCCCTGACTTCCCCTCCTCGCTCCATTTCTCTGTCCCATCCAACAATGACAACATCAATAATAACTACAACAATAAAAGAATAAGGCCAGCTAAAGGGAATAAATATTAAAAAAAATAAATAAATGAAAGAAATGGCAACCACCCAAATTAATTTGCTTAATGAGGAAATGACTGTGTAAACAGTATTTGTGGGTTCCACAATAATGCATAATCAACTTTTAAAATTTAAATTAGTACATATGAGTAACAATCCCACAAAGTTTCAGAAATAGACTAAAACCAACCTCAGCAATTAAATAATTATGACTATTTGAAACTCTTGATTCTTAAGTGTTTACTTACCTTTTGTTATGCAAGTGAAGTAGTCATTATCTCCTTCTTTTATTAGTTCACCTGCTGCTTTCCGTTTGTCCGGGTGATGTTTTAAAACCATAGCTTTATCTATAATGTAAAATGTATCACATTAGGCACCAAACTAAAAATAATGATGAGTTAAATAGCCACTAATGGGCTTTGGGGGCCTGGGACTGTCTTTACCACCCTCCACTGGAATTAGAAGGAAAACCTGTGGCCAGAAGCCGAACAGAGCGATAGCCTAATGGTAGAAAGCTGGCTTACCAAGCTGGAGCTCCATAGGTCCAAAAACCATGGAGTAAGATGCAGCATTTCTTATTGCAAATGTTTTAAGCACATATGAATTGTATGGTGATCTTTTAAAAGCCAAGTTATAACCACATTGTGTGTAACTTACAACAAATATACTTTAAGTCTCCCCCCGGAAAAAAAATAAAAATGTTAATATTAAAGTTTTTCCACAAGAAGATAACACCAATGTAGTGCAACAGACTTTCATGCCTGAGGCACAGAAGGCCCAGGGTCAGTCCTGGGTACCACTGTAAACCAAAGTTTACAGAGCATTGCTCTAGTCAGTTAATTAATTACGTAATCAATAATAAATAATTAAATCTTTTACCTATGACAAACTATGTGTTTACTAAATGTAGAAATTAGAGAGAAAGGGCTGGTGAGGTAGCATAATGGTTATGCTAACAAACTCTCTCATGCCTGAGGCTCTGAGGTCCCAGGTTTAATCCCCTGCACCATGAGCCAGAGCTTAGCTGTACTCTGACAAATAAAAAAATAAAAACAAAGAAAGAAAAAAAGGTAAGAGAAAAACTAAAAGAATTAAGAGTTGGGGAAAATGCTAGCACTTAAAGCAAATCACATGCTCTGGGAGGTGGTACAGTGGATAAAGCACTGGACTCTCATGCACAAGGTCCTGAGTTCAATCCCCGACAGCTCATGTACCAGAGTGATGTCTGTTTTTTTTTTCTTTCTTTCCTCCTTTTTCGCTAATAAAATCTTTTAATTAAAAAAGGTAAATCACTACTAATGATCATTTTGCTATGTTTATATAGATTTTTAAAAATTATACATAGATTTTAAAGTATGTATGTATGTGAGAGAGATCACTGTTCAGTCATTTACAATAGTCTATTTCTTTTTCTTGCTTTTTTTGGGAAAAATTATTTAATACTGGATAGAGACAGAGAGAAATTGAGAGAGGAAGGGCAGATACAGAAGGAGACAGACACCTGCAGCTCTACTTCACGATTTGTGATGTTTTCCCCCTGCAGGTGGGGTCTTTTTCTTGCTTTTATACGGTACCAGGGCCTCACCCATGTAAAATCTGTGCTCCACTACTCCTCTGACCCCATTAAACACACACTTATACTATATTCAGAGATGCCCAATTTGTAATAGCCAAAGCCTGGAAGCAACCCAGGTGTCGAACAACAGTGGCTAAGAAAGTTATGGTATATAGACAATGAATACTACTCAGCTATTAAAAATGATGAAATTTACCTTCTTTACCTCATCTTGGATGGAGCCTGAAGGAGTCATGTTAAGGTGAAATAAGCGAGAAAGAGAAGGATAAATACGAAATGATCTCACTCACAGACATGAAATGAGTAGTAAGAACAGAAAGGGAATCACAAAGCAGAACTTAGGCTGGGTTTGGTATACTGTACCAAAGTAAAGGACTCTCAGGGTGGGGGTGGAGGGTTCAGGTGCCGGTGCATGATGGTGGAGAAGAATCTAGACTGGGGGGAGAGTGTTTTGCAGAAAACTGAGAAATTTCACACATGTACCAACAATTTTATTTACAGTGATTGTAAACTACTAATCCTCCCAATTAAAAAAAAAAAAGAGAGAGAGAGAGACATTTTGGTAGTGACATCTCCATACAAGACTGGGGAAGTTGTTCAGCAGGCAAAGTGCAGGACTCACTTGCATTAAGACCCCTTTTGTTTAGTCTCTAGCAACACATATGCCAGAGTAGTGCTCTCATGTCTTATAAGTCAGTCTTAAAAAATTAGGCATAATTGGGGTCAGGTAGTGGCAAATCCATTCGAGGGCACACGTTACTACTATGTGTAAGGACATATCAATAGAAGTAAGCCCCACTTCCCACTTGTAGGGGAGAAAGCTTCATGAGCGGTGAAGCAGTGCTCTGTGTGTGTGTCTCTCCTCTCCCCCTCTAGATTTTCATCTCTATCTAATAAATAAATAAATAAAATATTTTAGCATTTTCATTTCCCAGGTGTTGCCAATTCCTCAAAGAAGTGTAGTAACTACTCAGTTCAGTATTTCAAGCAGATTATAGCTTAAATATTTTCTGATGCATAGTTTAGTGTTGGCAAGTTTTTTGAGCAATTTTAATCATTTAAGAATTTCTTAAAATGTTTATCCTTTTATAGAAGTACTGTTTAGGATCCTTTCTACTTAAATACACATACACACCCCACCTGCAGGGGAGTCGCTTCACAGGCAGTGAAGCAGGTCTGCAGGTATCTACCTTTCTCTCCCCCTCTCTGTCTTCCCCTCCTCTCTCCATTTCTCTCTGTCCTATCCAACAACAATGACAATAAGAATAACTACAACAATAATACAAGGGGAAAAAAAAAAGGGAATAAATATTTTTTAAAAAAATTTTTTTAATTACACACACAAAATTGTACCATAACTGTAAAACCACACACACACACACACACACACACACACACACAAATCAATTATTTAAGTTATGAATAGATTTAGGTATATTAACATATTTTCCATGTTGAATTCCTGAGAAAAACCCTACTTGTTCATGAGTATTATTCTTTTTCTTTTTCTTCTTCTTTTCCTTTGCCTCCAGGGTTATCTAGCATTGGGGCTCAGTCCCTGCACCAGGAATTCACTGCTTCAGGAGGCCATCTTTTCTTCATTGTTGCACAGGACAGAGAGAAACAGAGAGAGGAGGGGAAGACAGAGAGGGGGAGAGGAAAGATAGACACCTGCAGACCCGCTTCACTGCTTGTGAAGCAACCTCCCTGCAGATGGGGAGCTGGGGGTTTGAACTGGGATCCTTACTCAGGTCCTTGCGCTTCGTGCCATGTGTGTTCAACCCACTGCACTACCGCCCGGCCCCCTGCACAGGTTTTAAAAACAAATTTACTCATCTGTTACTATTGTTTTCTGGAAAAAAAAATTATTTTATTTATTTTGTCTACCAGAGCACTACTTAACTCTGGCTAGTGGTGGTGAGGAGGATTGAACTTGAGGCTTTTGAGCCTCTTTTGCATAACTATCATGCTGTCTACCCCCTGCCTAGAAAATTTACTTTTAAGAGAGAGGGACATCAGCATTCTCTTTCTCCACAAGTCATGCTGTGTACTGAACCCAGGATTTCACCCTTCAGTGTCCTATGTTTTATCTATTGAGTCACCTCCGCAGCAGTGTTACTATTTTTAATTATTATTTTTTTACATTTATTTCCCCTTTTGTTGCTCTTGTGGTTTTTATTGTTGCTGTTGTAATTGATGCTGTCGTTGTTGGATAGGACAGAGAAATGGAGAGGGGGAGGGAAGACAAAGGGGGAGAGAAAGACAGACACCTGCAGACCTGCTTCACCACCTGTGAAGCGACTCCCCTGCAGGTGGGGAGCCTGGGCTCGAACTGGGATCCTTATGCCAGTCCTTGCGCTTTGCACCACATGCGCTTAACCGCTGCGCTACGACCCGACTCCCAATTATTATTATTAGTAGTAGTAGTAGTTTTAGGTTTACATAAAAATTGAGAGGATAGTACAGATTCCCTATACTTTCTATCCCCATAATTGCATACTTTCCCTGTTTCTGTTATCACTATCAACTACTAATGTGGTTCATTTGCTATAACTAATGATCCTACACTGATACATCAATATAGCCCATAATTTACATTTTATTTACCTTTGGTGTTATACATTCTCTGTCTTAAGACAAATCATACTACGACATACATCCACCATAACTACCATACAATGCTTTTATTTTTATTTATTATTTTTTTTTACCAGAGCACTGCTCAGTTCTGGTTTATAGTGGTGGGGGATTGAACCTGGGACTTTGGAGCCTCCGGCACGGGAATATCTCTGCATAACCATTATGCTATATACCCCCACCATATTAAAAACTGTGTTCTTTCTATTCACGTGTCCTCAATCAACTCCTAGCAACCATGTTCTTTTTGCTGTCTCTATAATTCTGCCTTTCTCTCCTAAGCTTTAATTTCAGAAAATGAACTGTTCAAAATCAGTTTATGTTCAGCCTAAGAATTTTCAATTCACTAATTTTTTTTTAATTTCTTTATTGGGGAATTAATGTTTTACATGCGACAGTATTCATTAATTTAATAGGACCTCAGACAAACCCTTGGTTTCTACCTGCAAGGGAAACAGTTCTGTAAATGTTTCTCTTTCTCTCCCTCTCTATCCCCTTTGCCTCTCAATTTGTCTCCACCAATAAATTTATAAATAAACAAACATGAAATAATTCACCTGAAAAACCACTTTGGTTAAAAAAAAAAAAAGAAAAAAATTTTTTTTAGTTGATTCTCTGATAACTTAAAAAAAGTTCGTCCTGTGGTCTGGAGGTGGCGCAGTGATAAAGCTTTGGACTCTCAAGCATGAGGTCCTGAGTTCGATACCTAGCAGCACATGTGCCAGAGTGATGTCTGGTTCTTTCTCTTTTCTATCCTCCTCATTAATAATTCACTTGTGAAATGACCCTCCCACAGGTAGGGAGCCAGGGGCTTGAACCAAGATCCTTGTGCTTTGTATTGTGTGTGCTTAACCTGGTGTGCCACCGCCTCCCCCCACCCCCGCATTTTTTTTTTTTTTTTATCAGAGCATTGATCAGCTTTGGTTTATGGTGGTGCAGGGGATTGAATGTGATACCTTGTAGCCTCAGGCATGAGATTTTCTTTGCATAACCATTGCTATCTACCCTTGCCCTAAATCTCCCTTTTTAATTTAAAAAAAAAAAATTTTTTTTTTCATGGTTTAGATCCTTTGTCATAAATTAAATGTCTCCATTTCTCTTTTTCTTCCTCATGAACACTTTAGCTATTCAAAGCTTTTTATGATTCCATGTAATCCTTAGTAACTTTTTTCCTATTTCTTTAAAAAAAAAACACACACAATAATTGAGATCGCATTAGCTCTGTATGTATGTGCATGTGTGTGTGTATATTTACAGTAAAATGAGCATTTCAATTATACCAATTCTCCCTATCCACCCCTGTGGACTATCTATCTTATAATGTCTCTTAACACTACAGGTTTTCATTATATATTCATGTCTTTTGTTAGATTTAATTCTTTTGAACAATTGTACATAAAACTGCACTTTAATTTCTTGTTGCCTGCATACAGAAATGCAACAGAACTTTCTATATTGACTTTGTGACCATTCACTTTGTTGTAGACATTAATTGTTTCTAGTACCTTCTTAATGGAATCTCTAGGGCTTTCTAAGTATTCTCATACCCATGTAAAATGTGATACTTCCACCTCCTTACCAATCTGGACTCCTTTCCTTGGTAACTTCTTTTTGTTGTATAACTGCTTTAGCTAAAAATTCAAATCCTAAATTAAACAGAAGTGGTGAGAGTGGACAACCATGTCCTGCTTCTAATTTTTAAAGAGGTTTTCACCATTGTGTGTAGTATTAACTGTAGGTTTACAGTATATGGTCTTAATACTGAGACATGTTTCTGCTATCCCCATTTTTTACTGAGTTTTTACCAATACTTGCTTCTCTTGACTGGCCTTAACTTCCTATTCCTTTTCCAAATGGCAACAATCTTACCTCCTCTGACCTCAACATCCATTTTCTAGAGAGGAAGGCAGAACATTCTCCTAAGATAAAGCATAGAAAACTAATCACTTTCATTGAAGTTTAGTAATCAGATGAACTGAATGGCATGACGGAACTATGTCCGCATGAATTTGAAGGACAAGGCATTTTTGAGTGGTAAAGGACTGGAGTTTTTTTTTTTTTTAGACATGAAGATTGGGTTCCCAACAGCCACCACTCCCCAAATCAGTTTTAACCTGTCAATGAAGTATCAATTAACATTTTCTTGGGTGAGAGAGAATATATATATATCCTAAGGCCACAAAACAATGTAGAAAAGCCAAGGTAACAAGGCAGTCTCCACTAAATACTTCTATAGGGAGGTGAAATACTATGTTTTAAATATTTATTATTTTTATTTATTCCCTTTTGTTGCCCTTGTTTTTTTTATTGTTGAAGTTTATTGTTGTTGTTGATATCCTATCATCGCTGGATAGGACAGAGAGAAATAGAGCAAGGAGGGGAATACAGAGGGGGAGAGAAAAATAGAAACCTGCAGACCTGCTTCACTGCCTGTGAAGTGACTCCCCTGCAGGTGGGAAGCCAGGGGCTCAAACCGGGATCCTTACACTGGTCCTTGTGCTTCGCGCCATGTGCACTTAACCACTGTACTACTGCCCGACTCCCAAAAAATTATGTTTTAAAAGTTTTCCAAAAGCACTGAGGAAAAGTGCTCCAATTTGCATGCCTGAGGCCCCAGAGATCCCAGGTTCAACCCTCAAGATCACCATATACCTAAACTAAGCAATACTCTGGTCTCTCATTAAATCTTTACAAAAAAGTTAAAACTTACCCATGGACAATGTTCTTTATTCAGAGAGAGAGAGAGAAAGAGAGACACAGTCTGATTTCTTATCACTAATAACTCCATACAGACACTGATAGCTTCTGAAGGTAAAGAAGACTGTTCTGAACAAATAAAATTAGCTGTTAAATCTAAAGTTATGGTTATAAACTGTAGTCCTGCATCTTTTCAAAAACAGTAACATCTTCTATATCAGATATTAACTGTTTCAAAAGAACTAAGTACTTACGAGCTGCTTTGATCTGTCTCTGGGTAGCTTTATATCTGATGTGGCCAAGTCCAAGCACTGCATAATGATCCTGGTTCTGATAAAAGATACAAAAGGGAATCAAATTTGAAATGGAGCAGTATAACCTATCTTTCTTTTTTTTAATATTTATTTATTTATTTATTTATTTTCCCTTTTGTTGCCCTTGTTGTTTAACATTGTTGTGGTTATTAATGTCGTTGTTGTTGGATAGGACAGGGAGAAATGGAGAGAGGAGGGGAAGACAGAGAGGGGGAGAGAAAGATAGACACCTGTAGACCTGCTTCACCGCTTGTGAAGCGACTCCCCTGCAGGCGGGGAGCCGGGGGCTCGAACTGGGATCCTTACGCAGGTCCTTGCGATTTGCGCCACGTGCGCTTAACCCGCTGCGCCACCACCCGACTCCCATAACCTATCATTTGTATTTGCAAACTAAAACAGTATTTCCCAAACTGAACTTTCCAAATAGAAGTTCAGTGAGAAGTTTTGCATAAAATGGGCTATCAGAACTGTAGTTATTTTGTTCTTGATGATTTGCATGCCTACTAAGAGTAGGTCTAAGAAGTCCTGGTTCAATCTCTGGCACTACCACATGCCAGAGAATTAAAGTGATAGGGTGAAGGGGAGAAGGTAAAAACAAACAAACAACAACAACAACAACAACAACAAACAGCTTTTTTTTTTTTTTAAAGAGGAGCTGGAATGAACCCAAGGTTTTATTCATGTGTGGTTACATATTTGTCATATCACTACACTTACAGGGTCCACTTTTCTTTCTTTCCTTTGGGGAGTGGGTAGGGGGGAGAGCAAGAGAATAAGAGCATGAAAGAGTGAGAGATAGGAAGAGAGAAAGGAGAGGAAAGAGAGACAGTAAGCACTGTTCTACCATCCATGGAGTTTCCCTGGAGCTGTTGGTGGAAACAAAGCAGTTTCTATGTTTAAAACTCGTAAAACATAACGTTTGATGGTTAACCTTAAATCAAAGAATAGGCAGGGAGATTTCGCTGCTTCCTCCACTACTAATCCACTGCTCCCAGTAGCCACTTTTTCCATTTTTTTGGGTAGGACAGAGAGAATTCAAGAGGGGAGGGGAAGACAGGGAGAGAGAAAGACACCCACAGACTTGCTTCATCGCTTGCGAAGCGACTCCCCTGCAGGTGGGGAACTGAGGGCTTGAACCAGGATCCTTGCTGCTTTGTATTATGTGTGCTTAACCAGGTGTGCCACCACCCAGCTCTGGAAACACCAGCTTTCATTTCTGTTAACGTCCCATCTAATTTACAAGTTGAGACAGTAATGTGAATTCCCTAGGCAAATGACCTCATCAATGTGTCCTGAAGCCCATCTCTCCAAAGCCCTACCCCACTAGGGAATAATAGAAACAAGCTGGGTATATGGATAAACCTGCCAACACCCATGTCCAGCAGAGAAGCAATTACAGAAACCAGACCTTCCTCCTTTTGCACCCCATAAAGAATTTTGGTCCATACTCCCAGAAGGATAAAGAGTAGGAAAGTTAGGAATAAAGAATAGGATGCGGAACGCTGGTGGTAGGAATTGTAGGAATCCCACTCCTCTTATCCAACAGACTTGTTAATCATAATAAAATCAATAAAAAAATTATGAACACAAGTAGAACCTGAAATGTAATTGGCATATCGCACCAAAGTAAAAGACTCTGGGGTGGGTGGGTGGAGAGAAAAAAATATATATATGGGGGCTGGGCAGTAGTGCCAAGTTAAGCGAATATGGCACAAAGCGCAATGACTGGCATAAAGATCCCGGTTCGAGCTCCCGGCTCCCTACCTGTGGGGGAGAGGGGGGCACCACTTAAGCGTTGAAGCAGGTTTGCAGGTGTCTTTCTATCCCCTCTGTCTTCCTGTCCTCTCTCAATTTGTCTGTCCTATCCAACAACAATGACAGCAACAACAACAAAAACAATAAGGGCAACAAAAGGGAAAAAATAGTCTCCAGGAGCAGTGGATTCATAATGTAAGCACTGAGCTCCAGTAATAGCCCTGGAGGCAAATAAATAAATAGTAATAAAAAAAAAGAAGTTGAGGCAGTAACTGGGTATATCTAGTATTGAAGAATTAACTAGAGAGGTAGGGAATAAGAGGGAATAAACTATATGAGGTAAAGTCAAACCAGTCTGTTTTTCTTTAAATTCAGGATTACAATGTCATATGGATGTGCTCATTTACTATGCCTGGCAGTTTTCCTTTATTCCAATTAATCCACTTTTCTTTCTACTCGCCTTAGCCAAAGTATCCCAAACCTTGTGTCCTTGTGTCTCCTCAAACGTCACAGATTTTTCTCCACCCTTTTAATGATGGCCTTGCCTCAGGCATCACTAAAAATTTTATTTATTTACTTATTTATTTTTAATAATATTTATTATTTATTTATTCCCTTTTGTTGCCCTTGTTGTTTTATTGTTGTAGTTATTATTGTTGTTGTCGTTGCTGGATAGGACAGAGAGAAATGGAGAGAGGAGGGGAAGACAGAGAAGGAGGAGAGAAAGATAGACACCTGCAGACCTGCTTCACCGCCTGTGAAGCGACTCCCCTGCAGGTGGGGAGCCGGGGTTCGAACCGGGATCCTTATGCCGGTCCTTGTGCTTTGCGCCACCTGCTTAACCCGCTGCGCTACAGCCCGACTCCCATCACTAAAAATTTTTAAGCATCCTCTCAAATACCAAATCTTTGTACCACCCTATTTTCTTCTAGACATCTCTCCTTGTCATCCACTCATAATTGAGAAAAGCTGTCCTAGCAAAATAAATTATTTCTCTCTTCCGGTTTCTATATGGGTCTCCTCAAATAACAGCAGTTTTCAGTTATCTCCTAAATTTCTATTAATCCTTAATTTAAAAGTTAGTTTATATATTTGCCACAAGGATTATAAAGGGTGGTTCCTGCACGATGATTCCACCATTCTTCATGGACATTTTTGTTCTTTCTTTTCTGATGGAGAGAGAGAGAAAGGGAGAGCAAGAGACACCTGCAGTAATTCCCCACTACTCAAGCTTGTCCCCTGCAGGAGGGCTTGGGGGCCTGAACCTGGGCCTTTGCTCATGGTAGTATATTTGATCTACTGAATGCACCAACAGGCCTGTATTCCTAAACTTAACTGGGTTGTTTTTATTACTATGAAAAGATATTTTGTTACCCATCATGTTTAAAATTGCTTCTATGATCTCCCATTTACCATCTGACTTAGCGGTTGCCTATAAAAACTGAAATTCTTATAAAACCTATCTACACATTTTGACCTCCTCTAACATCCATTTCAAGCCAACCACTCCAACCTGGTTCTGCTCCATCCACTCCCACTGGAGGTGCTACTTTCTTCAGTCTCAGTTTCCAGGTGCTAGGGCTGGTAAAATAGTGTGCTGTTTCGCCATGCACACGACCTAGTTTTGAAGCCAGCTCCCATTACACCGAAGGAAGCGTCAGTACTGTGGTGTCTTTCACGCTCACTGACTCAGTCTCTATCAAAAATTAGCAGTGCTAACTTCAAGACCATTCATCTGCCTGCATTTGAATTCAACTTGCAGTGGCAATATAAATTACTCCTTCCTTAAGATGCTATTTCTCCTTTGGCTTTCTGATGAATTCACTGTTTTCTGCCTATATCTCACTGTTCCCCACCTCTACCACCATTTTCACTTGCTTCTAATGACCACTAGCTCATTTTGAGTTTATTTGGTATCTCTATGTTGTGGTTCCAGATGATCTGATCAAATGGGATTAGGGCTTATCCCACTGCAAACCCCCGGATATATACATGGCTCTCATTCCCACTTTTGTGCAGACCTCTCTTCAGTTCACTCAAGATGTGGAGCTCTTTTCCACCTTTGGGCCTCATCTTTTTTTTTTTTTTTTCAATTTTTTATTATCTTTATTTATTGGATAGAGACAGACAGAAATTGAGAGGGTAGGGGGAGATAGAAAGGGAGAGAGAAAGAGAGACATCTGCAGCCCTTCTTCACCACTTACAAAGCTTTTCCCCTGCAGGTGGGGACCGAGGGCTCGAACCTGGGTCCTTGTACATTGTAACATGTGCACTCAACCAGGTGCGCCACCATCTGGCCCCAGGGCCTCAACTTCTATTCTTCCTGCCCGGCACACTCTTCCCCCCTCTTCATGTAGCTCATCTTCTCATCTTTAAATCTCGGCTTAATGTCACCACTGTAGTTTTATTTATAAAAGAATATAAACAGCCTTTTCTCATTTCTACTCTGTTTTTGTACTACTGAAGTACGTAAAAATTGCCGGGACTGGGGCTAGGCAGGGGCACAATCAGCTGAGTACACCTATTACCATGCGCAGGGACCCAGGCTTGAGTCCCCACTCCCCACCAGCAGGAGGATGCTTCATGAGCAGCAAAGCAGGTCTGCAGGTGTCTCTCTTACCCCCTCTTTATTTCATTCCCCTCTTCTCTTTATTCCACAAAATAAAATAAAACAGGAAAAAAAAAATGGCCCTCAGGAGCAGTGGATTTGTAGTGCAGGCACAGAGTCCCAGTAATAACCCTGGAGGCAATAAATAAGTTGCCAGTGCTTCAAACTTTCCAAAGGTTTTCCACTATTTCTCCTTATCACCCCACCCAGCCCTCATTAACTCTGTTCAGTATTTAGCACAACCCAAACTTTCTGCTTTTGTGTAAACTTTTAGTCTGGGATGATAATCTCCCTGATCTCGGCATACCTACTAATATTTTATCTTGAATTCCAACTCTACAGACCTTTCTTTTTACCACCAGGGTTACTGCTGCAAACAGGTACCTGCACAACTCCACCATTCACTCCTGAGAGTTATATATATTATTTCTAACAGAGACAGAGAGAGAGATGGAGATACCTGCAGTGCTGTTCCACCACTTGTAAAGATTCCCCCCCCTGCAGGTGGGGACTGAGGGCTTAAATCTGGGCCTTTGAACATGGTAGACCCATCACTTTATTCTTAAAAGATTTTTTCTGCATTTTCACTGGAACTAGAATATAAGGAATTATAGTTTTATTTGGCACAATATCCTTAGCACCTAGAACAGTACCTGCCATATAGTGGATGGTTAATCTTCATTTGCTGAATGAAATAACTGAACAAATATAAACAAACCCTTCTATCTCACTTTGATGCCAGCTACCCCCCCCTTCTTTTTTTGAAGAGGGAGGGAGAGAAGGAGGGGGGAAGTGGAGAGAGAGGAGGAGGAAGAAGTGGAGGCAGGGAAGGAGAGACACCGAGACAGACAGGAAGAGAAAGGGGTGTGGGGGTGGGAGACTCAGACTACAGCACTGATGCTTCCTTCAATGTGGTAGGGTTTGTGCATATGCCAAAGCAGCACACCATCCAAATGTGTTAATTACATCAGCCTACTCTTTCCTATACGTTTCTCACTTTCTTCTCCTTCCTTAAGAGATCTTAACATTCCCCCACTCCTGACCTTAACTTTTCTTCATGTCACTGTTTTCTCTACACTCTAGTGTTGAACACTTTGCTCTTACGTTTCTAGTTCCTCACTTCCTAATCACTCTTTAATCCATTACAATCTCTAGAACCATTTTCCTATGAATGCTTCCAATGTCCTCATCTTAACTTCAACTGCAAATCCATTAACATCATCATTGTTCTTATTGTTAAATGATTGATCTTTCTTCAAAGCTGTGATTACTCTTTATCTTCCTTGAAAGAGTATAAAGAGTATATATAGTACCTGATTATCTTTCTTCCTTTTCGCTTGTGCTTAGAGGTTACACAAGCATCCCAGTGAGTCCTCTGTACTTTTTCTTTCTTTTTTTTTTTTTTTAAGACAGAAGATGAGAGCCAGAAAGTGAAAGAGACAAGAAGAAAGGTGCGCTGCCCCACTCCACTGCTCATGAAGACTCCCTTTGTATGGTTCTCCCACTTTACAATGTTGGGAGTCTGGGTTAGTGCCCTCAGAACCACATAGGAACATCATACTCACAGCCTCATGAATGGTAGAACAGTGATGTGGTGTTTCTCCTCTCTATCCCTCTCTATCTATATCTGAAATTAAAAAGAAAATAGGAAAAGGAAATAAGGTGTAGGAATGTCAAGTAACATTGCCAATGGTTTCAGTGCACTAAGTGGGGAGAAACAGATTTGATTTCAGGCACTCTAATCCCACACTATACACACTGGAATATTGTATGAGCTGCTACTTAAGCTTTATAATATCAACTTGTTTATGTTCGTCTTGGTTGATGTCATTAATTTTCCCACAGCTCTGTCTATTACATATGTACTTACAATGCTTTTGCTTTAGCTTTAGCTTTTTTTTTTTTTTGCCTCCAGGGTTAATGCTGGGGCTTGGTGCCTGCAATACGAATCCACTGCTCCTGGAGGCCACTTTTCCCATTTTTTTGTTGTTGTTGTTGTTGCCCTTATTGTTATTGCTTTAACTTCTTTTCAGAGTTGCAGAGCTTCACCAGTATATTATGACAGCCTCAACTTTGACATGACTAAAGTTGACCATAAGTCCCACACTGTCTACAAACTTCCTTTTTGTGTATCCTAGTGCTGGTTACTGACATCACATTCTAACACGTCATTCAAGTTAGAATGCTCAGAATTTCTCAGGGTATTTTCCCTTCCCTTGTCACAAAGATCTGTCCCATGTACTCTGGGACACCCTGTTGAGTGCACACATTACCATGAGCAAAGACCCAGGTTTAAGCCTTAGTCTCCATCTTCAGGGGCAAAGCTTCACAAGTGGTGAAGCAATGCTATAGATATCTCTCTTTCTCTCTATCTCTCCCTCCCCTCTCAACTTCTCTTATCAAATAAAATTTTTAGAAAGGAAGAATGAGGAAAAGACTGAAAAAAAGGTTATTCACTCTTGCGCAGCATCTAGCCAGAAATTGAAACATTCCTTTGCAAGCTTGGATTGCTGTGTTGCCCCCCCAACCCCCCTTTAAGAGCAATCTATTCATCTTTCCACCAGTCCTGTCCTCCTTTCTCAAGGAATTTTCTGTACTGACAAACTGGTTTTTTTAAATTAATTTAGACAGTTTTGATGATTGTGGCTGTCCTGAAAGGTTTTTTTTTTTATTTCTTCCTCAGCATGCCATAAAAAGGACACTATAAAGTTTAGTCTATAGTCTATTTCAGATCTAATTTCTCACCACTATCCTTCAAATATCCAAGTCTACTCTTAGTCCCCAGAGGCAGTACATATTCTTTTACTCTTCTGTATCTTCCCATAGCTAGTCCTTCTGCCCAGAATGCACTTTCTCCATTATCTGCTTTACAAAATATCATTTTTAAAACAGATCTTATTTATTTATGAAAAAGATAGGAGAAGAGAGAAAGAACCAGACATCACTCTGGCATATGTGCTGCCAGGGATCAAATTCGCAACCTCATGCTTGAGAGTCCAAAACTTTACCACTGCGCCACCTCCCGGACCACCAAAATGTCACTTTTAAGACCAACTTAAACAATCTCTTTTCTCTGAAACTTCCATGAACCACTCCAGTAGAATATTCTATGACCAAATGTTTATCTTACACTTAGGATTTAACAATTAACAGTTGCTCACCTAGGGTTATCGTGTTAAAGCATCTTAAAATGTGATTTAGTGAGGAGCCAGGTGGTGGTGCACCTGGTTGAGTGCACAAGGACCCAGGATCAAGCAAGCTCCTGGTCCCCACCTGCAGCGGACAAGCTTTGTACGTGGTGAAGCGGGGCTGTAGGCGTCTCTCTGTTCCTCTTCCTCTCTATCTCCCCCTACCCTCTTGATCTCTGTCTCTATCCAATAAATAAAGACAATAAATTTTTTAATGTGATTTAGTAATGAAAACCAAATGGGAAAAATTGCCTGTATTTAACAAAGTATTTGGCTGAATAAAAGATGCATATAGTAAATACCTTCCAGTCTTTGGGATCAAGTGTTTTCAGCATGGGAAACTCTTCTAACTGCAACTCTTCATCTTCTGATTCTTCTGACAACTCTTTCTTATCCTCCAGTTCCTGAAAAGAGGCAGAAGCATTTCTGTTTCTCCTCTTAACAAAAGCTTCAAACCATCTTCCCACAGGTTCAACTTGACAGAGTGTTGAGGCTGTGATTGAAAGGTTAAGAGATCTTAATGTACTGAGTGGAATAAAATAGTTTTAAGAAGTCTTTTCAAGTAACAAGATCAAAATGGTAAAAACATCAGAATTTGATTTGCAAACTATCAGCTAGGAAAATATCTGCAATAACCATCAGTGATAACCATTTCCTAATTTTTACAAAGCATATAGTTAACTTCTATTAGTTATCTTACAAAATATTTAGCAATGTCAAGAATAAATTAATACTTTTCAAAGAATGTGTGAGGAAGATGAAGGACAGTGAGAAATGTTGCAAAGTACACTACTTTAAGATAGTTATAATAAAGCAACAAATTATATTGTCATGAAAAGTTACCCTAAACACACACACAGACTTAAAAACAACTCAATTTACACCACATAAAAGTTTCGACAATTCTGTGGTCCAGGAGGTGGCGCAGTGGATAAAGCATCGGACTCTCAAGTATGAAGTCCTGAGTTCAATCCCTGGCAGCACATGTACCAGAGTGATGTCTGGCTCTTTCTCCTCTTCTATTTCTCATTAATAGATAAATAAAATTTAAAAAAAAAGTGTGACAATTTTTAACAGCACAGTGATTTATTCATACACTCTTTCATGCCTGAGGCACAGCCAATCCCTGATTCTACATAAAAGCCAGAGCTAAGCAGTGCTCTGGTTAAAAAATAAAATCGTGGGGGTTGGGCAGTAGCACAGTGGGTTAAGTGCATGTGGTGCAAAGTGCAATGACTGGTGTAAGGATCCCTGTTCGAGCCCCCGGCTTCCCACCTACAGGGGGGTTGCTTCACAGGCGGTGAAGCAGGTCTGCAGATGTCTTTCTCTCCCCGTCTTCCCCTCCTCTCTCGATTTCTCTCTGTCCTATCCAAAAACAATGACATCAATAACAACAACGATAAAACAAGGGCAACAAAGGGGGAAAAAATAGCCTCCAGGAGCAGTGGATTCCAGAAATCACCCTGGAGGAAAAAAAAAAAAAAAAAGAAGAAAAAGAAAAAAGAAATAAAATAAAATCATTATCAGTGACATGTTCTGAAAAACAACCTTCTAAACAGATAATGAAAACTTACAACAAATGTAGCTGGGATGTGATGAAACAAACTCTAGACTTGATAGTAAATTTTGAATTTGAATCTAGGTCTGACCAATTAGTAGCTATGTGAAACGAGTCACAAAATGCCTACAAGTTTAAAATGAGAACACAGGGCCTGTTCATAGTGGCATTATTCACAATAGCCAAAATTTGGAAACAACCAAAATGCCCTTTGACAGATGACGGGGTAAAAAAAAGTTACGGGACATATACTCAGTGGAATACTATTCAGCAATTAAAAATGGTAATGTCTTCTGAGATAAAAATGGATGGAACTGGAGAAGATTATGCTTAGTGAAATGAGTAAGGAGGTCAAGGACAACTACAGAATGACTTCACTCACATGTGGAATATAAAGAATTGAGCATGTGGTGGTCTGGGACATGGCACAGTGGATAAAGCACTGGGCTCTAAAGCATGAGGCCCCGAGTTTGATCTCCATCAAGACATGTACCAGAGTGATGTGTGACATCTGGTTCTCTCTTTAAAAAAAAAAAGGGGGGGAGTCGGGCTGTAGCACAGCGGGTTAAGCGCAGGTGGCGCAAAGCACAAGGACCGGCATAAGGATCCCGGTTCGAACCCCGGCTCCCCACCTGCAGGGGAGTCGCTTCACAGGTGGTGAAGCAGGTCTGCAGGTGTCTATCTTTCTCTCCTCCTCTCTGTCTTCCCCTCCTCTCTCCATTTCTCTCTGTCCTATCCAACAACGACAACAACAATAATAACTACAACAATAAAACAACAAGGGCAACAAAGGGAATAAATAAATAAAATAAATATAAAAAAAAGAAGTTTCTTTAAAAAAAAAAAAGAAGAAGAAGAAGAAGAACTGAACATAGGAATGTGAAAAAAGTCAACCTATATCTAAGGCTGAAAGAGAACTGTGGTGGGGATGGGGACATAGACCTTTGGTGATGGGAGTGGTGAGAAACTATTTCAAATAAAGAAAGAAATAGAAAAAAAAAGAAAGATACAGAGAGCTGGGAGATGTTAAACATGTAGCAAGAGTTGTATTTACTGTAAACCATTAATCCCTCGGGGGGGAGGGGGGGAGAATAGGGCCCACCAGGACCCCAATACATCCCCTTTCCTTCTAATATAAAAAAAGAAAAGAACATGGGCCCTGGGAAATAGCTCAGCCGGTAGAGCACCACAGTTGCAGGTTCCTAGTTGGATACTAACACTGCATGCACCCAAAAGGACCTAGGAACCTACTCCTCTTATATGTATTAAATTAAGAGCAATATCTATATTGTTCCTTGGAAAACTGAATGATAAGAGCACTGCAAATTACAAACTGCTGCATAAAACTAGGGCGTTACCATTATTTCTGGGAAGTAGAGGTCAGTGTACTTTTTTTTTTATTATTAACAATTCAGAAAACAAAATATGGGAATCGGGCGGTAGCGCAGCGGGTTAAGCGCATATGACGCAAAGCTCAAGGAACAGCGTAAGGATCCCTGAGGACCCCGCTCCCTACCTGCAGGGGAGTCACAGGCGGTGAAGCAGGTCTGCAGGTGTCTCTCTTTCTCTCCCCCCCTCTGTCTTTCCCCTCCTCTCTTCATTTCTCTCTGTCCTATCCAACAACGACAACAATAGTAACTACAACGATAAAACAAGAAGGGCAACAAAAGGGAATAAGTAAATATTTTAAAAATATGAGACAGAAGAGGAGGAGAAACAGTGAACATCTTATTTCCCACATGAAAACAAAGAGCTTTTTCTCTGTCTAGAACAAATAACTCAGAGTTAACTTTCTTCTCTTCCTGAATGATCATAACTTTCTAAGAATAACTCCCTTGTCATATTTTAAATGGTTTGGGAAAGTAAGAATCCCTCCAGAATAAACAGGTATAAACAGATTTAAACACTCTAGGCCCATGAAATCATGTATACTGTGGGTGTGCCTTTACAGGCCATCAGCTTTCTAGCCTTTCTCTACAGTTGTTAAGATCACAGAGATTGTAGAAGGATGAATGTTCAAAAAAAAAAAAATTTACTAAGTAGTTATGCTGATGATTATAACACAGCGATTATTCTGCAGGCTGCTCACTCCCCAACACCAGCACCTGCTCTGTGCGGTGCAGCCAAGAGCCTGGAGCAGTGGCAGGTTCCACTCGTCCTTGGGGCTTTTAAAATCTGTGCACACAAGAAAAGACTAAGAGAGATGAGCAAAGGCCTCTCAACTCCAACTCCACGAGGGAGGGGGGAAGAAAGGAGGGTCATTTGGATGTAGTAATAGGTATACGTGAAACTTCGAAAAGAAGATGGAACCTTAAAAAAGAAAGGTGGCCTGGGAGGTGTCCCAGTGGATAAAGCACTGAACTCTGAACTCTCAAGCGTGAGGTCCTGAGTTCAATCCCCGGCAGCACATATACCAGAGTGATGTTCGGTTCTTTCTCTCTCCTCCTATCTCTCTCATTAATCTTAAATAAAAATAAGTAAAAGCTTTTTCTTTAAAAAAAAAAAAAGGGCAAATATAGTTATAGAAATAATAGCTAAGGGGAGTCGGGTGGTAGCTCAGCGGATTAAGCGCACGTGACTCAAAGCGCAAAGACCCGCCTTAAGAAGCCCGGTTCCAGCCCCCGGATCCCCACCTGCAGGGGAGTTGCTTCACAGGCGGTGAAGCAGGTCTGCAGGTGTCTTTCTCTCCCCACCTTTGTCTTCCCCTCCTCTCTCCATTTCTCTGTCCTACCCAACGACGACAATAACTACAACAATAAAACAACAAGGGCAACAAAAGGGAATAAATAAATTAAAAAAAAAATTTTTTTTAAAGAAATAGTAGTTAAGAAGCTGAACTGGAGTTGGTGTATTGCAACAAAGTAAGTCTCTGGTGTTTGGGGGGGAGAGTACAGGTCCTGGAAAAGGATGACAGAAGACCTAGTAGGGGTTATACTATTACGTGGAAAACTGAGAAATGTTGTACAAACTATTGTACATGTAACATGTACAAACTATTGTATCCACTGTCAAATGTAAAACATTAATCCCCCAATAAAGGGAAAAAATAAAAATAAAAAAAATAATAGTTAAGTGGTCCGGGAAGTGGTGCAGTGGATAAAGCATTGGACTCTCAAGCATGAAGTCCTGAGTTCAATCCCTGGCAGCACATGTACCAGAATGATGTCTGGTCCGTTCTCTCTCCTCCTTTCTCATTATTAAATAAATAAATAGATAAATAAAAACTAAAAAAAAGAAAGAATAGTTAACGCACATCTGCAACCTTGGGAGAACAGCTGTAGCTTGTAATGGAGGGATTGGGGATCCTGAGCTCTGGTGGTGGGAACGGTGCGGAGTTACACCCCTGTTATCTTGTAATTTTGTAAATCAATACTAAAGCAATAAAATAGTACTAATAAAGCCTGTCCACACGGGTCATGCAAGCAACACAGGCGGTGGTTTTTGTGTTTGTCTGTTTTGTTTTTATGCTAGTCCTGACACTAGAAAGCAACAGTAACTATCTAAGCAGCTCAGCGCGCAGCCGGCACAGGCGGCAGGTGAACGGCGGCGGCGCGCAGATCCGCGCGGACACGGAGATGCTCCCGGGGGGTCCGCTCGCAAACTGCTTGAAGTTGGGTCCTCGAGTCGGCGGGGACGACAGGAGGATGAACTCGGAGGAGCATAACGAGGACGTCCCCCCTCCTTTGACTCTCCCCCCAGCCTAGAAAGGGGCTCTGGGGAGCGGGGAGCGGACCGACCGCCATCGCCCCGGAGCGAGTCCCCGGGGGCAGCCGGGCTTGGTGGACACGTACCGGAGGTCAGGGGGTGGGTGATAGCGGTGCCCTGGGCGTCTGCTGCGCCCGGCAGAAGCAGCATGATGGCGCCGGGCCCGGCCCCGCGGGCTCAGCAGCTCGCGTCCCGGATCGAAGTCGCCCGGTCGCCCTTCCAGCTCTACCTTCCCGTCCAAGCCTCGCGCCCAGGCTCTACTACACCCGGGAACCGGTGGCGCATGGAGGCGACTAGTAACTACTTCCGGATTGGACTCAGCGTAGTGCAGCTGCCAATTCTACCCCCTACCCACCCCCAGCCAACGTGTGCGGCCGACTGTTGCATCGCGAATTCAGATCCGGCTTGGGACTAATACTCTAGAATATATGGTTCCTAGACTCATCAGGTCCTGGAAGGAAAAAACAAAAGTTACCTGATTAAAAATAAATGCTTTCTTTTTCCCCTTCCTTCTTCAGGTAAAATACGTAGGGCATATTTTTATTTTTAAAAAGTGTGACTCATTTATTTATGGATGCAGAGAGAAATTGAAAGAAAAGGGGGAGATAGGGATTTAGATACGGATAGAGATGACTTGCAGACTTGCAGCCCTGCTTTACCACTCATGAAGCTCCCCACCACCCCCCACCCCTGCAGTTGCAGACACTGGGCTTGACCCCCATGCTTGTGCATTGTAATATGTGCATTGAGTCAGGTGCTCCAACACTCAGCCTCAGGACATACTTTTCTAAAGCAGCTCCTAATGTTTTTTAATTCCTACAAATATATATATATATTCAAATATATATATTTGAACCTAACCACTGATTTTCCCATATACTCTACTTGAATAAATCAAAATGGAAAAGACAAGCACAAATTAGTGTCATGGGATGACTGATAGAATCCATGCATTCACATCTCATGGAGTTGCAGCGAATTATTCTTTAGCATTTACAATTTCCCTGGCAAGTATGTTGAAATAGCCAATCTACTGTATGGCAAAACTGTCACTCCAAAATGGACATTAAATAAAAAACAGATTACCTGTACTCAAACTTCTTCCAAACTCATTATTTACTAATCCAACCAAAGACTCTAAGACACAAAGTACCTGAGTTTGCTTTATTTTTCTCAAATCCACACTCATCATCATCTGTAAGACCACAGAAGTGGTTTTAATTATTTTAAAATACACAGACCTGTGAGATAACTCACCCAAAAGAGAGTGCATACATTGCTGTACTCTAGGACATCCGGCCACCAGACATTGATTCCAAAGTTTCATGAGCCATGGAATAGTATTGTGGTGTCTTTCCTTTTCTCTAGTCTTCTTACCCTCTCTGTTTCTCATCATCTGTCTAAAAAGAAAATAAAAAATCTGCTATGAGTAGAGGAATCATGCATACATGAAGCTCCAGTGAAAACCCTGTCAGAAAACAAATTATTGTAATTTTCTTTGAGGGAGATGAAAACATCATTCAACTCTGGCATATATAGTAATAAGAACTGAACCTTGGACTTGTGTATATTACATTCCATCACTGAGCCATTCCCATGCTTTATAGATAACATAAAAGTTTTATCTCAATAATTTTCAAAGTATTTATTTATTTATTCATTTATTCATTTATTAAGAGAGAGAGTTTTACATGAGACAGAAAAAGACACAAGGCAGAACACCACTTTTGGTATGTACAGCACCAGAATTAAATTGGGAGCCTTAGCCATGGAAGTCCGTTGCTCTACCAGTTGGGCTACTTGCCTAACTCTGTCTCAACCACTATAATTTTTTTTTTCTCAGAAGGCATTCTCTCCTTCTAGTCCTAAAAGGAGGGAAGAGTGATCGTCAATGGTAAAAGGCAGTTGCAAAAAGCAACACCTAAAGCCCATTTCATGCTCAGAAGAGAATGCTTTATATCCTCTTCATGGTTTCCAGTGATCTACAGTCAAAGGAACTTCTCTAGTAAAAACAAAACAAGCAAACAAACAAACAAACAAACAAAAAACTAGGGGCCAAGTGGTGGTGCACCTGGTTAAGCACACACATTACAGTGCATAATTATAGTGCAGGTTCAAGCCCCTTCACTAGTGGTGAAGTAGTGCTGCAGGTGTCTCTCTGGCTCTTTCCCACTTTATCTCCTCCTCCCTTGTCAATTTTTCTCTCTCTTTTCTGTTTTTCTTTTTCTCCAGGGCCTGGGCTCGGTGCCAGCACTACGAATCCACTGCTCCTGGAGGCTATTTTTCCCATTTTGTTGCCCTTGTTGTGGTTGTTATTGTTGTTATAGCTGTTGTTGGATAGGACAGAGAGAAATCAAGAGAGGAGGGGAAGACAGAGATGGGGAGAGAAAGACACTTGCAGACCAGCTTCACCACCTGTGAAGCAATCACCCTGCAGGTGGGGAACTGGGGCTCGAACTGGGATCCTCACACTGGTCCTTGCACTCTGCACTATATGTGCTTAACCGCTGCACTACTGCTCAGACCCCTCTTTTCTGTTTTTTTTTTTTTATGTCTATTTATTTATTTATTCCCTTTTGTTGCTCTTGGTTTTTTATTGTTGTAGTTATTATTATTGTTGTTATTGATATCATCATTGTTGGATAGGACAGAGAGAAATGGAGAGAGGGGGAGAGAAAGACACCTGCAGACTTGCTTTACCACTTGTGAAGCGATTCCCCTACAGATGGGGAGCCGGAGGCTCGAATCAGGATCCTTATGCTGGTCCTTTCGCTTTGCGACACTTGCACTTAACCCACTGCATTACCGCCTGACGCACCTCTTTTCTGTTTTTTTTTTTTAATTTTTTAAATTATGTTTATTTATTGATTGGATAGAGAGAGTCAGAAATTGAAAGGGAAGGGAGGGATAGAGAGGGTGAGAGACAGAGAGACACCTGCAGCACTGCTTCACCACTTGTGAAGATTTCCCCCTGCAGGTGGTGACTGGGGGCTCGAACCCAGGTCCTTGTGCATTGTAATATGCGCGCTCATCCTGGTGTGCCACCACCCGACGCCTCTCTTTTCTGTTTTTAAGGATTTTTTAAATTATCTTTATTTATTGGAATCAGTCAGAAATTGAAAGGATAGGGGAGATAGAGAGGAAGAGAGATAGAGAGACACTTAGAAACACTGCTTCACCACTCGAAAACCTTTCCCCCTGCAGGTGGGAACCGGGGGCTCAAACCTGGGTCTTTGTGCATTGTAACATTTGTGCTCAATTAGGTGCGCCACCACCTGACCTCCTCAATTTATCTCTGTCTCTATCCAATAATAAATAAATACATTTTAAAAAGAAAAAAATTTTAAAAACTAGTGGTCCAGGAGATGGTGCAGTGGATAAAGCATTGGACTTTCAAGCATGAGGTCTCGAGTTTGGTCCCTGGCAGCACATGTACCAGAGTGATGACTGGTTCATTCTCTCTTTCCTCCTATCTTTCTCATTAATAAATAAGTAAAATCTTAATAATAAATAAAGGCTATAGAAATAACACATAAAATAAAATCTTCCAATCATTATTTAAAATAATCTTTCCCAGTTTTAGCAAGTGTGTGTGTGAAAGATTAAGATATATAGAAAGTGAGCATCTATAGAGAGCTCCCTGTTGTTCCCACCTGGTCGCAGTGATCAAACTAAGACTCTCTCACATGCAAAGTGGGTGCTGTACAACTGAACAGCCTTCCAGCCCCTCAATCATAATCAAGTGTACAGTTCAGCATGCTGCATTGAGTACATTCATTTTATTTATTTTTTTTTGACATCTCCATTGACAATTAGTTTCTGTTTTTCTTTCCAAGATTTCTTTATTAATGAGATTGGGTGGGGTGGGGTGGGTGGAGCGGCAGGTGGAGAGAGAATCAGAGCATCACTCTGGTACATGTGATCTAACTTGGAGCCTCATGCTTGAGAGGCCAGTGCTTTATCCACTGAGCTCTCTCCTGGTCTACTGTTTCTTTCTTTTTGATTACAGTTGTTCTAACTGGGCTGAGATGGTATT
This sequence comes from Erinaceus europaeus, assembly GCF_950295315.1. NCBI lineage: Eukaryota > Metazoa > Chordata > Mammalia > Eulipotyphla > Erinaceidae > Erinaceus > Erinaceus europaeus. The sequence goes on from NC_080169.1 coordinate 71,397,818, forward strand.
ATGCTGTGACTTTGTTCTAAAAAAGATTTGTGTGTTTATGAGAGATAGAAACAAAATTTCTCTCTAGTATATTCAATACTGGATATTGAGTTCAGGGTGTCATGCTTGAGAGTTCAGCACTTTACCCACTATACCACTTCCCAGGGCTCTCACTATGGTTCTGTGTTTCTCTAATAACTGGTGATGGTGAGTAAATCTTTCCAGGTGCATACTAATTAATTGTATATCTACCTTATCCAAAGAGATGTCTTTGCTTACTTTAAAATTTTACTTACTTAATTGAGAGGGAGAGAAAGAGAAAAAAGGACAGAGAACCAGAGCACCACTTTGGCAAAAGTGATGTCAAGGATCAAATTTAGGACCTCATTTCACTTTTGAGTCTGGCATTCTACTTGTTGCACCACTCTCCAAGACAACTTTGCCTACTTTTTAGTTGGGTTGCTTTCTTGTTATTGAGGTGTATGTGTATGTGTGTTTGCCACCCCAGGAATATCACTGGGGCTCGGTACCTTCAGGTTCTACTGCTTCTAGTGGCCATTTTCTTCTTTCCTTCCTTCCTTCCTTCCTTCCTTCCTTCCTTCCTTCCTTCCTTCCTTCCTTCCTGTCTTTCTTTCTATCTTTCTCTCCTTCCTTCTTCTTTTAAAAGAATTTATTTATTTATTAATGAGAAAGATAGGAGGAGAGAGAGAAAGAACCAGACATCACTCTAGTACATGTGTTGCCGGGGAGTGAACTTGGGACCTCATGCTTGAGAATCCAATGCTTTATCCACTGAGCCATCTCCTGGACCACGCGGCCATTTTCTGTCTCTTTTTCCCTTTTCCCTTTTTAGATAGAAGGGAGAGACAGAGAAAATCAGAGTAAGAGAGAGGCAGAGAGGATAGACACCTGCAGCACTGCCTCACTGATGGGCCCTCTAGCATGGACCGTGTAAGGGTAAGCTACTACATGGCTCTTAGAAAGTGTTTTTTATATATTCTGGAGTTAGTCCCTTGTCAGACATGTAACTTTAAAATATTTCCCTCATGTAACTTTAAAATATTTCCCTCCGTCTTATAGATTGCTTTTTAAAAACTATTATTATTCGGTTGATTGTGTCCTTTAATGCACACAATAGTCTGGAAGTTCTTCATCTCTGCTCAATCTCTTCTCTCTCAAAATCTCTCTTCCATGATTCTCCGTTATCTGAGGACTGCTTCCTTGAAAGTTGCCTCAAATTTCAGAACAATTTACTCCCTCTTCATCCTTCGTATTACATCAAATTAACAAACAGCGCTTACGTTAATTTTATTTGATGTTTATTGAGTGTCTAAGTATTTTGCAAGCTCTTATAATTTGCCTCCTCGATTCTGTTGGTAACAGAAATTAAGGTGCATTATCTAATTACCCAGGAATATATGTATAAATGACCAAATCAGGATTTAAGTTTAGTGACACAGCCCGAGTTAGTTTCGAAATCTGTTGCTCGGGGAAACTCGCCAAGGTGAAGAGTTAGGGTAGATGATTATGCTTTTCTAAAAGGGGATTCTTATTACTCTCCATAGTTGGGACCTGGGAACCAGAGCGTTTTCCCCAGGACTCTTTCAATTCGCCGGCGGAGTAAAGGAACCCAAAGCATCCGGCTGTACTTCCGGTAGGGAAGGGAAAAAGGAAGACACCACCGGAAGCGAAGAAGGTGCTGTGTAATCACAAAGGAGCCATAGCCCTAGGATCTTCCAAAATGCCGGATTATCTCGGTGCAGATCAGCGGAAAACCAAAGAGGACGAGAAGGACGACAAGCCCATCAGAGGTTGGTTGACTGCAGGCAGAAACTCGTGGCCCAGGCGGGACCAAACGCGGCTCTGGAGGGGAGGTTGATTTGTGTTCCCGGATCCGTCCTCCGACAGACCCTTTGCTGCCCCTGGGTGATCGTCTGGGTCGTGGGTCACTGTAACTTCTCTGCCTCCTCTGTCACCCGTCGCCTGCTCCAAACTCGGGATTCACTTTCCGCCCATCGAAACATTTATTCATATTTAGCTCTCGGTCCAGAGCAAGTCTTACGCCGGGTTGGCCTTGTCGGCCTTGAAAGGGCCCCTGCCGGGCTGTGCCGGCTCACCTGCATCCTCTTGGGATCTGCCACTGTGGGCAGGATTCGGAGACATCATTTCATTTGGAAAAAAAAAAAATTTCCTGGGTGGGGGTAGGTAGCATAATGGTTATGCAAAGAGACTCTCATGCCTGAGGCTCCAAAGTCGCAGGTTCAATCTCCCGCACCACCGTAAGCCAGAGCTGAGTAGTGCTCTGGTTTTGTTTTGTTTTAAAATAATCATTTGTGGGCTGGGGTGGTGGTGGCGTAGGTTAACATTTAATGATTATGCAAACAGACTCATGCTTGAGGCTCCCAGGTCCCAGGTTCAGTCATTGGCACCACCATAAGGCAGAGCTGAGTAATGCTCTGGTAATGCTCTGGTAATAAGTAGTGAAAAAAAAAAACGATTCTTTTGATTAGAAAATACATTCATCTGAGTCAAAATTCAGAGATAACTGATAAGTGTCTTTTTTCTCGAATGAAATCTATAGGCGTATATACAAACTCTTGTTATTTTGAATGCTAATTCTTGCTTACTGTAACATGTATGCACGCTTAACCAGGTTCGCCACCACCCGGCTCCTTGAATGCTAATTCTACTTAGTTTCCTCACACCAGAAACTTTGTAGTTGAACTGTTTTTTTGCTACCTGACTTACACAACATAATTGCAAATGAAAAACAAGCGCCCCCTTTAAACTTCTGAAAGAGACCTTTTTTACCTAATGTATCCTACTGTGTATATCTTGCATTTTTTGATCTTAATATGTTTTAGGAATAAGTTCATGTTATATAAAGAGTGAGTGCTATCTGCCTTATGTCCTATGTTATTAGGTGTGCAGACTATGCATATACACACATGTATATACCCAGAAGTATATGTTAAGATTCATGATGGCTTCAGTTGGTCTCAAAATCTATTATGATGCCTGGCAGGAATAGTCTACTAAAACGGAATTTTTAAAAAAACTCTCCATATATGTAATGTGGGAACCAACACATTTTTCTTTAGGAGTTTTTTCCTGCCTCTGAAATAATATATATTATATGATATATATGTATAATTATAGATGGGCTGTGGATTATAATATATCATTTGCAATCTGTTGGCGATATACAGCAGTGAATAATTATGTACCTGTAACATCTACTACATGCACAAACACAAGCTGCAACTCCATTGTAGAAATGGAGTTGTAATTTTTTAAAAAATATTTATTCGCTTTTGTTACCCTTGTTTTATTGTTGTAGTTATTATTGTTGTCATCATTGTTGGATAGGACGGAGAAATGGAGAGAGAGGGAGAGAAAGATACCTGCAGACCTGCTTCACCACTTGTGAAGCGACTCCCCTGCAGGTGGGGAGCTGGGGACTCGAACCTGGATTCTTCCATTGGTCCTTAACCCATGTGCTACTGCCCCACTCCCTGGAGTTGTAATTTTGATAGTGCCAAATTACTCTCCATGGAGACTAAACCACTTGACACCTTTATCCACATGCATGAAATCTGTACACTGTTTTCATACATGATTTATTACTAGTAACTCTGTAGTTTCATCTTTGAGATTTGTTAATGGTAGAGAAAAGAAAGAAAGAGAACAAAACATCACTCTGGTGCATTACAGGGATTGAATTCAGGGCCATGTTTATAAGTTCAGCACGCTAGCTACTTCACCGTCGGCCCCCCCCCCCCTTATTTTTTCCTTAGACAACTTAAGCCTTTTCTCCCATCCAAGTACTAACCAGGCCCGACCCTGCTTAGCTTCCGAGATCAGACAAGATCGGGCGTGTTCAGGGTGATATGACCGTAGACAACTTAAGACTTTTCTAGCACCATTTCTACACTGCTCCAAACTTTCCCTAAGAAATATTTTATGACATTGTAACCATCACAGACATACTTAGACACCTAGGAGGAATCCTAGACACCAAGGTTTAACAGATGTGTCTTTCTCTAGGTACGTTATCTGTGAGTATATTTATAATATTAAAGTGGATGCAGTTAATGACTACTATGTATAGAATTTATATGCATTTCACATCTTATTTGATCTTTAAAGCAACAGTGTGACGGTAAGTTGGTATCGTTTCTATTTCTTGATTAAGTTTTAAATGCTTTTCCTAAGATTTCTTAGGGAATGAATGGCCTTACTGGTATCCAGACTGTTTTATTTATTTATTTATTTTTCATTCATTCATTCATGAGAAAGATAGGAGGAGAGAGAGAACCAGACATCACTGTGGTATATGTGCTGCTGGGGATTGAACTCAGGACCTCATTCTTGAGAACCCAGTGCTTATCCACTGTGCCACTTCCCGGACCAACCAGGCTGTTTTGATTCATTATTTTTTGGTCCCCCTATTTTTTTTTTAATTTTTATTTATAAAAGGGAAACACTGACAAAAACCATAGGACAAGAGGGGTACAACTCCACACAGTTCCCACTACCAGAACTCCGTATTCCATCCCCTCCCCTGATAGCTTTACTTTTTTCTTTTCTTTGTTTTTTTTTAAGATTTTATTTTTTTATTTATTAATGAGAAGGATAGGAGGAGAGAGAAAGAACCTGACGTCACTCTGGCACATGTGCTGCCCGGGATCGAACTCAGGACCTCATGCTTGAGAGTCCAAAGCTTTATCACTGCGCCACCACCCAGACCACTCCTATTCTCTTTTCTTTTTATTTTATTTATTTTCCCTTTTGTTGCCCATTTTTTTTAATTGTTGTAGTTATTATTGTTGTTATTTATATCATAGTTGTTGGATAGGACAGAGAGAAATGGAGAGAGGAGGGGAAGACGGGAGAGAGAGACACCTGCAGACCTGTTTCACTGCTTGTGAAGCTACTCCCTTGCAGGTGAGGAGCTGGGGGCTCGAACTGGGGTCCTTAGGCTGGTCCTTGCGCTTCATGCTACGTGTGCTTAAACTGCTATGCTACCGCCCAACTCCCAGCTTTCTTATTCTTTATCCTTCTGGGAGTATGGACCCAGGGTCATTATGGGGTACAGAAGGTGGAAGGTCTGGCTTCTGTAATTGCTTCCCCACTGAACATGGGCATTGACAGGTATATCCATACTCCTAGCCTGTCTCTCTTTCCCTAGTAGGGCAGGGCACATTGGTGGGGTTGTCTGCCCAGGGAAGTCCAAGTTGGTATCATGTAGTATCTAGAACCTAGTGGCTGAAAGAAGAGTTAACATATAAAACCAAACAAATTGTTGACTAATCATGAATCTTAACGGCTGGAATATTTCAGGTGAAGATTTGGGAGATCTCTGTTTTGTAGATAGCTAGTAGGCATATTTTAGTTATATTCCAAAGGGCCCGTGACTATACTAGTTTTTTTTTTTTTTTTTCCTGAGCCTGACATCTGATATGCAGGTGGATCCAAGTTATTGTCTTGGAAGGGTAGATGATGTCATGGCTGGAAAGGGGGCTAGAAAGCTGGATCAGGGAAGAGAGTAGCTCCCAAATATGGGAAAGGTATATAAATATTGTTGACTGTAGACCCCATTGATTTGATCTAATCTGGGGCCCATATTCAGTTTAGGAGCCTATGTGACCTCTGCATCCCTGTAGATCTGAGTTCACATTCTGTGGTCATGAGTAGGAACGTTCCAAGCTGCCCCAATTTCAGGAGCCATCTTCCTCACGTGGGACATAGAGTATGTTGTCCAGCCTCCCTTTGGAGGCTGGAACATTCTCTATCGTTGTTGATCCACTGTTTGAGGGCAAGGTCCTATGGGGCCTCCCTGTTCTTGTGTTGTGCTGTGTTGTGTTGCGGTTCCTTGAGACTTCAAGAACTGTGTTAAGTGCTTTTTCAATTCTCCTTTCACCCAGTTAGGTAAATGTTCCTTGAGTCCAGGAAATATCTGATGCTTGTGTTTATTTCACTGTAACTTTGCACTGATATTTCTCAGTTAATGTAATTTGAAATTAAACATAGAAGAGTTGTAGCTGTCAACACTAGCAGCCAGTTGTCAATACTAGCAGGCATAGTGACTAGAGTGTTGGATTCAAAAAGTGTAAGGTCCTGAACTGAGTTCAGTCACATCACCAGTATAACTCATGTGCCAGAATGAGCCTTTGGTTCTTTCTCTTATCTTAATAAATATAAATAGATCTTTTAAAAAAATTGTCAGCTCTAGTTTTACTTGTTTGAATCTCGTTTATGCATGTATGGTTTTTCTTCTAGCTCTGGATGAAGGGGATATTGCCTTGCTGAAGACTTATGTAAGTCCTTTCAATGCATACACAATAGATTTTTTAACTTTTTTATTATTTTTATTTATTTATTTATTGGATAGAGACAGTCAGAAATTGGGAGAGGAGGGGGTGATAGAGAAGGAGAGAGACAGAGAGATACCTGCAACACTGCTTCACCACTCATGAAACTTTCCCCCTGGGGGCTCAAACCTGATTCCTCGAGCACTGTAATATGTGCGCTCAACCAGGTGCACCACTACCTGGCCCCTAATAGATTTTTTTAATATTGAAATAAGTTGTTTGTCCTTCCAAAATAATTAGAAAATGCCTATCAGCTTATGCTAATCTTTTCTGAACTCTACCAAGTTACTTGCCTAAAGTTTTTTTATCTAGACTAAATCAGAGAGTAAATAATTTAGTTTGTCTCAACTTGAATTTTTTGTTATTGCTGTGACTGGGGCCTTGACACTGAGGTAACTTTTTTTCAGATAGAAAGAGAAAGATTGATGGGGGAGAGGGAAGATGCCAAAGAACCAAATTGGCTTGAACTTGGGTTGGGCACTTGACAAAGCAGATACACTATCTAGGTGAGCTGTCTTATCAGCCCATAGATTATATTCATACTATTTTTAATTAAATTCTGTGTCAAGACTAAGATACTGGAAATACTTTACAAGTGTTTATGTATTTAAACCTGTGTAACTGGGACCAGGGAGATTACCGTGTTGAATGAGCACAAGATTTGCATGCCTAAGCTCACGGCAGCTTCAGGCTCAATACCTGAGAGCTCCATATGCTAGAGCTCAGTGGTGTCTGGTGTCCCTCTCATAAAAAGGAATTAATTTAAGAAATATTCCAAAGCTTTAAAAAAGTATAGCTATAAAGTAAAAAAAAAAAAAAATCCATAGAAATAGTTGTGGATAATTTCGGACATGATTTTAGTTATTTTTCTTGCCTTGTTTTGGGGAGAAAACAGTGGTTTAGGATTATTTCAAAAAATTATCTACTCCCTCTGCCTTCACTTATGAAGCTCAGGACAATAACTGTTAGGATTAAAACTAAATTTTTTTGGTCTGATTTATTTATTTATTTATAGTATTTTAAAAATATTTGATAGGGGACTAGGTGATGGCACACCTATCTGAGCATGTTAAAATGCGCAAGGACCTGAGTTCAAACCCCTGGCCTAACCTGCATGGGGAAAGCTTTGCAAGTGGTGAAGCAGTGCTGTAGGTGTCTCTCTCTCCCTCTCTATACTCCCCCACTTCTCAATTACTAACTTTCTCTATCCAATAAAGGTAATATAAAGAATATTTGATAGGGCAGAAATTGAGAGGCAAAGGGGAGGTAAAGAGGGAGAAAAACAGACACTTGCAGCATTGCTTCACTACTTGTGAAGCTTCCCCCCTGCAGGTGGGGACTGCTGGCTTGAACTCAGGTCCTTGTGCATGGTGATGTGTACAGACAGCTGGCTGTGCCACTGCCCAGCCCCTCTAACTTTATTTTTTTCTCTTTTGTTGCTCTTGTTTTATCATTGCTGTTATTATTATTGTTATTGATATTGTTATTGGATAGGATAGAGAAGTAGAGAGAGGACAGGAAGACAGGGGGAGAGACAGACACCTGTAGACCTGCTTCACGGCTTGCAAACCTATCCCCCCACCCCTGCAGGTGGGGATCCTTAAGCCAGTCCTTGTGCTTTGCGCCTTGTGTGCTTAACCCGCTGCGCTACAGCCCAACCCCCTCTAATTTAAAAAAAATATTTGTTCTCTTTTGTTGTTTTATTATTGTAGTTATTATTGTTGTCGTCACTGTTGAATAGGACAGAGAGAAATGGAGAGAGGAGGGGAAGACACGGGGAAAGATAGACACCTGCAAACCTACTTCAGCACTTGTGAAGTGACCCCCACCCCCACCCCACCTCCCCCACCCGCAGGTGGGAAGCTGGGCGCTTGAACCAGGATCTTTATGGCGGTCCTTGCTCTGCGCCACCTGCACTTAACCCTCTGCACTACCGCCAGACCCCTCTAATTTTATTTTTATTTATTTATTTATTTATTCATTCCCTTTTGTTGCCCTTGTTTTTTATTGTTGTAATTATTATTGTTGTTGGATAGGACAGAGAGAAATGGAGAGAGGAGCGGAAGACAGGGGGAGAGAAAGATACTTGCAGACCTGCTTCAGCAGTTGTGAAGCGACTCGCCTGCAGGTGGGGTGCTAGGACTCAAATCGGGATCCTTTCTACAGTCCTTGCGCTTCGCGCCACGTGCGCTTAACCCGTTGCGCTACCACCCGACTAACCTAATTTTATTTTAAAAACATTTATTTCGGGAGTCAGGCGAACAACAATCACTACAGCAATAAAATAACAAGGGCAACAACAGGAAATAAATGAATATTTAAAAAATTAAAAAAGAATTAAAAAAACACATTTATTTCATAAGAATATGTACAACTAGAGTACTGCTCTGGTCAAGTGCAGTACTGTGGGTTGAACCTGTTGATTCAAGTTTGCAAAACTTTCCTAGCCTTAGTCTATATTTTCATAAATTATTGGTATTCTGAGGTTCTAATTACATTGATTTTTGTCTCCTAGGGTCAGAGTACTTACTCTAGGCAGATCAAGCAGGTGGAAGATGACATTCAACAACTTCTCAAGAAAATTAATGAACTCACTGGTATAGATCTTATTATTCTTGTTTCCTCTCTTGATGCATTTCTTTCTTTCTTTCTTTCTTTCTTTCTTTCTTTCTTTCTTTCTTTCTTTCCAGAGCACTGTTCAGCTCTGGCTTATGGTTGTATGGGGGTTTAGAACCTAGGATTTTGAAGCTTCAGGCATGAGAGTCTCTTTGCATAACCATTATGCTATCTACCCCTGCCCTGTTTTCTTTCTTTAATGTAATATATTGATTCTATTAAAGGAATTGAAATGCAAATGTCACTTCTGAATTACAGATTAAAAATATGTTAAATTGGATCTCATTTAATAATTTATGTTATTATATTTACAATTAAGTTTAATGTTTAAGCATTTAAGAAACAACGAGGAGGGTTTGCTTCGGATACAGCCAAAGGGAGTAAACTAATAAACAAGTCAGAATTTCTTATTGAGTAAAATTGTGATCTCACATGGTAATTATTTCAAGTAATTGATATATTGCCTGGTAGTTGACAGTATTTCTTCTTGGGTATGAACATAGATGGTGAAGTTTTATAGCATTTTACTTTCACATAAAAAGCCACATATATATATAGTGCTAAATATTGGCTTGGAACTGCTTTAGAGCAGTGGTTCATTACCAGGGTGACTTCTTCCACCTGCCCAGGAGACAACTGACAGTGTTCAGCAGCAGTCATGACTTGGGGTGGGAGGTGTTAGTAGCATCTGGTGGCTAGAGACCAGGAAAACTGTTAGCTATTCTATAATGCACAGCACCCCACCCCCAGTTATTTAGTCCAAAATACTGGTAGTACTGAGGTTGAGAGAGATTGCTATATTACATTTCAGTAAATTTTGTAATCTCTCTTTATGTAGGTATCAAAGAGTCTGACACTGGCCTGGCCCCCCCTGCACTCTGGGATTTGGCTGCAGATAAGCAAACACTCCAGAGTGAGCAGCCTTTGCAGGTTGCTAGGTATGCATAGTGCTCTGGAAATCTGTTTTATTTATACTTCAAAGTACTTTTTAATATAAGTAAAAGTCCCCCCCCTTACTCTTTTCTCCCTCCTTTTTTCTATTTCTCTTTTTTCTTCCAGTTTCACATTTTATTATTATTTTCAAAGCTTCATTTGTTTATGAGAGAAGACAGAGAATCAGAGCATCACTCTGGCACATGGCCTTGCAGACCTTATGCTTAAAAGTCAACCACTTGGGAGTCGGGTGGTGGTGTAGTGGGTTAAGCGCACATGGCTCAAAGCACAAGGACTGGCGTAACGATTCTGGTTCGAGCCCCCCGGCTCCCCATCTGCAGAGGAGTCACTTCACAAGTGGTGAAGCAGGTCTGCAAGTGTGTCTTTCTCTCACCCTCTCTGTCTTTCCCTTCTTTCTACATTTCTCTCTGTCCTATCCAACAACGATGGCATCAATAATAACTACAACAATGAAACAATAAGGGCAACAAAAGGAAATAAATAGATAAAAAGAAAAAAAAAAGTCCAATACTTTACCTATTGTCCTGCCTCCTGAACCACTCTACTATGGCTGTAAAAAGTTAAATTGCTCATTATATCAGCTATGGTAACTCTTCTGAGTTACCAGTATTCCTGCTTCTTCACTAAGACTTAAATATAATTATATGGTAAAAGTGATCTTTCCCACTTTCTCTTCATTAGACACACTAACTTTCAGTATTTTTAACTGATTATTTTCTTTCTTTTTTTAAACTTCTTTATTGGGGAATTCATGTTTTACATTCAACAATAAATACAATAGTTTGTACGTGCATAACATTTCCCAGTTTTCCATATAACAATACAACCACTAGGTCCTCTGTCATCCTTCTTGGATCTGTATTCTCCCCACCCACCCACCCCAGAGTCTTTTACTTTGGTGTAATACACCAATTCCATTTCAGGTTCTATTTGTGTTTTCTATTCTGATCTTGTTTTTCAACTTCTGCCTGAGAGTGAAATCATCCCATATTCATCCTTCTGTTTCTGACTTATTTCACTTAACATGAATTTTTCAAGGTCCATCTAAGATCAGCTGAAAACAGTGAAGTCATCATTTTTTATAGCTGAGTAGTATTCCATTGTACATATATACCACAACTTGCTCAGTCACTCATCTGTTGTTGGACACCTGGGTTACTTCCAGGTTTTGGCTATTACAAATCGTGCTGCCAAGAACATATGTGAACACAGATCTTTTTGGATGGGTGTGTTGGGTGTTCTTTCCTATTTTCATATTTCTATTGGTGCTAAGTCTTGTATATTTAGATTGTTTCTTGGTTCTTTTAAGGCATTTTAGGTACTATTAGTTTGCCTTCATGAAAGGTGATTTTGTTCAGTTTCTTCTGCCTGCATCTCAAAGACATAACCTTTACCTTATTGTCAGCATTACTTATATACCCATTCAGAGATAATTTTGTATTCCTCCATATTTATTGCTGCAACTTACATAGCAACTTTCTAATATAAATTCTACTTTTTTTTTTTTTTTTCATTTTGTTTTAGATAATATAGAAGGAAAGCAGTAGATTACTCTTTTAGGATGTGGGCATATAAATTGGTCTTTACTATGTGACACAAAAATAATTACATAGTTAAAAATTAAGAGAAAATTTTCATCTCAGGTTGAAAAAGAGCATGATCTTACATATGAATGACTGAACATATCAAGAAAATAGAAGTGGCTTCAAAGTGTAAATTCAAGAAAATGATGAATTAATTATTTAAGTTGCTTTAAGACATTATTTTACAGAGAAAATTAAAAGGAGAGCTACTTAAGATCTAGAAGACCACTACTAATGAAGGGATTTAAGAAAAAGAAATTAGAAAAATATCTTTATTTATTTTGTATAAGACACACAGAAATTGTGGCAGGGGGAATGCAGCCTTGCTCCACTGCTTGTGAAGCTTCCCCCAGCACATGGGGAAGAGGGCTTGAGTCCAGGCCCTGGTGCTTGGTAACATGTGCTTAGTTAGGTGTGCCACTTTTTTTTAGACATTTTAAAAAATATATTTATTAATTTGCTTTGATGGAATGGTGAGACATTGAAAGAGGAGGAAGAGATAGGGAGAGAAATGGGGAGAGGAGGGGAAGACAGAGGGGAGAGAAAGGTAGACACCTGCAGACCTGCTTCACCACTTGTGAAGCGACCCCCCCCCCCCCCACAGGTGGGGAGCCAGGGACTCAAACCAGCATCCTTACACTGGCTGGTCCTTGTGCTTTGCGCCATCACCCAGCTCCCTCTTTTACATTTTTTATGCCTTGTATAAAGTTGAGTAGTCCATTGTTATTTAGGATATATAAAAAAGGATCTTTAACAGTGACCTACTCAATACCTGCAGTTTTGCAGAGAATTTGGTTATTTGAATCTATTATAAGTGGTTTAGGTGCTTTATTTTAATCAAACTTGCTGTTTTAGGTGTACAAAGATAATCAATGCTGATTCAGAGGATCCGAAGTACATTATAAATGTGAAACAGTTTGCCAAGTTTGTGGTGGACCTTAGTGACCAGGTGGCACCAACTGACATTGAAGAAGGGATGAGAGTTGGGTAAGATTTCTGTTTATAATAAATCTTATTGTTATATACACATCTTTGGCTCTTGAATGAATGAATGAGTTGAATGTTGCAGTATACCAAGGGGTAATCTACTAGAGAACTTTAGTTAAATGCCTTTTCTTCTTTTTCTTTAAAAATTAAAAAAAATATATTTATTTACTTTCCCTTTTGTTGCCCTTGTTTTTTTATTGTTGTTGTAGTTATTATTATTGTCGTTGTTACTGATGTCATTGTTGGATAGGACTGAGAGAAATGGAGAGAGGAGGGGAAGACAGAGAGGAGAGAAAGAGAGACACCTGCAGACCTGCTTCACCGCCTGTGAAGCGACTCCCCTCAGGTGGGGAGCCGAGGGCTCGAAATGGGATCCTTACTGGGGTCCTTGCCATGTGCGCTTACCTGCTGCGCTACTGCCCGAATCCCTATCCCTTTTCTTCTTTACATGCTCCTGCTCCTCCCACCTGTTTCTTTCCCCCTACTCTATGCATTTTTAAAAGTATGCATTTATTTATGAGCGAGAGAGAGAACCAGAGCATTCACTGGCACAGACCATGCTGGGGATCAAACCTGGGAGCTGATGACTTAGAGTCCACTTCTCTATCAATTTCTTCACATTCCTGGCTGGCTTCTCTGTAGTTTCACATGTTAGAATGACTTGGATCAACTCATGTAGTTAGTATATTTAGAAACTGTAATTCACTCAGTAAAAGAAAAAAAAAAAATCTTTTCCTCAAACGTCAAGGATTACCTTGCTCTTGTGCTGGTTTTCATTTACTGTCCTGAGAATTTTATTTTTTCCACCAAGAGATTTCTCACTGGAGTTTCAGCCCTGCACAATTCCACCATTTGTGTTGAACTTATTTCCATCTTTGTCTTTTCTTTTTTAGGTTATGTAGAGGTTGAGAGGGAGAGAGGAGGGACAGAGAAAGGGAGAGATACCAAAGCATTGTTCCACTGCTCTGAAGCTCCCTCTTTTCATGGTGCTCAAAGCCATGTCTGCATGCTTGGTAGTTCATGTTCTGTATTCTACTAGGTGAGGCATCTTTTGACTCCCTAGTGTCCTGAACTTGAATGCTGTGTTTTTCTTTTTATAATGCTGAGGACTCTTGTCTCTTTGTTGCTTGTTTAAAGTATGGTTTTGAAAATGAAAGAATCAAACAATTTGAAAGTTTAAGGAATATGTTAGTAATATGTTTTGTTTTGTTTTTATCTTCATAGAGTGGACAGAAACAAGTATCAAATTCACATTCCACTGCCTCCTAAGATTGACCCAACTGTTACTATGATGCAGGTAAGAATCCATGAAAGGGAAAGGCAATAGCATGATTTTTATTTATTCATTCATTATTTTATCAGAGCACTGCTCAGCTCTGGCTTATGGTAGTGCTAACGATTGGACCTGGAAACTTTGGTGCTTCAGGCATGAAAGGCTTTTGCATAACCATTATGCTATCTCCGCAGCCCTTTCTAATTTCTACATTTAGTAATCTCTTTAAAAAAATTTTTTTTTATTATCTTTATTTATTTATTGGGTAGAGGCAGAAATCGAGAGGGAAAGGAGGGATAGAGAGAGAGTGAGAGACAGAGAGACACCTGCAGCACTGCTTCACCACTTGTGAAGCTTCCCTCCTGCAGGTGGGGACTAGGAGCTCGAACCTGGGTCCTTGTGCACTGTAACATGTGCACTCAACCAAGTGCACCACCACCTGGCCCCTGAGTAAACTCATATTTTTCATAGGTGAAAGATTTAAATTTTTTTTAATAGAGCTCTGCTCTAATAAGTGATAAGTTCTTTATTTGTTTTAAATTTGACTTTTCTTTTAGGGTTCTGGGTTTACTCTTCTGGATAGATCTTTTGGATTAGTATTCACAAGCTTGGTTACATGTTGTACATTTTCACCTCTCTTAGGTGGAGGAAAAACCGGACGTTACATACAGTGATGTTGGTGGCTGTAAAGAACAGATTGAAAAACTTCGAGAAGTAGTTGAAACCCCACTACTTCATGTAAGAGGCTGCATCTGATTCTTTTAAGTTTCTTTTCATAAAGATGTGTCATTCTTTTATGTACTGACCACTTAGATTGCTTTTGTGATAGTATCAAGTTTTTATGTCTTACCATAGTTGAAAGGATAGAGCTGTGGAGAGTTGTTAAGTTTTAGGAGTGAGAAAGCAAAAGGATTGAATAGCTCAATCTATTAAAAAATGGAAAGATCTTCTATTTAAAGGAATAAGGGAAGTAGAAATATAACTTTTACAATATGCCAGCTACATTCAACCTATTAAAAAAAAAAGGAAAGATCTATTTAAAGGCATAAAGGAAATAGAAGTGTAACTTTTGCAATATGCCAGCTGCATTATAGGTGATTATGAAAGAAACCGTGTGCTTTAATAATAACAAGAGGAAATGGACTTAAATTGAAACATTAATCTTGGGAAAATAATGGAAAAATAAGAGATTAACTACCCAATAATACTTTTGTTGTTTAAACATTGTAACTTTTTAATTAGGAAAAGTATTTTACTAAGGCTACATAGTAGAAGTCGTTAAAGTGCTGCCAGTCATATATTTGTACATACATATATATGTATCTATACATAAGTCATTTAGATTTTATAAGAATAAGTAAAATTCTTAGATGTAGACATTGTGGAACTAATTTTCATTTAAATATATTGATATAGAAATGATAGCCTCAAAAATTATGTCTCCATCACAGCCAGAGAGATTTGTTAACCTTGGCATCGAGCCTCCTAAAGGTGTGCTGCTCTTTGGTCCACCTGGTACAGGCAAGACACTCTGTGCTCGGGCAGTTGCTAACAGAACTGATGCTTGCTTCATCCGTGTCATTGGATCTGAACTTGTCCAGAAATATGTTGGTGAGGTAAAGTAAATCAATCACAAAACGTATGTAGCTCTCCAAAGGATTTGTAAGTCATAGATGAAATTAAAACGGCAATTATACATTAAAAAAAAAAAAAGCAAACTGAGAACTGAAATCTCTTGAGTGATTATTAGTAGTTTAGAAATTGAGAAGCCACCAGTCTCATCTGATAGCCATTTGGTCCGTCGTTCCTTCCTACCTTTTTAATTTAATTTATTTATTTATTCATGAGAAATGATAGCAGAGAGAGTAAGAACCAGACATCACTTTGGAACATGTGCTCCTTGGGATTGAACTCAGGACCTCAAGCTTGAGAGTCCAATGCCTTATCTACTACATCACATCCTGGACCATGCTCTTTTTTTTCTTTTCTTTTCTTTTATTTATAAAAAGGTAACACTGACAAGACCATAGGATAAGAGGGGTACAACTCCACACAATTCCCACCACCAAAAGTCCATATCCATCCTTTCCCTTGATAGTTTTCCTATTCGTTAACCCTCTGAGAGTATGGACCCAAGGTCATTGTGAGTTGCAGAAGGTAGAAGGTCTGACTTCTGTAATTGCTTCTCCATAGAACATGGGTGTTGACAGGTTGATCCATACTCCCAGCCTGCCTCTCTCTTTCCCTGGTGGGGTGGGGTCCTGGGGAATTGGAGCTCCCAGACACATTGGTGGGGTTGTCTGTCCAGGGAAGTCTGGTTAGCATCATGCTAGCATCTGGAACCTAGTTGCTGAAAAGAGAGTTAACATATAAAGCCAAACAAATTGTTGACTAATCATGAACCTAAAGGCTGGAATAGTGCAGATAAAGAGTTGGGGGTCTCTGTTTTGTAGGTAGCTAGTAGGCATATTTTAGTTATATTCCAAAGGGCCCATGACTATATATATATATTTTTTTCCTCCCTGAGCCTGAAATCTGATATGCAGGTGGATCTAAGTTATTGTTTGGGAAGATGATGTCATGGCTGGAAAAAGGACCAGAAAGCTGGGTCAGGGAAGGGAGTAGCTCCCTAATATGGGAAAGGGGTATAAATATTGTTGACCGTAAACACCATTAATTTGATGTAATCTGGGGCCCACATTCAGCTTATGAGCCTATGTGACCTCTACATCCCTGTAGATCTGAGCTCACATTCTGTGGTCATGAGTAGGATCGTTCCAAGCTGCCCCAATATCAGGACCCATCTTCCTCAGATGTAGCATAGAGTATGTTGTCCAGCCTCCCTTTGGAGGATGGAACATTCTCTACCGTTGTTGATCCACATTGAGGGCAAGGTCCTATGGGGGCCCACAAAGGGGTCTATTTTGTTGTTCCTCATAGAGATGACCGATAACAATGGAGAGAGGGATTTATTTGAGGTCTAGGCCCATCATGTCTGCTGCACAGCCAAAGAAACTCACAGAATGGGAGAAGATTTTTGTTGTTGTTGTAGTTATTAATGTCATTGTAGTTGGATAGGACGGAGAGAGGAGGGGAAGACAGAGAGTGGAGAGAAAGACACCTGCAGACCTGCTTTATTGCCTGTGAAGCGATTCCCCTGCAGGTGGGGAGCTGGGCACTTGAACCAGGATCGTTATGCCGGCCCTTGTGTTTTGTGCCACCTGCGCTTAACCCATTGCACTACTGCCTGAGTCCTGATCTTTTTTTAAACCCAGGAGCTTGCTCAGCTCTGCCTGTTGGTGGTACTAGTGATTAAACCTGAGACTTCTTGCATGCAAATCCTGTGTGCTACTGCATCTCCCTGTTCCCCCTTGTGGTCATTTGGAAATATGCAGCTGCTTAACTTTGATCAGTTTAATCCCTATTCCCTACTAAGAAAGGCAACTTTAAAAAATATATATAATTTTTATTTATAAAAAGAAAACACTGATAAAACCATAGGATAAGAGGGGTACAACTCCACACATTCCCACCACCAGAACTCTCTATCCCATCCTCTCCCCTGATAGCTTTCTTATTCTTTATCCCTTTGGGAGCATGGACCAAGGAACATTATGGGGTGCAGAAGGTGTAAGGTCTGTCTTCTGTAATTGCTGCCCTGCTGAACATAGGCATTGACAGGTCCACTCGTACTCCCAGCCTGTCTCTTTCCCTGGGGAAGTGGGGCTCCAGGACATATTGGTGGGGTCGTCTGCCTAGGGAAGTCTGGTTTGCATCATGGTAGCATCTGGAACCTGGTGGCACCGATGGTCAGAAATCCTTCCCTGTCCCAAGAATCCCAGGTTTAAAGCTGCTTTTCTCTGGAGCTCACACCAAGTGTTGTCTCCAAGTCGCCATCTTGGCTCCGCCACCAACTTTTTTTTTCTATAGAGCTGATCTGTAACATAAACATTCTAAAAATGCCTGGTAATTTAAAACTATTCTCATTTCAGGGGCCCTGTTTTCTGTCCTGCTGAGAGGGAGAGAACAGCGTATGCTTGTGTGTATGTTTGTACACACCTATACACATGTATTGACATTTTTCATTATAGAAAAAGTCTAAGACTATACATGCTGTATCTGAAATAGTTAAAATTAGTATATTTATAAAATTAGGAAATGAATTTCATATGTTGAGACATTCAACTTAGAAATCAAATTTACTTATCAGGAATTCTAAGTGATGGATCATCTGCTTTTATTTTCCCAGGTTTTACTGCTCGGATAATCATTGTTTAACAGTGTTTATTTGACCCTCTTCAAATCTTAGTGTTGCCAACTATTTATTAGATACAAAACTGTGAATTTAATGTTGTTTTGAGGCTAATAAATAGGAATATTAAAAATTTTAAAATATGATACATTTTTTAAAGACCTTAAAACCAACTCTGAATTAAGATATTTTTCTCATTAGGGAGCTCGAATGGTTCGCGAACTCTTTGAAATGGCTCGAACAAAAAAAGCCTGCCTTATCTTCTTTGATGAAATTGATGCTATTGGAGGTAGGAATGGTGGTGTGAAAAACTACTTTAGGGCCAAGTTTAATAGAATTTTAAAAGTGCTATATGTAGATTTCTCCCGGTATGCTAATTTTGTACAGAATTCTAATTCCAAATCTTTTGTGATCTCTGGCACACTGGAGCCACAGATTCATACCAAAAGAGTTCTATCATAGGGGAGAAAAGTAACTTTACATCTCACTACTATTTTTTTTCTTTATTGGGGATTCATGTTTTACATTTGACAGTAAATGCAATAGTTTGTACATGCATAACATTTTTCAGTTTTCCACATAACAATACAACCCCCCCTATGTTCTCTGTCATTCTTTTTGGACCTGTACTCTCCCTCCCACCCACCCCAGAGTCTTTTTTTTTTTTTAATTTCTTTATTAGGGAATTAATGTATTACATTCGACAATAAATACAATAGTTTGTACATGCATAACATTTTTCAGTTTTCCACATAACAATACAACCCCCACTAGGTCCTCTGTCATCTTTTTTGGACCTCTACCCCCCACCCACCCCAGTCTTCTACTTTGATGCAGTACACCACCTCCAGTTCAGGTTCTATTGCTGTTTTCTCTTCTGACCTTGTTTTTCAACTTCTGCCTGAGCTCACTACTATTTCTTTTCTTTTGTTTTTTAATATTTAATTTATTTATTTTCCTTTTTGTTGGCTTTATCATTGTTGTGGTTATTATTGTTGTTATTGATGTTGCTGTTGCCAGATAGGACAGAGAGAAATGGAGAAAGGGGGGGGGAAGACAAAGGTGGGGAGAGAGACACCTGCAGACCTGCTTCACCGCTTGTGAAGTGACCCCCCTGCAGGTAGGGAGCCGGGGGCTGGAACCGGGATCCTTACGCTGGTCCTCGAGTTTTGCGCCATGTGCGCTTAACCCGCTGTGCTCCAGCCCGACCCCTGAGCTCACTACTATTTCTAAGTCTTTTTCTTTGTACTTAACCTACGTTAATTGGTACAACCTATGTATTCATACTAAACAAATCCTAAATTGGAATGCAACTTCATTTAACATGTTAAGAAGTCACCAGGGCATTATTTAAGCATGGTTTTTCACAAAGCATACATAAAATGTTATTCTTAGCTTTATAAATTTGATGAAATAACAGTGTTATTTTTGTGGCCTAGACATCATTTTAACTAACTCTGAACTTCAATTTGCTCATCTTGGAAAGGAAGTAGTAATTTCTGCCTTATCACATGGGTTTTTGAGAAATTCAAATTAAGTAATAAATGTGATAGACTTTGGAAAACCTAAATTGTCCTATTGGCTTTGGCTATTTATGCAGTATGTAATAGTAATACTCCATAATATTTAGAAAAATATCCTATATGCAGAGAGTTGTTCTTATTTTTTAAAATTATTTATTTATTTCACCTTTTTGTTGTCCTTGTTGTTTATTGATGTCATCATTGTTGGATAGGACAGAGAGAAATGGAAAGAGATGGGGCAGACAGAGGGGGAGAGAAAGATAGACACCTGCAGACCTGCTTCACTGCCTGTGAAGCAACCTCCCTGCAGGTGGGGAGCCGGGGGCTCGAACCAGGATCCTTACACCAGCCAGTCCTTGACATGCACTTAACTTGCTGTGCTACTGCCCGGCTCCCAAGAGTTGTCATGACAGAAAATGAGTTGAAAATATAGTGGAATCTTGTAAACACTGCTCAAGGATGATGATTAGGTTTATCTAATGTCTTGCTTTTAAACTAGATGGCATTGCTGGTTTGGAAATTATGTCGGTATGTTCAAGGATTGTAATTTGACCACAATGTATCAATATAATAAGATTGAAGATTTTATTTTAAATTTATTTTTATAGTATTATTGGAATAGACCTTATGGTGTCAGAATGTTCTGAAGTTATGTTTTCCACAGTGGGCTGTGCATAAAACAGGATAATATTTCTTTGTATTTTAATCTCATTTTAAATATTTCTATGTTTTGTATTTTATAACAAATAATGATTAATACAGTAGTATGTATTTTATATTTTAAAAAGGAAAGTATATATTTGGAAGTTGTTTTTGCTACTTTGGTTGACATGAATCTAGTATACTCTGATTTATACAAGTCAGTGTGACAGTATGTTATAGTTTTATTGTATTACAGACGTAGTCATTTATCATTTTTTTATTGCCTCTATGGCTATTGCTGGAGCATGGTGTATGCATGGTGAATCTGCCACACCTGGCAGCTGTTTTTTTCTTTTTTTTTTTATAGAGACAATTTGAGATGGGAAAGAGGAGGTCAAAAGGAAATGAAGGAGACACCTGTAGTACTGCTTTATCACTTGAGAGGCTTCCTCTTTGCAGGTGGGGAGCAGGGGCTTGAACCCTGACCTTGCACCTGGCAATGTGTGCACACTACTAGGTGCCACTGCCTGGCCTCTAGACAGTCTTTTTTTTTTTTTTTTTGATAGGGCAGAAAGGGAGACCGGGGTGGGGGGGAGAGGGAGAGAGAGAGAGAATGAGAACGAGACACCTGTAGCAGCTGCTTCTCCACTAATGAAATTTCCCCCTGCAGTGGGGACTAGGGGCTTGAACCCGGGTCCTTGTGCTTGGTGGCATGTACATTGTACCACCTACCACCCAGCTTGACAGTCATTTTATTGACAGTTTAGAGAAATTTCATATAGTATAATAGCCTTTACATATAATCAAGCACCATTATGATGGTAAAGTTTGCATGTATTCTGTTGCTTCACCCAGGTATATATTACATTAATTTATTGCACAAAAGTGAAGGACTCTGGGGGTGTCAGGTCCTGGATCATGATGGTGAAGGAAGATCTAGGTTGGGGGTTAGAGTGTTATGCAGAAAACAGAAAATTACACATGTACCAACTATTTTACTGTCTACTGTAAATCATTAATCCCCCAATTAAAAAATTAAAAAACAAAAAACACAATAGTGTTAATTAATCTTAAGATGATTCCTTTTTAAGGCAATGATTCACTTTATATATAAATATTTTGGTTTATTAATTGACTTTGGATAGAGACAAATTGAGAGGGAAGGGGAGTGGGATAGAGAGGGAGAGACACCTGCAGCACTGTTTCACCACTCAAAGCTTTCCCCTGGCAGGTGGGCACTAAGGGCTTGAACCTGGGTCCTTGTGTGCTGTGATGTGTGTTCTCAACCATGTGCTCCACCACCCTGATCCATTTTATAATTAGTACAGTTTTGTTTGTTTGTATCTGTAAAACTGCCTTCTCTTTTATGACTTGCTTAAAATTGATGGTGTTTGTTTAGGCATGATCTAAGATGAGATTTACAGTATTTTCTTTTAGAAAAATATTTCCTTTTTGTTGCCCTTGTTTTTATTGTTGTTATAGTTATTATTGTGTTGATGTCATTGTTGTTGGATAGGACAGAGAGAAATGGAGAGAGGAGGGGAAGACAGAGGGGGAGAGAAAGACACCTGCAGACCTGCTTTACCACCTGTGAAATGGCTCCCCTACAGGTGGGGAGTTGGGGGCTCGAACCGGGATCCTTATGCCTTACGCTGGTCCTTTCGCTTTGCACCATGTGCGCTTAACCCATTGCACACCGCCTGACTCCCTCAAAACTATTTTCAGGTTATGCATGGTGCTTCTTTAAGGTGAACTCAATGAACTTATCTTACCCTCCTTTTCTTCTCAGGGGCTCGTTTTGATGATGGTGCTGGAGGTGACAATGAAGTTCAGAGAACAATGTTAGAGCTGATCAACCAGCTGGATGGTTTTGATCCTCGAGGCAACATTAAAGTGCTAATGGCCACAAACAGGCCTGACACTTTAGACCCAGCACTGATGAGGCCAGGGAGACTAGATCGAAAGATTGAATTTAGCTTACCTGATCTAGAGGTAAGAAAATCATCCATTTAAGAAGAGTATTTATTTTTTTTTTCTTCCTGTGATGGTTTTCCACTCTGAAATTTATCAATTCTATTTATCCTTAGGGTCGGACTCACATTTTTAAGATTCATGCTCGTTCAATGAGTGTTGAAAGAGATATCAGATTTGAATTGCTCGCACGACTGTGTCCAAATAGCACTGGTAAGTCAAAAAATCTTGCTTTTATTTGCTGGCCTCTGTTCAGGCTGATTTAATTAAACTTTTTTTTTTTCTTTCCTTTCTCCTTCCTTCTTCCTTTCTTTTCTTTTTGGAAAAAGGTGCTGAGATTAGAAGTGTCTGCACAGAAGCTGGTATGTTTGCCATCAGAGCACGGCGAAAAATTGCTACTGAGAAGGATTTCTTGGAAGCTGTAAATAAGGTCATTAAATCCTATGCCAAATTTAGCGCTACTCCTCGCTATATGACGTACAACTGAGCCCCAAAAGCTTCATGAGAATACTTCTAATTGAAACCTGGATGTTATATTATGTTGTCTTTTTAATAACCATTTCACATACAAAATAAATGGTTTCAAAACTATGCTTTTTCAGATGTCTTTTTTTTTAATACAGTAAAAGCTAAAATCTGGGCAGGGGTAGATAGTATAATGGTTATGCAAAACAAACTCTCTGTCATGCCTGAGGCTCCAAAGTCCCAGGTTCAATCCTCCGCACCACCATAAGCCAGAGCTGAGCAGTGCTCTGGTTAATTAAAAAAACAAAACAAAACTGAAATTTGATGTCATTAGGTAAAAAAGTTTATTGTATGTTGACTATCTTCAGTTTTTCTTTTCCTTTTTTTCTTTTGACTATGCACTGCTCAGCTTGGGCTTATGGTGGTGTTGGGAATTAAACTTGGGACTTCTGAGCCATAGCCATGAAAGTGTGTTGTGTAACTGCTGTGCAGTTTCCCTGGCTCTTTTTTTTTACCTACTAGTATTTATATCACAGTATAATTCCTTAAAGCAATTAGCATTATATTGTAGGAATTTGCTACATAGGTGCTGTGCATAACTTATCTCATTGCATCCTACTATCTGCTTGGTCAGATGGAGTTTGATTTATGGGTTCAAAAGCTTTTCTACCTAATTTACATATAGCAAAACTGAGTTCAAGTTCATGTTTGTCAGTTCCATCATGATAGGGAAGTACAATTAGCAAGCGCTGTATTCAGATGCTCCTAGTTTACATTAATCAAGTCCTAGTTTACATTAATCAAGTTCTGGCAAATGCTAGAAGAATCAAGTCCTACTAAAAGGTAGTCACGAATCACTTAGCAACAAGGATATACCCTGAGAAATGCTCTCTAGGTGATCACATTGCTGTACAAGCATCACTGAGTGCAATTACAAAGGCTTATGGGGGTAGGGCGGTTAAGCACACATGGCATGAGGCGCAAGGACCGGCATTAAGGATCTGGGTTTGAGCCCCCGGCTCCCCACCTGCAGATGGATCACTTCCTAAGAGGTGAAGCAGGTCTGCAGGTGTCTTTTTCTCCCTCTCTCTGTCTCCCCCTCCACTCAATTTCTCTCTTGTCTTATCCAACAACAACAATAATAACGATAAACAACAAAGGCAACAAAAGGGGGAAAAATAGCCTCCAGGAGCAGTGGATTCACAGTGCAGGCACTGAGCACCAGCGATAACCCTGGAGGCAAGAAAAAAGCTTAGGTGGCACAGCCTGCTACACACCTCAGCTGCATGTTATGATCCAATATGGGACTACAGTTACATCTGCGGTTAATTAATTGGTGGCTATAATGTTAAGTGACTGTGTCTATGTCTAGTTAGAAAAGCACTTCTGTGACACCCTAAAGCTCTAATTCTTCCCCGGGAAACTCACCTCTACAGAGTCCTACCCTACTAGGGAAAGATAGAAATAGGTTGAGGGTATGATTGACCCACCAACATCCATGTCCAGTGAAGAAACAATTATAGAAACCAGAACTCCCATCTTTTGCACTCCATAAAGGATTTTGGCCCATACTCCCAGCAGGGGAGAAATGATTCAGAGAGCTCTGAACTCCAATTCTATCAGGACCCAGTAAGAGAAGAGGAAAAAAGGAAGGACATTTGGAAGTAATAATAGATGCTAGTGTGACTTGGAAAGGAAGAGGAGATGGGACCATGGAGGGTGGGAAATATATATGTATATATATGACAGTTGTAGAAATAATAGTTAAACCATAGTTGCAACCTTGGGAGAAGTGCTGTAGCTTCCTGTAATCTTACCAAAATAGCTTATTGGCACATAACATACATTTTGATGTTATTTTATTTATTTATTTATTTATTTTTTGATGTTATTTTTTTTTCCTTACTACGTTGAATGATAAAACTTTGGCCAACCTTTTTTTTTAAGCATCTGATGTAATATTTTATTAGAGCCGGCCTATGGTGGCATATGGGGGATTGAACCTGCGACTGGAGTCTTCTCGCATACATTGTGCTATCTTTCCTGCTTTCTTTCTTTTTTAGGTTTTTATTTGTTATTCAGTAAAGACTGAAAAATTGAGAGGGGATGGAGAGGTAGAGAGAAGTAGACACACCTCCAGCCCTGTTTCACCCTCGTGAAGCTTTCTTCCTGCAGGTGGAGATCAGGAGCCTAAACCCAGATCCTTGTGCATTGTAATGTGTTCGCTTAACCAGGTGTACCACCACCTGGCTTCTCTCCTGCTCTCTAATTACATTAGACAGAGTTTTGCATGACTGAGGATAAGAGAAGCCAGAGTACCACTGAGGTACATGTAAGACTGGTTCTTAAAACAGGGACCTCACCTGTATGAGTCTTGTATTCTACCAGTTGAGCTATTTCCTTACTAATTTTTTTTAATTTTTATTTTTTATATTTTATTTATTTTCCCTTTTGTTGCCCTTGTTGTTTTAATTGTTGTAGTTATTATTGTTGTTACTGATGTCATTGCTGTTGGATAGGACAGGAATGGAGAGAGTAGGGGAAGACAGAGGGGGAGAGAAAGATAAGACACCTGCAGACCTGCTTCACCTGTGAAGTGACCCCCCCCCCCCCCCCGCAGGTGGGGAGCCCGGGGCTCTAACTAGGATCCTTATGCCCACCCTTGTGCTTTGCACCATGTGTGCTTAAGCCGCTGCACTACCGCCTACCAGGCACTTCTTAGTTCTGTTTTATGGTGGTGTGGGGAACTGAACCTGGGACTTTGGAGCTTCAGGCATGAGAGCCTCTTTGCATAACCATTATGCTATCTATCCCCACCGAAAATTATTTCTTTTTTTTTTTTTAATATTTATTTATTCCCTTTTGTTGCCCTTGTTTTATTGTAGTTATTGTTGTTGTCGTTGTTGGATAGGACAGAGAGAAATGGAGAGAGGAGGGGAAGACAGAGAGGAGGAGAGAAAGATAGACACCTGCAGACCTGCTTCACCGCCTGTGAAGCGACTCCCCTGCAGGTGGGGAGCCGGGGTTCGAACCGGGATCCTTATGCCGGTCCTTGTGCTTTGCGCCACCTGTGTTTAACTCACTGCACTACAGCCTGACTCCCCGAAAATTATTTCTTACCCAACCGCTAAGTCTTCTTTGCCACCCACCATAACTACCTCCTTACCCTAGAACTCATAAATACCGAGACCAAGCACAATAAAGAATGTTTTTATTGCAGTTCATTCATAAATAATGCAAAATAGCAAATCTGAATAGATTTCTAGTTCACAAAAGAATAAGTTGATTACATAGGAAATACTGTGTTGCATTAAAACATTTAAGTATGGATGTTTTCAAGCGGAAAAATTAAAGCCCTCATAATCCCCAGCCAATATCTTTAACTTTTCATTTCCATAAGCTTAGCTTAATTAGAAAAAAAAAAACTCTATAACTGCCCTATTTTTTCTGGATAGAACCAACCATTTTTTAGGTTGTAATAAACACAGTCGACTAACGTTATTTAACGTTTTGATAAATGCAAGCAATTAGGATCTACTCATTGATAATTTTTTCATATAGCCACATACATCTTGAACCACACATGCAACCTAACATGTTTAAAGTTCTGAGGAGTAGTGACATTCCAATTAGTTCCCTGGTGAAAGTCTACGTACGCATTAGGTGTACAATCAGTTATTTGAAAAATGGGTTTTTCTGCATGCATGTCTTTACATATACCATCAACACAAGTGTAGCATGTTTGCATGCTATTTGAAAAGAGAATTCAGTTGTAATTTTACCTAAAATATGTATGTACATGTATTTGTGTAGACATGAGCATCAATTCATATCTATGTTTATACTTACATTGGTACTGGTAAATCAACCCAAGGAATTTATGACTTTAGAACAACATATAATGTTCTTTTAAAACACGTAACATTTAAAAAAATGTGATTTGATTTATAAAACAATTTCCACAAAGCTCAGTTTCATTGATTACATAAAGTGAAATACTACATACCATTATAATAAAGGAAAAAAAAAACAACAGTTGTTCCCAAAGGCAAAACAGTTTTTCAAGATGGTCAAACTTATATTTAAGTAAGTAGGCAGGTTACCTGGTACAATGCTAACTTTTGAATATTTTATTGAATTTGGGGGGGGGGGTGGCTTCAAAACATTGTAAGCATTTGGGTTGGCTATATATTTAGATAACTAGATACTATTTTTACCCATTTTCAAGTCAGTTTATAACAATACTCAAACTACTACAAAGGCTCTAAACATTGAATCCTAAATGCATTCTTGAAAGGTACATTAGAAAGGACTACTGCCAGTTCCACACTCACTAAAACAAACAAGCTCACACCAAGTTAAGTTTTGTTTGATTATAGAATTTAGATAGATTAAAGGAACAGACAATCATGGTGCCTTCTTTGTCACTTTTCTCCCTCCCCTGACCCCCAGACAACGGCCCACTCCCTATCCACACTCTCTTAACACCTAACATATTCCTTAGATAACCACCATGCTATTGCCCCAGCTCACCTAATATTTACTCCAGGCTACATTCCTTAGGTTTGCTACCTTCTCCATACACACATGAATGCAGAACCTTTTTTTTTTTTTTTTTGATTTTTAAAATTTTTAATTTTTTTAAATTTCTTTACTGGGGAATTAATGTTTTACATTCAATAGTAAATACAATAGTTTGTACATGTATAACATTTCCCAGTTTTCCATATAACAATACAACCCCCCACTAGGTCCTCTGAATCCTTGGATCTGTATTCTCCCCACCCACCTTTTACTTTGGTGCATTTTTTTTAACCAGAGCGCTCCTTAATTCTGGCTTATGGTGGTGCTATGGATTGGATTTGGGACCTTTGATGCCTCAGGCATGAAAGTCTTTTTACATAAACATGCTATCTCCTCAGCCCCCAGAATCAGTCAGTCAGTCAGTCAGTCAATCTATCTATCTATCTATCTATCTATCTATCTATCTATCTATCTATCTATCTCTTTGGAGATAGTCCCCTTTCTCTGTTACAAAGATAAGGGTACATAATCAACCATATGGAGTAGATGTTTTAGATGTTATCTGAGCATTAGAAAATGTGCTACTCCCAGGGCTTACAGAGGATTCATGTCTTTTATTATTTTGCTAAGTCCTACTGAAAATAAGATAGTTAATTAGGATCCAATTGTCAGCTCCCATATAGTTATACAGGGTCAAGGTCCATGGCAGGGGTGGGGAATGTATAGTGGTTTGAATCTGCCAAGGCAACTGCAGACAGGACTCAAAATTGAATAAATGGCACTTTCAGCTGGGAGGTGGTACACCTGGTTGAGTACACATACTACATTGTGTAATAACTAGGGTTTTTTTGCTTGTTTGTTTTTTTAACATTGTAAGCATTTGGGTTGGCTATATGTTTGGAGAACTAGATACCACTTTTACCCATTTTCAAATCAGCTTATAACAGCACTCAAATCATACTACTCTACTTTCTCAATTTCTTTGTCCAAAATAAACAAATATTGGGCTCGAACCAGGATCTTTACACCAGTCTTTGCGCTTTGTGCCAAGTGCACTTAATCCGCTGTGCTGCCGCCCTACCCCTAGTGCTTGAGTATTATGACATGCACTCAACCAAATATACCAACCACCCAGTCCATGAACTTTTCTCATAGCAATATTAAGTGCTAATTTTTAAGTAGACAACCTTGTATGGCCCATAAATGATGTTATAAATAAATAGCCAAAAGAACTTTGGTAATAAAAAGGTACCCCATCCTTAGGAGTTTGCTGAATCTGGGCTCATAATTGTTTTCAAACATACTTCATTTATCTATTCATAAGGCAGAAAGTTCAACCACTGTCATTGATTTGAATAAAGCAAAGGACTTCTCTATATGGGACTTTCCTGACATTATGGTTGCTGTGTAACCTAGAAGTAAGATTAGTCTAGTCCCTGTATCAATGTGGTATACTCATTTTGATAGGGCAGTATGGACCTATATTTGACATAGAGCTGAAACACAGACATGTATAGACTAGCAGCCATTAATGTTCAGGAAGAAGATGGAGAAGCTTGACTAAGTGAAAAAAAAAAATCAGGAAATTTTGTACTAAATGAAGTAATTTTACATTCCAATATATTTACATAAAAAGTAGATCCTGAAATGCAAAGGCATGCTGAAACAAAAACACACTTTCCTCCACTAATACTTAAATGCTTCCTATATACACAGTAGAATTCTAACCAAAATAGCTTAAACATTTAAGAACAGCAAAGTTAAATCCAAAATGTTAAGATGTAGACATATATTTTTGTACATTATTTTTCTTTTTTTTAAATTTATTTCTTTATTGGGGAATTAATGTTTTACATTCAACAGTATGTACATTATTTTTCATTCTGTTAGGACCTAGGACTTGGATATTTTCTGTGTAAAGTATTTGTTGAAGAGTGGTGCTAAAGAACATATAGCAAAATATATAGTTTAAAAATCTGTAAATTCCACTTTAATGACTGCAATGATGTGGACCCTTTTATAAAAGTTCCTAGTATCAGCTGAAGTTCTACAACTATATGCTCTTTCAGAAGGCAGTCTGTATTAGAAAGCAGATGTATCTGATCTTATGTGTAATGATTGCAAAGGAAATAACTGGATGGAAATCTAATTTCACTCTATGTAAAGTAGTAATGAGAAAGGTGAGCTCTTCTTTGAGTTAAATTAATAAAGTGACTGGCAAACCTGACAGTAATTAAAGCAAACAAACCACATAGTTTGGTTTCAAGTAGGCTCGTGCTAGTGTAGTTCTTGCTGGGATGTGAACAATTTTCTCTTGTGTTATCTCTATGAAAACTAAAATACGGATTCCATAAGAAAACATATAAAAAGGACAAAATGCTTATTAGCAGAAAATCTTAACAGAAGTGACTTTATGACAAGTTCACTTTGGTATGTTGATATAATGAGTAAGGAATGTAAGAGCTCCAGAAGTTCCAGGTTCAATTCCTGGCATCACCACATGCCAGAGCTGAGCAGTGCTTTGGTTGGTCTTTCTTTAAACATAAATCAACAGTTTAAAAATATTCATTTTATTTTTTAAAAATCGTATATTTATGGGAGAGGCAATCCGTATCACTTTAGCAGATGCAATGCTAGTGTTCAAACTCAGGACTTAATGTTTGAGGATCCATTCTGTTACCTCCCAAGTCCCAAGATTTATTTGAAAAAAGAACTGTAAGAACAAGAACTTTTGATGATCAATTGCCTTGAAGGTTCTCCCCTCCTTTAGAACATTCCATATTTCTATATCAATTTGAAAATTGATTGGAATAAGCATCTAAATTATAGGCTTAATGCTGAATTTTGTAAAAGGATAAACTGTTAACTACTAAGGATTTTTAGTGAAGATATTAAACTGTACCTCTTAAAATCTTTATTACTTTACTGTTAACAACCACAAAGCTGGGGGTCCTAGGGGCCACAACTGTGACAATATGAGCACCAAAACAACTAGTAAGACTGAATAACATTGAAACTATAAAAATTCATGATTCTATAATGATACTAAAAAAAAAAGCGAGAATTCTAAAAGAGCCTAATTTGTCACCATTGATCAAATCAGCTTATTACTTGGAAGTTGATAAGTAATATAATGTCCAGCTTGCCTTTCAAAGAAGCCCCATACAGACAACTAACTTACTGTACTTGTGGATGACCAAATAGTTCAAGTTGAGCAGGAAAGCTGTAATTTATATTGTGACATCAGCTAATAAATACAGAAGAAATGAGAGAATTAGGAAAAAAATCATAAACGTTAATTAAATTACTGATCTACAAAAGGAATACCATTTGATGTTAAACCCCAAACCCCTGGGTGAATGGGTAATAGGGATCAAGATAAAACAGTGATCTAGACTCAATAATAGGCTAGATAGGATATGCCTTTTGATATCTGAAGCATGTGTTTCATCTATGCCATAGCCTAGCAAAAAAATCCTATTCAAATCAATAAAATATTTAGATAAAATTTCTATATTTTAGTTAATACAGGAAGTATAGGAATAAACTAAGTAACACCTTTAGAAAGTAACTAGAGGGTAGGGATAGATAGCTTAATGGTTATGCAAAGAGACTCTCATGCCTGAAACTCCAAAGCCCCAAGTTCAATTCCCCACATCATAAGCCATAGCTGAGCCATGCTATGGTAAAATAAATAAGTAAATCAAAATAAAAGAGTTACGATAAAATAAACTTAAGGTATCAAGGAAACTTTCAAACATAAAATGAGTAACTGGACACTTTCACAAAGCAGGGTTCTACAAGGTGACGGCCCCTTTTGCAAGTCAATGTCACTAAAAAGAAAGGACTATGTCAGACTTAATAAAAAGACTTTAGGAACCTAGAAAGATATGATCAATGTAAGGCTACAAAATGAAAACTTGAACAAACCTGTAAGAAAATTGGAGACTACTGGTGAAATTCAAATACAGTCTGAGGTATACATGTTCTGGAATAAGAAGGGATATTGCTTACTAAAAATTAATAAACAGCAGAACACTGTAGAAGATGATGTTGTAGTTGAAAGATGTGAATACAGAGTACATATGCATAGAAAAAGATCTGGAAGGATATACATTCGAGTTGTTAGTGATAATCTTTGGTGGCAATACAATATTTTCATTTTCTTATTTTTGTCTATTTTCTCCAAAATACACTTACATTGTTTCTATAATTAATAAAAGTTTTTTTTTGTTTTATTATCTTTATTTATCAGGTAGAAGCAGCCAGAAATTGAGCCAGAACAGAGAGGGAGAGAGACACCTGCAGCCCTGCTTCACTACTCGTGAAGCTTTCCCTCTGTAGGTGGGGGCCGGGGGCTTGAACTCAGGTCCTTGTGCACTGTAACCTCTGCACTCAACCAGGAGCACCACCACCTGGTCCCCATAAAAGGTTGTTTTAAAAGAATAACTTTTGGGAGTTGGGTGATAGTGCAGTGGGTTAAGCGCAGGTGGCACAAAGCGCAAGGACTGTAGTAAGGATCCCGGTTCAAGCTCCCGGCTCCCCACCTGCAGGGGAGTGGCTTCACAGGTGGTGAAGCAGGTCTGCAGGTGTCTATCTTTCTCTCCCCCTCTCTGTCTTCCCCTCCTCTCTCCACTTCTCTCTGTCCTATCCAACAACAATGATATCAATAACAATAATAATAACTACAACAATAAAAAGGGCAACAAAAGGGAATAAATAAATTAATAGAAAAAAAAAGAATAACTTTTAGAAAATCATGGGCTTGCCCCATCTGCTGGACGATTCTGTTTACAGAAACTGTAGATCAACAACTACAAAACCAAGGTACCACTCACTACTCATCTGGTGACAGCACATCTGATTTACAGGTCAGATACTAAAAAGTAACAGAAATGTCACTACATGATAAATGCAGGCAGGAGGCCAATTCATATTTGAAATTTTCAATAAAAATAAAGCACAAGGAAGGTACATCTTGCTATGCATCATTCACCCTCCAAATCAAGCCTTGACTACTAATACTTAGCCTTGGGAAAAAACATCTATTGCCTGGTAAAGTTATTGTATTTATGAAAAGCTAATGCCCCTTCTATGCCTCCGGAGTGGCGTTGGGCTCTGTATCCTCCTGGGGAGGAGGAGCTGAGGCTTGCTCAGCAAGCGCCTCTCGAAGTTGGCTGCCCAAAACTGCATCGTGAATGTTGTGGAAGAGCAGCTCCAGTAAGGCAGGGTTTTCAAAAAAACGGTTTCGAGTGAGGTCATTCACAACTTGTGCTATAAAAGAAGAAAAGAAGATTAGTTCATGCTTCTGGGTGTTAGTCTTGAACAAACATGTATAAAAAAAAAAAAAAAGAAAGAAAAAGTCACAGGCTGGGAGGTGGAGCAATGGCTAGAATGTAGGACTTGGAAACATGAGGTCCCAAGTGTTAGAGTGATGATGCTCTGGTTCTCATGTCAGGTAAATTTAAAAAAAAAAATGTTTTTAAACCAGAGCCCTGTTCAACTCTAGCTATGGTGGTGCGGGGGATTGAACCTGAGAGTTAGGAGCCTCAGGCATGAGAGTTTTTTCGCATGACCATTATGGTCTTTATCTCTGCCCAGGTAAATAAAATCTTTTAAAAAATTAAGTCTTTTTTTTTTGGCCATCAGGGTTATCATTGGGGTTCTGAGCCAGTACTATGAATCCATGGCTCCCAGTGGCCATTCTCCCCCACCCCCTTTCTGTTTTATTTAATAGGACAGAGAGAAATTTAGAGGGATGGGGGAGATAGATAGGTAGATAGACAGATAGATAGAGAGAGAGGAAGAAAGAAAAAAAGAAAGAAAGACGTGAAAATCTGCTTCACTACTTATAAAGCATCCCACCCCTGCAGGTGGGGAGCAGAGGCTTGAACCTGGTTCTTGAGCATGATAATGTGTGCACTCAACTGAGAGGGCCACTATTTGGCCTCCCAATAGTCACATTTTTATGTAATTCATTTTTATATGGTGCTGGAGCATGGACTCAGGGCTTCAGACATACTCAGTAATGCTGAGGATCCTCACAGTCCCAATTAAAAAAAAAAATCTTTATCTAAGGAGAGAGAGACAGAAAGAGGAGAAACATGACAGCACAGCTTCCTTATCCATGCAGCTCCTTCAGGATCATCAATGGTACCCTCATGGAGTGCCAGGACTAGAACCCAGTCATAGGAGAAACTCTAACAGGCAAGTTATCTCTGCCTCCATATACTTTTTTTCTTTTTTAAAAAAGATTTTATTTATTTATTCATGAGAAAGAGGAGGAGAGAGAGAGAGAGAGAGAGAAAGAAAGAACCAGACATCACTCTGGTACATGTGCTGCGGGGGATTGAACTCAGAATCTCACTATTGAGAGTCCAGTGCTTTATCCACTGAGCCACCTCCCGGACCACCCATCCTATGTAGTTTGAATATTAAAGTAATATAGTAAAAGATTCACACCAGTCTCTGTCATACTTCAGTATCAACATACTTCTAGTCACAATTACTTTCAGTATTTTCAGCTCCAGAGAATAAATCCAGAGGCTTACATACATGCAACACCACTGGGCAGAAGCCTCCTGAGCCCAAATTAAAAAAAAAAGTGGACTTATTTTATTGTGACTTAGGAGTCGGTGCAGTGATTAGAGAGCTGAACTTACAGGCATGAGGACTTGGGGTTGATTTCCAGTATCACATGTGCCAGGGTGAGAGTCTGGTTCTCTCTCTCCTCTATAACTAATGAGTGAATAAATACTTCTAAAGATATATTTTAGGGCTGGGTGGTGGTGCACCTGGTTAAGTGCACATGTTACCATGTGCAAGGACCCAGGTTCAAGCCCCTGGGCCCCACCTATAGGAGGGAAGCTTCACGAGTGGTGAAGTAGTATATGTGTCTCTACGTCTCTCTCTCTCTCCCATCCTTTTTCTCTCTCAATTTCTCTCTGTCCTACCAAATTAAATAAATAAGTAAAGTTAAATTTTTTAAAATTATTTAAAAAAGATATATATATATATATATATTTTTTTTTTCAGTACCAGGGATCAAACTGGGAACTTTAGTTATGAAAGTCCAGTCATCTACCAGTTGAGCCACTTCTCCAACTACCCATTTTTGAAATTCATCCTTCCTTCCTTCCTTCTCCCTCCCCGTACTTCTTCCTTCCCTTTTCCCCTCTTCCTTTCTTTCTCTCTCTCTCTTTCTTTCTCTTCTACTGAGAGAAAGAGGTGAGATAGCACAACACCTCTCCACTTCTCTTAGGAACATCCTAGCCCTATCCATGGTGCTCCTATTTCAAACCCAGGGCTTAGCACATTGTAAATCACATACTCTACCAGGTGAGCTATCTCCTAGTACCCTAGTAGTTCTTTATGTAAATAAAGATAAATATATTTTCTCCTTTCCTTAATTAAGTGATATCATACATATGTTATTCTAGATATATTTTTGTGTAGAATCCATCATTGTGTATAATGTTGCAGAAATGAGGGGAGCCAGGCTTGCTAAAGTCATTGTGGTGATAGAAATGTGTTAGCCTCAGAAGCTACTGAGGTGGTCCTTTCTATCCTACTATAGTGTTACTGTCAGTTACTGAATTTTTATAGTCTAATAAGTAAAATAAAATAATTTACTTTGATAATCTTGATCTTTGAATGATTACAGAGAATAGAGCTTAATGAGTACCTAGACATTAATAAGTTCATGTATTAGAACTTGCGATATATTTTTAAAAGATTTAAAAAAAAAATTTATTTATTTTCCCTTTTGTTGCCCTTGTTGTCTTTTTTATTGTTGTTGTAGTTATTATTGTTGTTGTTATTGATGTGGTTGTTATTGGATAGGACAGAGAGAAATGGAGAGAGGAGGGGAATACAGAGGGGGGAGAGAAAGATAGACACCTACAGACCTGCTTCACCACCTGTGAAGCGACTCCCCTGCAGGTGGGGAGCTGGGGGCTGGAACCCGGATCCTTACGCCGGTCCTTGCGCTTTGCGCCACCTGCGCTTAACCCACTGCGCTACCACCCGACTCCCGTGAACTTGCGATATTTTATTTCTCTTTGATAATGTCTTTTCAAATCAAAGTTACAAAGTTGTTTTCAGCTATGGTTAAGTTACATTCCCCTCCCTTTGTAATAAAAATTTTTAAAAATGAATATCTGTTATATAATCTTTTAACTTGATTTTTAAAATCACAGCATGGTATTCTATACTGTGTAATTGCCTTAGTTTACTTAACTGGCCTTTTTTTGTCAGACACTTAAAGTTTTTCTAGTCTTAGAATTTTATAGACAGTATTGTGATGAAGAACCACAGAGTATCATTTTATTCTAGTACATTGATAAATCTGCTGGGTTAAAAGGCAAATAAATGCTTTTGTTATTCTGAAAGATAATGCCAGTCTATCTTCCATAGGGGCTGTTCTATTTTGCTCTCCCACCAGCAATGCCCGAGAGCACGTGCTACCCAACAATCTGCCTGCAGATCATGTAGCCAATCATTTTTAACTTCTGCCATCCTGATAGTTAAAAAATGGTATCTTTATGTAAATTTCATTTTAAAAACATGGTTTTGGTCAAAATTTAATGTAAAACCAAGTAGACATAGGAAGTTCTGGAGTCTCAGTGTAAAAATAATCACAACAGTCACATACATTAAGAAAATAGGAGGTTTGTGGTCCGGGAGGTAGTTCAGTGGAAAAAGCATTGGACTCTCAAACATGAGGTCCCAAGTTCAATATTCAGTAGTACATGTACCACCAGAATGATGTCTGGTTCTTTCTCTCCTCCTATCTTTCTTATTAATAAAATCCTTAAGAAGAAAGAAAAAAGTTTTTAGATAGGGTAACCTTAAAGATTATAGGTAGTTATATTTGTGGCAGTCATGCAGTTATTACTGAAAAACACACAAACTGAAAACAATGATTGTATTATCTCTTTTACTGCAACTCCAGTTCTGGAGGCATGCCATGAATAGCCTTAAATAGTGATAGGAATGTCTGTAGATGACTACTTTCAGGTAAGTGTTGGTATACTTCTAAAAACCCCTTCTGTTTCATTAGTTTAATCCCCCCTGCTTAACACTATTCTATTTACATAACCACTTCATTCTATTTACATAACCTCTGTTAACAAGCACCACCTTCCCTCCAGGGCATTGGTGGTTTAGTGGTAGAATTCTCACCTGCTCCACCCTCTCTCCTTGTCATACCCTGATTTTCACCAGTCACTTTTCTCTCCACCCTCTCTGCATCGCATCCTGTTCCCACCCTACTGGGCTAGTTAGTATATTTATAAGGACAAGATTGTATTTTTTAGTTTAGTTTAGCTTAGCTTGGTATAGATTGCACTGCGTCCTGCATGAATAAAGAGATACTGCGTACAACCCAGCCATGGGTCCCTGGTCATCTGTTACCCGACCGTGAAGCCAGCCCATCGAAAACAACGTATGGCGACCACGAAGGGACTGGATCTGCGCAACTCCCAGATAAGTGAAGACTTTGCCTACCTATGCACTATGGTCTTCTCTTCTACTTATGAAGAGGTTTGCCAAAGCCTCTACTGTTTCATCATGAGACAGTTACTCTGTCTCTGGAACATTTTGCTCTGGGCCACACTTGGTTTCCCTGACCAGGAACTTTGGTTTCTTGTGACCCTAATCATAGAGCTTGGGAGATGCACTGAGATTTCTCCTTGGACTTTCTGGATTCCCTCGCCCATGTTTCCTGAGGAAAAGGAAGACATTTTGCTCTGGGCCACAATTTGGTTCTTTATGACCGTATCGTAGACCTTGGGATATGCATGGGGATTTCCACTGGGACTTTCTGGACTTCTTCTTGCATGTTTTCCATGGAGAAGGACTACTCTAATTTGAGGAGCGTTCTCCAGTACCCTGGCAGTCCCCAAGAATGGAGACACGTGGTTAGTTCTACTCTCCTGATTGGATTCTTTCTTTGATGGGAAGACACTTTTAAAAATGGGTGCCTGAAGCAATCCAGCAGGAACAGTCAGAAGCACCCTAAATGGAATTTCGAGGAGCTTTTTGGGCTAGGATG
Source organism: Erinaceus europaeus (assembly GCF_950295315.1). Taxonomy (NCBI): domain Eukaryota; kingdom Metazoa; phylum Chordata; class Mammalia; order Eulipotyphla; family Erinaceidae; genus Erinaceus; species Erinaceus europaeus. Next base: position 71,435,015 of record NC_080169.1, read on the forward strand.
CCCTCCGGGGACTCTTGATGCTACATGGTGAGATCTGTTTCGTAAGAGAGTGATTTGAATGACTGAATTTTTGTTTGACATTGACTTAAAAAAAAAAAGTGCTAGACACAGCCATGATTTCTAGAGACATCCAGAAACAATCCAAAAAATTGTTTTTTCCTCCTTTGATTTATTTTTTTTACGTATTGGCATAAATCTGAAACGTTTAATCCTGAAACAGTATGAGTTATGGGTGGGGCAGATAGTGCAATGATTATGTTAATTATTCTCATGCCTGAGGCTTCTACCGTGGTTCTTCTGTTTACCTTTCCACATTCTATTGAGTTTAAACTGTTTAAACAAACCTTAAAATCATACTAAAAAGGACTTCCAATTATAATGGAGTTATCAATTATAGTAAACTTCTAGTCTGCTACAAGTTTTGTTTGACAAGTAAGTGACTTTCAGCTGTCAAGTCTTCACATGAAAAAGCATCTAATCAAATGGAATTCCTGGAAATCCATTTGGATCCTGTTCTCTGACATCGCCCACAAGATGGAATGACTACAACACACCCCCGGAAACCAATGATGTGACCTGGCACGACCTGAAGAAACAGATTCACAGACTCCAAAGATCACTCTCTACAGAAAAGCAGAATTCTGGTGGCCGACATTCCCCATCGAGACAGAAATGCAGCGTTTCATCCCTTGGCATTTTCTTCTGTGGTCAGCTACTTTGGACTGACACCTCCATTAGACTTACTGGTACACGCTGCTGTGTTTCTCAAAGACTAACTTTAGCCAATTGTCTTGAGACTTTATAGACCATGTCCCCTCACCTGCAGGCTCTGTTCCCAGAGGAAGAAACCTCCCCCTCCTTATTAGGTTATGCCAACAGAGGTAGGAAACGCCCTTTGAGGCAAGAGATGCCCCCAGAGGCATGAAGTGTTCCCAGAGGCAAGAAATACCCTTTTGCCTGCTAGGCCTTGCCCTTTGAGGCAAGAAACTTTCCCCTTGGCATCACACTGATTATTGCTGCTTGCCTATTTTATTTTCCATGTCTTATGCCAGTTCTTTGAAAACACCTGTACGATATAGGTTTCTGTTCACCCCACAATCCTGAAACTATGGCCATTAGTTAAAAAGAAAGGGGGAATTGTTGGTATGCTTCTAAAACCCCCTTCTGTTTCATTAGTTTAATTCCCCCTGCTTAACACTATTCTATTTACATAACCACTTCATTCTATTTACATAACCTCTGTTAACAAGCACCACCTTCCCTCCAGGGCATTGGTGGTTTAGTGGTAGAATTCTCACCTGCTCCACCCCCTCTCCTTGTCATACCCTGATTTTCACCAGTCACTTTTCTCTCCACCCTCTCTGCATCGCATCCTGTTCCCACCCTACTGGGCTAGTTAGTATATTTATAAGGACAAGATTGTATTTTTTAGTTTAGTTTAGCTTAGCTTGGTATAGATTGCACTGTGTCCTGCATGAATAAAGAGATACTGCGTACAACCCAGCCATGAGTCCCTGGTCATCTGTTACCCGCCCGTGAAGCCAGCCCGGTGAAAACAACAGGTAAGTCTTAGGATGGTTTTCAAGAGGATATTAAAATTAAAATTCTTCCTAATATATTTACTATTTAAAAAAAATTTTATTTATTCCCTTTTGTTGCCCTTGCTGTTTATTGTTGTAGTTATTCTTGTTGTCGTCGTTGTTGGATAGGACAGACAGAAATGGAGAGAGGAGGGGAAGACAGAGAGGAGGAGAGAAAGACAGACATCTACAGACCTACTTCACCACCTGTGAAGCGACTTCCCTGTAGGTGGGGGGCTGGGGGCTCGAACCAGGATCCTTACTCTGGTCCTTGTGCTTTGCTCCACCTGCGCTTAACCTGCTGTGCTACCACCCGACTCCCCCCTGATATAATTATTAAAAAGGAAAAAAAAAAACCTCAAATGTTAAAAGTATCCATTCAAAATTGTACTTACCACTGCATCCTGCTAAATACACATATATCCCAACATCTCCATATTCTTTTACAATCTGTAATAATGTGGAAATAAAGTTTAGTTTCTCTTTATTCTGGGTCAAATGCAAGTCTCTTTCCAGTAATGTACACTCAGTAATATAATATATTCTAGTTCATTCATTTGAACTACTATGCCTCAATTATTATGCATTCTTGAATTTAATAATAAGTTTGTACTTTCTTACTTTATCTGGACAGGATTATCCAAGAATTTATGTTAAATTTTATCTAGGAGCTACAGAGGCATTAAAGTAGTGACATATTTATTTATTTATTTTTATTTTTTTACCAGAGCACTGCTCAGCTCTGGTTTATGGTGGTACAGGGTGCTTGAACTTGGGACTTTGGGCATGAGAGTCTGTTTGCATAACTATTATGCTATCCACCCTCTGCCCAGTAGTGATATTTTAAAAATATTGTAAAAATCTATGCTGAAATATTTTTTTTTAAAAATATTTATTTGCGGGGAAGCAATTACAGAAGCCAGACCTTCTACCTTCTGCAACCCACAATGACCCTGGGTCCATGCTCCCAGAGGGATAGAGAATGGGAAAGCTATCGGGGGAGGGGGTGGGATATGGAGATTGGGCGGTGGGAATTGTGTGGAGTTGTACCCCTCCTACCCTATGGTTTTGTTAATTAATCCTTTCTTAAATAAAAAAAAATTATTTATTCCCTTTTGTTGCCCTTGTTGTTTTATTGTTGTAGTTATTGTTGTTGTTATTGATGTCGTTGTTGTTGGATAGGACAGAGAGAAATGGAGAGAGGAGGGGAAGACAGAGAGGAGGAGAGAAAGACACCTGCAGACCTACTTCACCGCCTGTGAAGTGACTCCGCTACAGGTGGGGAGCTAGGGGCTCGAACCAGGATCCTTACACTGGTCCTTGTGCTTTGTGCCACTTGCGCTTAACCTGCTGCGCCACCCACTCCCTATACTGAATTCTTTACAGGTGATAAATGACTGGAGTGTACTTCAAAATAAGAAGGGGGGCGGAGCCTAGATGGTGACTTGGAGATAATACCTGGTGTGAGCTCCAAAAATAAGCAGCTTTTTAAAAAAAAATTTTTTTTTAATTCTATTTATTGGATAGAAACAGCCAGAAATTGAAAGAGAAGAGGATGATAGAGAGGGAAAGAGACAGACACCTGCAGCCCTGCCTCACCACTCGTGAATCCCCACCCCCCCCCCCCCCCCCCCGCAGGTGGGACCCGGGGGCTCGAACCTGGGTACTTGTGCACTGTGACGTGCGCTCAGCTAGGTGCGCCACCACCGGGCCCCAAGAAGCAGCTTTCAACCTGGGATTCTACGGGGAAGCCACCAGGTTCCAGATGCTAACATGATGTCAAACGGACTTCCCTGGGCAGATGACTCCACCAATGTGTCCTGGAGCCGGGCTTCCCAGATCCCCACCCAACTAGGGAAAGAGTGAGACAGGCTGGGAGTATGGATCGACCTGTCAATGCCCATGTTCAGTGGGGAAGCAGTTACAGAAGCCAGACCTTCCACCTTCTGCACTGCATAATGACCCTGGGTCCATGCTCCCAGAGGGGTAAAGAATAGGAGGGATATGGGGAGAGGATGGGATACGGAGTTCTGGTGGTGGGAATCATGTCGAGTTGTACTCCTCTTATCCTATGTTTTTTTTTGTCAGTGTTTCCTTTTTATAAATAAAAATAAAAATAAATAAGAAAAGGGACTACTGGATGTGAAAAGCAAACTTGATTATAAATTGATCATTGTTGGAGCTGAGTTACTTGGAGTAATAATATGATCTTGACTTTTTTTCTTTTTTGCCTCCAGGGTTATTGCTGGGGCTCTGTGCCTACACCACCACAAATCCACTGTTCCTGGAGGCTATTCTTGCCCTTTTGTTGCCCTTGTTGTTCATCGTTGTGATTATTACTGTTGTTATTGCTGTCATTGTTGTTGAGTAGGACAGAGAGAAATAGAGAGAGGAGGGGTAAACAGAGAAGGGGGGAGAGAAAGATAGAAACCTGCAGACCTAGGGGCTGGGTGGTGGTGAACCTGGTTGAGCGCAGATGTTACAGTGAGCAAGGACCTGGGTTCAAGTGCCCAGCCCCCACCTGCAGGGGGAAAGCTTCACAAGTGGTGAATCAGGGCTGCAGGTGTCTCCTGGCTTTCTCCCTCTCTATCACCCCTTCCCTCTCTATATCTGGCTGTCTCTATCCAAATAAATAAATAAAGATAATTTAAAAAAATTAAAAAAGAACAGGCAATTCAATATACTTTTTTAAAAAAAAGAAACCTGCAGATTTGCTTCATCACCTGTGAAGGGACCCCCTTGCAGGTAGGGAGCAGAGGGTTCCAACCGGGATCCTTACACCGGTCCTTGCGCTTTGCATCATGTGTGCTTAACCTACTGCACTGCCACCCAGACCCAGCTTTTATTTATTTATTTATTTTTAATCATGCTCTTTATTTTGTATATATATATTTTAATATTTATTTTATTTATTTATTCCCTTTTGTTGCCCTTGTTGTTTTATTGTTGTAGTTATTATTGTTGTTGTCGTTGTTGTTGGATAGGACAGAGAGAAATGGAGAGAGGGAGGGGAAGACAGAGAGGAGGAGAGAAAGACAGACACCTGCAGACTTGCTTCACCGCCTGTGAAGCCACTCCCCTGCAGGTGGGGAGCCGGGGTTCAAACAGGGATCCTTATGCCGGTCCTTGTGCTTTGCGCCACCTGCGCTTAGCCCGCTGCGCTACCGCCCGACTCCCATTTTGTATATTTTTATACAAATTTTACAACCAAAAATTTGAAAACAAAAACATAAATGAATTTTAAGAATTGGAAAGGGACCTTAGATCAATTTTGATTTTACTGATTGTGAGGCTGGGCACAGAGATATTAACTCACTGTTTTTTTTTTTTTACCCGATTAATGTTCAGCTCTGTCTTATGTTGGTGCAGCGGGCATTGAATCTGGGACCTTGTAGCCTCAGGCATGGAGTCTGACCTGTAGCCTCAGGCATGGAGTCTGTTTGCACAACCATTATGCTATCTATCCCCGCCCATTAACTCAAGGTTTCAAGATGATGCTTACCCCTGCCAGAGTTTTTACACCAACAGAATCAATAAAATTGACTTGTGTAAAATCCAGAATGACAGTGTGGATGTTATCCCCTGGGGGCATAAATCTTTGGATTTCCTCAGGGAAGGTGTTCTTGATAACAATTGGGGGGTATTTTACTTCATTCTCCTCTTCTTCAGGTTTGGTGCCATCTTCTCCATCTACTTCTGCATCCTATGTCAAAAATTAAACCAAACCAGGATTATATAATAACCAACTCATATTTGGTTCTGAGAAAACTTTATATGAGAAAAATTAGTCTTTGTAACTTCAAGCTACCAACTATAACAAATCTTTCCTAAAATATTTGCTAAACCGGGGGTGGGGCGGTAGCACAGCGGGTTAAGCACATGTGGCAAGAAGCCAAGGACTGGCTCAAGGATCGGGGTTGGAACCTCCATCTCCTCACCCGCAGCGGGGCGGGGCGGGGCAGGGTGGGTGGCTGGTGTCAATTCACAAGTAGTGTAGAAGGTCTGCAGGTGTCTATCTTTCCACCTCTGTGTCTTCCCCTCCTCTCTCCACTTCTCACTGTCCTATCCAACAAGAATGACACCAATAACAACAATAGTAACTACAACAATGATTAAAAAAAAACAAAAACAAGAAGGAAACAAAAGGGAAAAAATAGCCTCCAGGAGCAGTGGATTCATGGTGCAGGCACCGAGCCCAAGGAATAACCTTGGAGGCAAAAAAAAAAAAAAAAAAAAAATAATAATAATAATTGCTATACTCCAAACTTATACATACAATTCTATCTTCTTTGTTTTCCTTTTCTTTTTTAATCTCTCTTTTTTAAAAATTTATTTATTTGATTGGATGTAGAGAAATTTAGAGGGAAGGGGGATAGAGAAGTAGGCAGAGACAGAGATACCTGCAGTACTGCTTTGTGAAGCTTTCCCCCTGCAGGTGATGACTAGGGGCTTGAACCCCAGGTCCTTGTGCACTATAATGTGTGCACTTACCAGGTGTGCCACTGCCTGGCTCCTCTTTTCTTTATTTAAATCCCCTGTGTGTAGTGCTGAAGATTTAACCTAAGGCCTCATAAAATAAAAGGCATGCAATCTACTGAGCTTCATCCCTGGACCTTTGTTCTTTCTTCTGTCATCTGTATGTATTTGTTTAATGAAGTCCACTCTTTTCAATCATCATATTCACTTCTTTTTTTAAAACATTTATTTAGTTTATTTATTCCCTTTTGTTGCCGTCATTGCTTTATTGTTGTAGTTATTATTGTTGTCATTGTTGTTGAATAGGACAGAGAGAAATGGAGAGAGGAGGGGGAAGACAGAGAGGGAGAGAGAAAGACAGACACCTGCAGACCTGCTTCAACGCTTGTGAAGCAACTCCCCTGCAGGTGGGGAGCCAGGGCTCAAACCGGGATCCTTACACGGGTCCTTGTTCTTTGCGCCACCTGCGCTTAACCCGCTGCGCTACAGCCCGACTCCCCATCATATTCATTTCTTTCTAACTTACCAAACTTCTTCATTTGGCAGGTGGTCTCTGGGGCTTTACTGCTCTTGACTAAGTTTTTTTTTTCCTCCTCAGATAGAAACATCAAGACAGAGACAGAGGGAAACAAACACCCCCCCCCCCCCCCGCAACCCCTCTCCCGCCCCCCAGTATTTAAGCTTCCTTCATTGTAGTAAGGGGTTTGGGCTCAAATCTGGGGAGTACATGTGGCCTAGCAGCACACTATCCAAACAAGTTATTTTGCTGAAAACTGCCCCCCCCTTCTAAAATAGTCCCACTAACTTCTGCATGACAGGCCACAAGTCATAAGCTTGAAGAGCAAAACTCAACCTCTACACATTTGTACTATCAGTTGCAGGGATCTATGACAAACACTGTTTCTCTGGGTTCATAGTGCTACTCATCTCAGAAGCATCCTCATAATTGTTTCAACTACATGAAGATTAGATTTTTTTTTTTAAAAAAAGATATTCTCCTTCAGGCATTAAAGGGTGGGAGGTGAAACATCAAGAGGGAAGGGAAGTGTTTAAGGATTAGGGTTCAATCCCCTTCCTCCCCACTGTCTCCATCTGCAGAGTGTCAGGAAAGCTTCGTAAGTAGTGAAGCAGTGCTGCAGTTCTCTCTTTCTTTCTCTCTCCTTCTTTAAATGTCCCCTTCCCTGTCAATTTCTCTTTGCCTCTATCCAACAAATAAATACATTAAAAAAGATTTCTTAAAAAAATAAAAAAGGAAGGGAAAATGACAACAAAGACCTCACTCACCACTTTGACAACCATTGCATTGGCCATATTTGCATTTCCGACTTCCTTAGCATACTTCCTCATGGCCTTTCTCCTTGCTCCCATAATGAGTGCTGGGTTTACACCGGTCTTCAAAGAAAAGCAATATGGGTAAATAACTTCTTGGCTTCCAGGGACACATTTAAATACGATTGATCTTCAAGTGTTCCCATCTGGTTGGTTTCTGTGTCATGGGATTGCCTAACCCCACTCTACCTTCTTTCAGATGCCCTGAACTGAGTTATTTCCATATTAAAAGAACGTTAGTAACATCCTTTACTTTTGGACTTAATTCGAGATAAGCAGAAGCTAGAGTACTAAAGAGAGTTTTTAATGGTGTTTTTTAAACTTAGAGTAGGAAACCAAAAATTATTTTTTCACCTTTCTTTCTCAGATTTTTTTAAAAGTATAAAAAAAAAAAGGATAAATATTGGTGGTTGTAAAACAACATAAATGTACCACATCATCATCTGAGGCCCTAGTCAGTGGATCCTTGGATTCCCACACAAATATAATGGGCCTAGACCTCTGATGGATCTCTCCACCACCACTGGTCACTTCCATCAGGAATGTCATTAATTATAAGCCCCGTTGCAGGCCTTCCTAGGACCTTGCCCTCACCATAATGCTGTGATGGTAGGGACAGTCCCTATCTCCAAAGAGAGGCTGGGGTATCCTGCCCTGACACTCAAGGAAGACTGCTCCTGAAATGAGTGCAGCCTTCAATGTCCCCAGCTGTAACCATGAGCTGCAAGCTCAGACCAATAGGGACTCAGAGGTTACATATGCTCCTGCAATAAATATAAATGTATTTATATGGGCCTGGGTCAGTGGATGAGGGTAAATAGTTAATTTTATTTATAGATTTTTGTTTTTTCAAGAATGGGAGCTACTCACTGCCCAAATCCAACTTTCTTTTTTTAAAAAATATTTTATTTTATTTATTTATTCCCTTTTGTTGCCCTTGTTGTTTTATTGTTGTAGTTATTGTTGTTGTTGTTGGATAGGACAGAGAGAAACGGAGAGAGGAGGGGAAGACAGAGAGAGGGAGAGAAAGACAGACACCTGCAGACCTGCTTCACCGCCTGTGAAGCAACTCCCCTGCAGGTGGGGAGCCGGGGTTCAAACCGGGATCCTTATGCCGGTCCTTGTGCTTTGCGCCACCTGCGCTTAACCCGCTGCACTACAGCCCGACTCCCCCAAATCCAACTTTCTAGCCCTCTTCTCTACTCTGACACCAATTTCTCAGACAATATTTTTATCCAACTTCATGTTAGCTATCAAACTCAAGCAAAAACTACCATAGTTGTGGGTCCCTAGAAATATCCCCCAAATGGACTTCCTAACTTCCATCCACCCATCTGCTCTATTCCTACTTTTTGGTTCCTGTTCATTAACCATTTTGTCTCACTTTATATCCTGCCACCTTCCAGACACCAAGTTACAGATGCTACATGATTCCATCCTGACTTCTCTGGGCAGACGACCAAGCCAACGTGTTCTGGAACCTCATCTTTCCAGAGCTCTATCTAGCCCACTAGGGAAAGATAGAAGCAGAATAGGGGTATGGATCAATATGCCAACACCATGTCCAGCAGAGAAGCAATTACAGAAGCTAGAACTACTACCTTCTGTACACCCAAAACAATTTTGATATATACCCCAAATGGGGGAGATGAGATAGGAAGAAAAGGTTAAGAGGGCTCTGAACTCCAGCTCCATCAGGACCCAGAGAGAGAGGAGGAAAAAGGGAGGAACATTTGGATGTAGTAATTGGGTCATGTGTGGTTTGGAGGGGAAGAGAGGATTGGACCTGGAAGAAAAAGAGGGCAATTAAGTAAAAATGTGGACAGATAGTTGTAGAGATGATAGTTAACTCATGTCTGCAACCTTAAGAGAACTGCTGTGGCTTGCAATGGAGGGACTGAGGATTCAGATCTTTGGTGGTGGGAATGGTATGGAATTATTACCCCTGTTAACATGTAATTTTGTAAATCAATATTAATCCACTAATAAATTTTTTTAAAAAGCAAAACAATGTGACTGTACTTAAATATTATCCACTGAATTGTACACTTGAAAATAGTTAAAATGGTACTGGAGACTTTTAAAAGATCCTAACAGTCCAGTTAACTCATAGATCTTCTCCTCAGAAATAATTACTCTTAATTTCTTGTAACTCACCTTTCTTTTTAATGCATTGCTGTACAGGTCACTGTTTGCATAATAAATTGGGGCATTTATCTGGAATATCTTTATTCCAGGAATTTCTTTCACCTGAGAAATAAGACATTAGTGAATTTAACACATTGAAATATTCAGAATCTAAACTATAACCATCTCCCTGCTCCAACTAGAATACTAATATGAAATCTGCTAAAGGTCAGCATATAGTGTTATTTTATTATTATTATTTTTAAATTTTTTTCTTTTTTTTATTGGGGAATTAATATTTTACATTCAACAGTAAATACATTGGTTTGTACATGCATAACATTTCCCAGTTTCCCATATAACAATACGACCCCCATTAGGTCCTCTGAATCCTTCTTGGACTTATATTTTCCCTACCCACCCACCCCACAGTCTTTTACTTTGGTATGATACGCCAATTCCATTTTAGGTTCTACTTGTGTTTTCTTTTCTGATCTTGTTTTTCAACTTCGGCCTGAGAGTGAGATCATCCCATATTCATCCTTCTGTTTCTGACTTATTTCACTCAACATGATTTTTTCAAGGTCCATCCAAGATCGGCTGAAGACGGTGAAGTCACCATTTTTTACAGCTGAGTAGTATTCCATTGTGTATATATACCACAACTTGCTCAGCCACTCATCTGTTGTTGGACACCTGGGTTGCTTCCAGGTTTTGGCTATTACAAATTGTGCTGCCAAGAACATATGTGTACACAGATCTTTTTGGATGGGTGTGTTGGGTTCCTTAGGATATATCCCCAGGAGAGGAATTGCAGGGTCATAGGGTAGGTCCATTTCTAGCCTTCTGAGAGTTCTCCAGACTGTTCTCCACAGAGGTTGGACCAATTGACATTCCCACCAGCAGTGCAGGAGGGTTCCTTTGACCTCACACCCTCTCCAGCATTTGCTGCTGTTACCTTTTCTGATGTATGACTTTCTCACAGGAGTGAAGTGGTATCTCATTGTTGTCTTTATTTGCATATCTCTGACAATCAGAGACTTGGAGCATTTCTTCATGTGTTTCTTGACATTTTGGATCTCTTCTGTGGTGAATATTCTGTCCATGTCCTTCCCCCATTTTTGGATGGGGTTATTTGTTGTCTTGTTGTTGAGTTTGGCAAGCTCTTTATATATGTTGGTTATTAATCTCTTGTCTGATGTATGTCATGTAAAGATCTTCTCCCATTCTGTGAGGGGTCTCTTGGTTTGGGTAGTGGTTTCTTTTGCTGTGAAGAAGCTTTTTAATTTGATGTAGTCCCATAGGTTTATACTTGCCTTAGTCTTCTTTGTAATTGGATTCGTTTCATTGAAGATGTCTTTAAAATTTATTTGGAAAAGAGTTCTGCCAATATTTTCTTTTAAGTATCTGATAGTTTGTGGTCTAACCTCCGAGTCCTTGATCCACTTGGAATTTACTTTTGTATTTGGTGAAATACAGTGGTTCAGTTTCATTCTTCTGCATGTTTCAACCCATTGTTTCCAATACCATTTGTTGAAGAGACTCTGCTTTCCCCATTTAATAGTCTGGGCCCCTTTGTCAAAGATTAGATGTCCATAGGTGTGGGGGCTCACTTCTGGATTCTCAATTCTATTGCACTGGTCAATGTGTCTATTCCAGTGGTGAGTGTGTATATTCATGTTCCAGTACCAAGCAGTTTTGATGACAATGGCCCTATAATACAATTTGAGATCTGGGAGTGTGATGCCTCTGGTTCTGTTCTTTTTTATCAAGATAGTTTTGGCAATTCTAGGTCTTTTCTGGTTCCAGATAAACATCTGTATCATTTGTTCTATTCTCCTAAAAATGTGGTTGGGATCTTGATGGGGATAGCATTAAATTTGTATATGGCTCTGGGTAGTCTATTCATTTTAATGATGTTAATTCTTCCAACCCATGAACATGGAATATCTTTCCACTTCTTTGTGTCTTTTTCAATTTCCTTGAGTAGTGACTCATAATTTTCAGTATACAAGTCTTTTACTTCTTTGGTTAGATTTACTCCTAGATATTTTATTGTTTTAGTTGCTAAAGTAAAAGGAATTGATTTCTGGATTTCAGTTTCTTTTTTTTTTTTAATATTTATTTTACTGATTTATTCCCTTTTGTTGCCCTTGTTGTTTTATTGTTGTAGTTATTATTATTGTTGTTGTTGTTGGGTAGGACAGAGAGAAATGGAGAGAGGAGGGGAAGACAGAGAGGAGGAGAGAAAGATAGACACCTGCAGACCTGCTTCACCGCCTGTGAAGTGACTCCCCTGCAGGTGGGGAGCCGGGGTTTGAGCCGGGGTTCGAACCGGGATCCTTATGCCAGTCCTTGTGCTTTGCGCCACCTGCGCTTAACCTGCTGAGCTACAGCCCGACTCCCTGGATTTCAGTTTCTTCTAGCTTAGTGTTTGCATAGAGGAATGCCACTGACTTTTGAATGTTAATTTTGTAGCCTAACACCTTACTGTATTGCCTGATGATTTCCAAAAGCTTCTTGTTGGATTCCTTAGGTTTTTCTGTGTATACTATCATATCATCTGCAAATAGGGAGAGTTTGACTTCTCTTCCAATCTGTGTCCCTTTAATTCCTTGCTCCTGCCTGATTGCTATGGCAAGAACTTCCAACACTATGTTGAATATTAGTGGTGATAGTGGGCAGCCCTGTCTAGTACCTGATCTGAGTGGAAATGCTTCTAGGTTTTCACCATTGAGTATGATGTTGGCTATAGGTTTGCTATATATAGACTCCACTATCTTCAGTAATTTTCCATCTATTCCTATGTTTTGTAGTGTTTTGATCATAAAGGGATGTTGTATTTTGTCAAAGGCTTTCTCTGCATCTATTGATATGACCATGTGGTTTTTGGTCTTGCTTTTGTTGATGTGGTGGATCACATTGATTGATTTACGTATATTAAACCAACCTTGCATGCCTGGGACAAACCCCACTTGGTCATGATGAACAATCTTTTTAATATACTGCTGTATCCGGTTGGCTAGAATTTTGTTCAATATTTTCGCATCTATGTTCATCAGAGATATTGGTCTGTAGTTTTCTTTTTTGGTTGTGTCCCTGTCTGCTTTTGGTATCAGAGTGATGTTAGCTTCATAGAAGCTGGCAGGGAGTATTCCAGTGTCTTCAATCTTCTGGAAGACTTTTAAAAGTAGAGGTATTAGTTCTTCTTTGAAGGATTTGTAGAATTCATTTGTAAAACTGTCTGGTCCAGGACTTTTATTTTTGGGAAGATTTTTGATAACTGTTTCAATTTCATTGACTGTGATGGGCCTGTTCATGTTACCCACTTCCTCTTTACTTAGTTTTGGAAGTTGGTAGGTATCTAGGAAATCATTCATTTCTTCCAGGTTCTCTAGCTTGGTGGCATATAGTTGTTCATAGAAGCCTCGCATGATATGTTGAATTTCTGTGGTGTCTGTTGTGATATCTCCTCTTTCATTCATTATCCGATTTATTTGGGTCTTCTCCCTTTTTTTTCTTGTGAGTCTGGTTAAAGTTTTGTCGATTTTGTTCACTCTTTCGAAGAACCAACATTTACTTTCGTTGATCTTTTTTATGGTTTTCTTATTCTCAAGGTTATTTATTTCTGCTCTAACTTTAGTGATTTCTGTCCTTCTGGTTGCTTTAGGGTTCCTTTGTTCTTCTTCTTCTAGGTCTTTAAGTTGTGCAATCAGGCTATTTATTTGTGCTTTTTCTTGTTTCCTAATGTGTGCTTGTATAGCTATGAACTTCCCTCTCAGTACTGCCTTAGTTGTGTCCCAAATATTTTGATAGCTTGTGTCTTCATTTTCATTGAACTCTCAAAACATTTTGATTTCTTCCTTGATTTCCTCTTTGACCCAGAGGTTGTTAAGAAGTGTACTGTTGAGCTTCCACATTTTGGGACTATTACTAATCTTTTGTTGATTGTTAAGTGTTAGTTTCATTCCACTGTGGTCTGAGAAGGTGCATGGGATGATTTCAATGCTCTTGAATTTGCTGATGCTGTTTTTGTGGCCTAACATATGGTCTATCCTTGAGAATGACCCATGTGGATTTGAGTAAAATGTGTATTCCAGTTTCTTGGGATGAATGACTGAAAATGTCCAATAGTTCTAGCTTATCTATCTCTTCATTTAGCTCCCTTATGTCTTTATTGATTTTCTGCCTGGATGATCTGTCAAGTTGAGAGAGTGGGGTGTTGAAGTCCCCTACTATGACTGTGTTGCTATTAATATATTGCTGTAGCTCTTTCAGTAGACGTTTGATGTATTTAGATGGCTTCTCATTGGATGCATAGATGTTAATGATTGTTAAGTCCTCTTGATTGACTGACCCTCTGAGCATTAAGTAGTGTCCACTCCTATCTTTTTAAATCTTATTTATTTTATTTTAAAAAATATTTTATTTATTTATTCCCTTTTGTTGCTCTTGTTTTATTGTTGTAGTTATTGTTGTTGTTGATGTCATTGTTGTTGGGTAGGACAGAGAGAAATGGAGAGAGGAGTGGAAGACAGAGAGAGGAAGAGAAAGATCGACACCTGCAGACCTGCTTCACCGCCTGTGAAGCGACACCCTTGCAGGTGGGGAGCTGGGGGCTCGAACCAGGATCCTTAAGCCGGTCCTTGTGTTTTGTGCCACCTGAACCTTATTTATTTTAAAGTCTATCATGTGAGATATGAAAATAGCTGTTCCTGCCCTTTTTTGTGGGCCATTGGCTTGTATAATAGTTTTCCATCCTTTCACTTTAAGTCTGTGTTTGTCTTATTGAGTTAGGTGGGTTTCCTGTAGACAGCATATTGTTGGGTTGTATTTTCTGATTCATCTTCCTACTCTGTGTCTTTTAATAGGTGAATTCAGGCCATTGACATTTATTGATATCAAAGATTGAAGATATTTTAACGCCATTCTTGTAGAGTTTTAGAGTATTCTGATATATGTCCTATTTATGATGGTCTAACTGTTTATAGAAGAGCTTTCAGAACTTCTTTCAGGGCAGGCTTGGTGATAGCTGATTCCTTCAACTGTTGCTTGTCTGAGAAAGTTTTGATGCCTCCTTCTCGTCTGAATGACAGTTTAGCAGGATACAGTATTCTTGGTTGAAAGCCTTTCTCATTGAGAACTCGATAGATATCTTGCCATTCTCTTCTGGCCTGTAGTGTTTGTGTGGAGAAGTCTGCTGCTAATCTTATGGGTTTTCCTCTGTAGGTGAGTCTTTGTTTTTCTCTTGCAGCCTTCAGGATCCTTTCTTTATCCTTATTCCTTTCCATTCTAAAAATGATGTGTCTTGGTGTCTTTAAGTCTGGGTTAATTCTGTTTGGGACCCTCTGGGCTTCTTGAATCTTTATGTCTTTGATGTTGTCTAGACTAGAGAAGTTTTCAGCTATTATGGCCTGAAGAATGCTTTCTTCCTCTCCCTCTCTTTCTTCCTCTGGTAAGCCAATAATGCGTATATTGTTTCTTTTGAAGTCATCCCATAGGTCTCTGTTGTTCTTTTCAGCATCTCTTAATCTCTTTTTTGAGATATCTTACTTCTTTTTTAGTTGTATCTAATTCGTCCTCAATCTTGCTAATTCTGTCTTTAGCCTCATTGATTCTATTCTCTTTGCCCTCTACTGTTTTCTGCAGTTCATCTATTTTGTTTCCCTGTTCTGATACTGTTTTAGCTTGTTCAGCTAGTTGTGTTCTTCGCTCAGCTATTTCAGCTTTCAGCTCTCTAATAACCTTGAGATAATGTTTTCTTCCATAGTCTCATTTGTTGTTCCTGTATTTCTGACTACAATTCTTTCAAACTCTTTACTCACTCCTGTGATTATTTCCTTAGCTAATGTTTGGATGCTGAACTCGTTATTTTGTTCTTCACCCTTTGGGGGGCTTTTAGCTGGTACTTTGTCCTGGTTAGTTTCTCCAATGTTTCTTCTTGTTGATTTACCCATTTTATATATTATGTTATGAGTTACCTCTCTTAGTACTTTTCAAATTAATGAACACTATTTCCTGGATTGACTTGTGTCTAAGTAAGGTAATTAAAGGGTTCACAGTGATGGAAGTTAACAGTTGTTTCAATAGTCTTTTAATCCCTGATTTGGAGCTCAGTGATTTAAAAGCCTCTTTTTTTTTCTTCTTCTTCTTCTTCTCTGTAGGCTATGGGAGCCTAAGGGCTTCTCAACTATAAGTAGGCAAATTCTTAGCTTTATCACTGACTCCTGACCAAGAGATGTGTGGCAGGGTGTGGCAGAGATAGTCCAGTGGTTATGCAAAGAGACATTCATAGCCCCACAGCTATGCCACCGAGGTATAGGTCTTCTCCTGAGTTTCCTGATTAGATCTCTGTCCTCAGGTGTCCCTCCCTCCCACTGCTCCAGATTCTGAGTGCAGTAGCAATGGAGACTCAGAGTTGCACTTGGTGAGTCTCTGGGGGGGTCCTCTCCTCCCTTCAGCTGTCCCCTTGTTGGTGGAACAGACTGGAGGTGGTGTCTCAACTGGTAAACCGCCGGACTGTTACCAGTCATTTAGTCTCTCCCTAGGCTCCTCTCTGTCACCAGCCACTTGTGTTTGCACTCACCGGTGATTTGGTGGGTTCCTGTAGTCGTTCTAGTCCTGCCTTGTTTCAGTCCCAGGTGGTCTCCTCTGGCGGGAGTTAGGTGGTAGCAGGACAGATTAAGCGTACGTGGCGCAAAGTGCAAGGACCAACATAAGGATCCCAGTTTGAGCCCCCGGCTCCCCACCTGCAGGGGAGTTGCTTCACAAGTGGTCTACTTTATTATTATTATTTTAATTATCTTTATTTATTGGATAGAAACAACTGGAAATTAAGAGGGAAGGAAGTGATAGAGGAAAAGTCAGAGAGACACCTGCAATATTGCTTCACCACTCATGAAGCTTCCATCTGCAGGTGGGGACCAGGGGATCGAACCTGGGTCCTTGTGCATTGTAACATGTGTGCTCAACCAGGTGCGCTACCACCTGGCCTTATTTTATTTTATTTTAAAGATAGACACAGGGAGGCAGAAACAGAGAGAGAATGCCAGAGATCACTGCACTGAAGCTTCCTTCAATGCTGGAAGCTGGGCTCTGGAGCGTGCACATGGCAGAACAGCTCAATATCCAAGTGAGTAAATTCGGGAGTCAGCAGTAACGGCAGCTGGTTAAGCACACTTGGCATCAAGAGAGCAAATCCACTGGCCCCATCCTATTAAGTTTACATAAAATAATGTCATGCTATTCAAGCTTAGTGTTCTATAGGAAGGATCAATGAGAACAAAAGCCTTTAAAATATACTTGTTTGTGGGAGTCGGGTGGTAGTGCAGTGGGTTAAGCGCACATGGTACAAAGCACAAAAACCAGCTTAAGGATCCCGGTTCCAGCCCCCGGCTCCCCACCTGCAGGGGAGTCGCTTCAAAGGTGGTGCAGCAGGTCTGAAGGTGTCTATCTTTCTCTCTCTCTCTGTCTTACCCTCCTCTCTCCACTTCTCTCTGTCGAATCCAACAACGACGACAATAATAGCCACAATAATGATAAAAAAAACCAGCAAGGGCAACAAAATACACATGTTTATTTTTACCTTTTATTTTATTTAATTTGTTGGATAGACAGAGAGAGAAATCAGTAGGGGAGGGTGGGAGAAAGAGAGACAGCTGCAGCATTGTTTCACCACTCCTGAAGCTTTCCCTCTTCAGGTGGGTGCCAAGGGCTTGAACCTGGGTCATTGAACATTGCAATGCATGCCCTTTATAAGATGCACAACCACTAAACTCCTTTTTTTTTTTTTACTTTCTAAAAGACTGAGCTATAATTAACCTAACATTAGTTTCAGATGTACATAATTTTCTATCTATTGATCTATCTATCTATCTATCATCTATTTACCTATCTATCCATATTTTCCTGTTTTGAGAAGCTGGGTTTTGTGCATGTGATTTCACAGGTCCAGGGCCAACTTTTTCACATATAAACATATGTAGAGAGAGACAGAAAGGACCAGCTGGTACCACCCCTGGTTGAGTGCACACATTACAGTGCATGAGGACTCAGGGTCAAGACCTCAGTCCCCACTTGCAGGAAGGGAAGTTTCATAAATGGTGAAGCAGTGTTGCAGGTGTTTCTCTCTCTCACTCTCTTTCCCTTCTCTCTCAGCTTCAGTCTCTACATAAAATAAAAATAGATAAAAATATATTTAAAAAGAGACAGAAACAGAGAGTGACAGAGAAATACTACAGTATCAGAGTAATCCTATGCAGTGCTAGGGTTCAAACCTGGCTGTGCACATGGCAAAGCATCCATCCTAGCCTGTGAGTAACTCTTGAGTCACATAATTTCCCTTTTCTTTTTTAAAAAAGTATTTTTAGACGGTTGTGTGGTGGCACACCTGGTTGAGGCACTTATTACCACGTGCAAGGACCTGGGTTTGAGCCCCTGCTCCCCACCTGCAGGGAGAAGCTTCACAAAAGATGAAGCAGTGCTGCAGGAGTCTCTCTGTCTCTCTCCTCCATTTCCCCTTGCCCTCTAAATATCTCTGTTCTACCTAGTAAACAAATAAACAAATAAAAATGTTCCCAGTGGTCATGTAAAATTTTTATTTTATTTATTTGCTTGGATTTGATAGGACAGATAGAAATTGAGAGAGGAGATAGAAATAGGGAGTGAGAAAGAGAGACACCTGCAACACTGCTTCACGACTTCTGAAGCTTCCCCCTTGTAGAAGGGAACAGAGTTGGAACCTAGGTCCTTGCATATGGTGATATACGCGCTCAGCCAGGTGTGCCACAAGCCACCCACTTTCTTTTGAAAGTACTTGTTTCCTTTTATACCATGAACACAAAGAAGACAATGAAAGGACAAGAAGAAATGGATAGGAGTGGAAAGTCTATGAGAAGCAGATTATGACTATGAGAAGCAGGCAAGTGAAATGAACAGAAGTTTATACTGGTTGACTCATCTAATATAGGGAGGAACTTAACTGAATCCAAGTGAGATTGACTATTTTATTAAGAAGTCTATTAAAACTCTAGGATGCAGTTTGCAAATGAGTAAGCTAGCACATAATTCTTTAGAAGGAGGAAAAAACAACAATCCTAATGCTAGTTTCATATCCTAGTACATTATAGTGAGTCTGTGAATTTTTTTCTCAAGCATAAAACAAAGCAAACAAACAAAACTAAAAGGTTTTTGTAGAAGTCTTTGAGATTTCACATGACAAAAGAACATTAAAAAATCAAGGAAATTCTTATTATTAAAAATGAAGTGGGATAAATCATTGTCCTGTCACCTATGTTTTGTATGAATAAATTTTATATTTTAAGTTTAAATTCATTAGAAGAAAATCAGGTACATATAACTCTCCTCAAAAGTTTTTTAAAAATATTTTTTCTTTTTCTTTTTTTATATTTATCTATTCCCTTTTGTTGCCCTTGTTTTATTGTTGTAGTTATTGTTGTTGTTGTTATTGATATTGTTGGATAGAACAGAGAGAAATGGAGAGAGGAGGGGAAGACAGAGAGGGGGAGAGAAAGATAGACACCTGCAGACCTGCTTCATCGCTTGTGAAGCGACTCCCCTGCAGGTGGGGAGCCAGGGCTCGAACCGGGATCCTTCTGCTGGTCCTTGCGCTTTGTGTCATGTGTGCTTAACCCACTGCGCTACTGCCCAACTCCCTCAAAAGTCTGTTTTTTTCTGTAGACATATGGCTTTCTTAGTATTTTGTAGACAAGTGGTTTAGTTCCAAGAATATTCATAATAGTCCTCATTAAAGAAGTCGAAATTGTTAGAGATTGAGTAATGAATGTATAATGTAGACTGTAAATTGAATGCAGTTCCCTCCCTCTGACACCCACTTTTGTGCTAGGCTAACTAATCACATCACATGCTTAAATCATTTAAGATGAAAGAAAAAGGTCTTACCTCCTCATACGCATCTGTATCAATATATACATCCGTTTCAGGAAGCTGCCCAAGAACTTTGTAGCTCGGACTAAAGATAAGAGAGAATATATTAAAATGTCATTGTATTGACTGGAGCAGGAATTTTTAATTTAGCTATACACTGTGAATGTCTTTACTTGAGAACTCAGGCAGGCTTGATCCTCCAAGAGTATCTCATTCGCTGTGCTATCCCAAGCATACCACACCCCACACATCTCACACAACATAGTTTTCCTTCACAGACAACAGAGAAACAAGAAACTTATACTTCACACTGCATGCTTCTTTCACATACCAACACCAACTTGTATGCAACACGTACACACAAACACACACATACCATATACACCAAGCTGTACACAAAAAGTCTGGTCAGGACAAGTGACTTAGGTATTTACAGATGGGGGCAAAATTGAGGTTTGCAGAATTCAAATCACACCAGGAGCACACGTAACTTAAATTCTCATGTCACTCACTAGATAGAACTATCTTTAGACTTTCACTCTACCATGGGAGAGATTTTTTCTTTGCATTTAGAATAAGAGTCTGCTTCATGTTAGGAAGGGGTTAATCATATAAAAGGTGTGGAGAGCAAATAGAACAAGGGATGGGGGTAGATAGCATAATGATCATGCAAAGAGATTCTGATGCCTGAGGCTCCAAAATCCTAGGTTCAATTCCCCACACCACTACAAACCAGAGCTGAGCAGTGCTCTGGTAAAAAAAAAAAAAAAAAAAGAATAAATAAATAAAAGCAAATAGAACTCTAAATTAACATAGACCTTTCCCTAAGTTTGTTTTGAACAGAGTATAAATGTTTTTGAGAGGTCCAGTTCCTTTCTATATAGGTTAAGATGATTCAAATTAGATTCTGTAATGATGATATGATTGACTCTGTGTTTGTGTGTGGAGCTGGAATCGCAGAGATGTTGAGTTCCCTGTTTCAGGCAGGCCGCTTTTCCATTGAGACAGAGATACAAAGAGAGATCTTACTGGATTATATTATATTATCCCTGCCACTGTGTGGACCACTAAGTGAAGCCCAGGTTTGGGGATAGAGAATGGTTATGCAAAAGACTTTCATGCCTAAGACTCTGAGGTCCCAGGTTCAATCTCCAGCACCACCATAAACCAGAGCTGAACAGTGCTCTGGTCTCTCTGTATCTTTCTCTCTGTATCTCTCACTCATTAAAAATAAATAAATTTAAAAAATGCTTTTAAAAAAGTGAGGCTCAGTGGGGCTAGGCGATTTGTTCAAAGGTCAGAGAGTTTTGCAGAGGTAATCAAGAAGTGCAGTCTAGCGACATCTCTGGGCAAATACAGCATTATGATTGATAATGTAGATAACATTCAAAGTTGTTAAGTGAGTGATCAGTTATGAGAAACTCAAAATGCTGTGCATCTGTTTCAGACTAGAGTTTGGGGGAAGTAGAAGAGTTGAACACCTAGATTTCACAAGTACACAAATACCAGGGAGGCATGTAAGGTGTGGGAGGAAGGCCAGAGTGCAATTCTGGTTGCATAGGGGGAAGGTGAAATCTTGCTGAGTGAGTCAGGGTCTGCAGTGATAATAACTTCAACAAACGGATAAGAAAAGGGTTATCCTGAAGTGCTCTGGAACCATATTCATCAACCATATTCATCAGTTCCAAATATCACTGCTTCCAGCATAAACCTATTTTTTTAAAGATTTTATTTATTTATTTATTTATTAATCAGAAAGACAGGAGGAGAGAGAAAGAGCCAGACATCACTCTGGTACATTTGCTGCTGCGGATCAAACTCAGGACCTCATGCTTGAGAGTCCAAAGCTTTATCACTGTGCCACCTCCCGGACCACATAAACCTACTGTTTAATCTTCCAGTGACACTCCTTCCTTAATGATAACAGGAGAAAGTCTCTTTCTAGATACTCTCAGGGGATTTTATTTTGGCATCCCTTTTTATTATCACATTGTAACTTGCTTATAACTACTGAAGCACTGATAACTATAATTCCCTCAAGATAATAAAGTAATCATTGAAAGTCAACTTTGGGGTTCACATAAATCCACACTTGAGCCACAACTTCATCAATCACTGTGTGATCTTGGGGAAGTAAATCTAATTTCAGTGTGCACATCCATGAAACACGAATGCTAGAAGTGACAGGTTTGCAAGAATGAAATAAGATGGCATAAAGCATGTTTTTTTTTTTTTTACACATAAATAATTATAAATAGTGCCACCATTACTTTTTTATAATTAGGATCCTCTTTCAGGGTTAATGGTACTAACACTACAAGTTCACCACTCCTGGCAGCCAATTTTTTTCTTTCCATTTTATTAGATAGGACAGGGAGAAATTGAGAGAAGAGGAGGAGACAGAGAGGAGGAGGAGAGAAAAAGACACCTGCAGACTTGTTTCACCGCTTGTCATCCCACCCTGCAGATGAGGATCAGGGGCTCTACTTGGGTCCCTCCACTTGGTAATGTGTACATTCAACCTGGTGTGCCACTGCCCGGTCCCCAGGACCAAGTCTTAATGATAGCAATACCCTTAAAGTTTAGAAACCTCTTAAGGATATTGTAAACCCTTAAAGTATGTATTTGATGAAAATTATACTTACTATAATATGATTTCTTACATTGACTGAACTGTGAGTTCTTTGGGGACAGAATCTCTGTCACATTTAGAGCCCCCACATGTCTCTATAGGGGAGACATTCAAAAACTGCTGAATACATTGATTATACCTTCATCATTGTGTATGAGAAGATCTGGTGTTTGGATACCAAACCAAAGTTGACAAGCCACTAGCCATCTCTGTAAATTGTGCTAGGTGAAAATAAGCAAGTATTCTCAGTGCTCATCTCCCAATCTCTGAAATACAAATATCCAGCAAAATTACCAATACGTGCCCGATGCATGCAAGGCAGATGCTTTGGTACTGAATGACCTCCCTGGCCTTATTTTATTTTGGTGGTGGTGAGGGGAACTGAGGTTTTGTGAATGTGTGATGTCACTGATCCTCAGTCACTGTTTTACTCAAGTAGGGAGTACTTTACACACAAGGTCCGGGAGATCTCGGCCTTTCTATATAGTGCTGCGGCATGAATCTGGATTGCATGCATGGCAAGGTATGTGCAGTACCCAGTAAGTTACTGCCCCACTACCCTACACCCAACTTAATTTTTAAAGGTGATTTTTATACCTTCCCCAATCCTAAGTTTTCTCCAAGAGGAAAAAGATTATAAACAATAATGGTTCATGGTGGAGGAAGGGACATTTGATGGCCAGCATATGGTCCATCTCCCTGCAATCAAAACCCATGTCAACATCAGCCACCCAAGTAAATGAGGAGAGTTCACTGCTCATTTAGAAGAGGGTAAGTCTGTACACTGATAGGGGATCAAGTGGCAGGATAATGATGACAAATAGACTCTAATTAATAAACTCATCAATGGAAGTATAGACTAACCAGCAGAGCATCTGGCAAGACTATGCTGAACTTATTTGGCTTCTATTTGTGTAGTCAAGTAGTCCTGTGAGTCTTCTGCTATTTCCACACTGACAGAAAACGTTCCACTTTTGCCATTTTAAGCTTCACTATGCATTTCTTCTTATTATTTATTTGTTGGGAACATGTGTGAGCCTGATAGAGCTTAGGGAGAACCACCCCCATCTTTGGATGGAGGTCTGAGAAGATAACCTCTTGGTAAGTCTCTCTCAACCGAGGTGAGCATAAGGGGGGAAACTCAGACTTGGTTCTTTCCTTCTTGACTCTCAGGCCCACAGATACCCCAGTACTTCCCTCCATTAACTGCAGGCCACATGGCCGCAGATTCACTTATTCAAAGTCACCTTCTGATCACAGAAGAACACACCTTATCACACACTTCATCACACACCTCAGAGCCCAGACAAGAGAAATTCCAAACTATATGGCCTTTTGATATCCATCTTCTCTCTGTCTCACCCTACGGGTTTAACCCCTATGCTTCTCTCAAATACCTTTGGATAATTAAGTTGCTTGTGTTATGGAAAATAACTGTCTTGTATCTCATCAATTCCTGTCATACCAACCCCCTACCTTAGGGGCATGCTGACTGTTAAGAAACCTGTAATTTCTGTCATATTGCAACAATAATTACCTCCATTGCTTTTCTATTTAACTCATGTCCACTTTGCCAATAAACGGACTCTAGGATTCTGGGACTCAAGGACTCAGATTCTAGATTCACTCTAAGAGTCCCCTGGTGTCTTTTACTTCGTGTCACCCCTGTCGTGAGCGAGAAAGAACCAGCCCGTTACCTTTCCCCTGGAGGACACCCTGCCGGAGAAGGAGAGAGACACCCCGAAATTTATTTATTTGGCCACCGGGGTTATCACTGTGGCTTGGTGCCTGCACTACGAATCCACTGCTCCTGGAGGGTATTTTTTTCCATTTTGTTGCCCTTGTTGTTTATTGTTGTTGTTGCTGTTATTATTGTTCTCATTGTTGGATAGGAAAAAGAGAAATCGAGAGAGGAGGGGGAGACAGAGAGAAGGGAGAGAAAGATAGACACCTGCAGACCTGCTTCACCTCTTGTGAAGCGACTCCCCTGCAGGTGGGGAGCTGAGGTCTCGAACTGGGATCCTTACGCTGGTCCTTGTGCTTTACACCATCTGCACATAACTCACTGTGCTACCGTCCAGCCCCCTTATTGTTTTTTTAAAGTGATATATTTTTATTGTCAACAGGGTTATCCCTGGAGCTCGGTGCCTCAGTGAGGAATGCACCACACTCAGCAGTCATTCTGTCCTTTCTTTTATTTGATGAGATAGAATTGAGAGGGGAGGGAGAGCTAGAGAGGGAGAGGTAAAGAGAGACCCTTGTAGCACTGTTTCACCACTTATGAAGTTTTCCCCTGCAGGTGGGGAGCAGGGGCTTGAACTTGAGTCCTTACGTATAGTAAATTGTGGGCTGAACCAGTCATGCTGTCACCTGGTGCCTTTAGTGTACATTTAAAGTCTACCAAAGTAAAAGACTCTGGGGTGGGTTGGGGGGAGGGTTCAGGACCTGGAACAGGATGGCAGAGGACCTAGTGGGATTGTATTGTTATGTGGAAAACTGGGAAATGTTATGCATGTACAAACTATTTTATTTATTGTTGACTGTAAAACATTAATCCCCAATAAAGAAAAAAATGAACTAGAAAAATAAATAAATTAAAGTCTCTGCTGCAACCACAGGCCAGACCCTCACAGCCATTTCAACCCGCATCCTCACCTCTGTGTTCTATAAATCACAGTCAGTAGCGCAATGATCACAGCAGTAATCAGGCCATAGTCCAATCCCAGGAACAAGGAGGAAACAAAGGTGGTAAGCCAGATGGTCTAAACAAAGACAGAAAGATTTAGATAGTATGCTGTTAAAAGCTGCCAAAGAGGTAGATAGCTTAATGGTTATGCAAAGAGACTCTCCTGTCTGAGGCTCAAATACACACACCTACACACACACACACACACACACACACACACACACACACACACACACACACACACCAACGTTTACCTGGTCTAACTGGATGCTGCATATGACAACTAACTGTAATTCTTTCTTTCTTTCTATTTTATATTAGTGATTTAATAACAGTTTACAAGATTATAAGATTATAGGGGTAGAGTTCCACATCGCACCCACCAACAAAGTTCTATGTCCCAACTCCCATTGACAACCACCATAGTTCTCATAATGTCTTGGAAACATTTTTTTTTTTTTTTGGTAAATTCATGCGTTTCAATTCCCTATATACCATATACGAGCAAGGCCATTTTGGTAGATGTTTTTCACTTCCTTATTTACCTAAGTGTAATCATCTCCAGTTCCATCCATCTTGTCCAGAAGGACACAATCACATTTGTTTAAATACTGCATTAAACCTATATCTCTCATATTTTTATCAGCATAAATTCACTTGTTACTCTGACTTAGTCCCCTTATGATCATCATTGCTACTTACCAGCTCTATTTTGCTGGTTCTCCAGAAGAAGGGGAGATCTGAGAATTGCATAAACATTCCTTTCAGGTTGACGATCACTATAGCCGACAGCACAGCCTGAAACACAGCACATCTCTCTTTCCTGGTATCCAAAGAGTCCTTTGTTTCCCTGTCCTCACTGTCCTCTTTCTGCTCTCCCTGCATGTTCTCCCTACTCAGTTCCTATGCAACATGATGGTACATTTGGAGCCAGGAATACCTGGATTTTCAGGACTTGGTTGGCTAAAATGGGCCTTGGAAAATAAGAGACTAATATCCTAGTAGCAGACTTACATGGTGGTCAAGAAGTTCAGAATTAAATTTGGTATTTGAGGGATTATTTCTTTCACCCAGAGCCTTTTCTTTTTTATGTTTATTTTAAATTATTTATTTATTTAGGATAGAGAAAGAAATTGAGAGAGAAAAGAGAGCTAGAAAGGGACAGAGGCAGAGATACACCTGCAGCACTACTTCACCACCCTTGAAGCTTCCCCCCTGCAGGTGGAGACTGGGAGCTTAAACCTCAGTCTTGTGCATGGTATTGTGTACCTTCAACAAGGTGTTCCACAGCCTGGCCCCTCCAATGGCCTTTCTATATTGTGATCCCCCCCAATAAAGTGTAATATAGATGAATGGTTTATAGTACAGTTGTTGACAAACAGGCAAAACCTCTCATCTCCGATGTCTGCAAGACACTCTCTTTCCCAATTTATGATTTTTATTTTCTTCTTATTAATTTTTTATATTTATTTATTTTCCCTTTTGTTGCCCTTGTTGTTTTTTATTGTTGTTGTAGTTATTATTGTTGTTGTTACTGATGTTGTTGTTGGATAGGACAGAGAGAAATGGAGAGAGGAGGGGAAGACAGAAAGGGGGAGAGAAAGAGAGACAGCTGTAGACCTGCTTCACTGCCTGTGAAGCGACTCCCCTGTAGGTGGGGAGCTGGGGGCTCGAACCGGGATCCTTAACCCAGTCCTTGCACTTTGTGCCAAGTGCGCTTAACCCACTATGCTACTGCCTGACTCCCTGATTTTTATTTTATACTTCCATGGTTCCTGATCTGTACAGGGTTAAGTGGATTAGTAAAATGTCGTATAAATGCAAGCCATCTTAGATTTTTTTTTTTAAAAATGAAAGTCTAAACTTATAGACAATCAATGAAATGGTCCAGAAGGTGACACAGTGGATAAAGCATTAGACCCTCAGGCATGAGGTCCAAAGTTCAATCCCTGACAGCACATGTACCAAAGTGATGTCTGGTTCTTTCTCTCTCTTCTCCTGTCTTTCAAATAAGTAAATAAATAAATAAGCAAAAGAAAATCAATGAAGAATAGACATTGGAGATTAGCCAGTTAAAATCCCCACTTTGCAGTTAAGGAAGCTGAGATCCAGAGATAATGAGATAACTTTCTAAATTCTGTGGGCAGGTGCTGGTAGACTGTGGAGTAAGATTTTGGTGCTACCTACTTCACCTTTCTCACGCAGCTCTACTAGAATCATATAAAACCCCATGAAACACACACCTATGGACATCTAATCTTTGACAAAGGTGCCCAGACTATTAAATGGGGAAAGCAGAGTCTCTTCAACAAATGGTATTGGAAACAATGGGTTGAAACATGCAGAAGAATGAAACTGAACCACTGTATTTCACCAAATACAAAAGTAAATTCCAAGTGGATCAAGGACTCGGAGGTTAGACCACAAACTATCAGATACTTAGAAGAAAATATTGGCAGAACTCTTTTCCGCATAAATTTTAAAGACATCGTCAGTGAAACGAATCCAATTACAAAGAAGACTAAGGCAAGTAAAACCTATGGGACTACATCAAATTAAAAAGTTTATTTACAGCAAAAGAAACCACTACCTAAACCAAGAGACCCCTCACAGAATGGGAGAAGATCTTTACATGCCATACATCAGACAAGAGATTAATAACCAACATATATAAAGAGCTTGCCAAACTCAACAACAAGACAACAAATAACCCCATCCAAAAATGGGGGAAGGACATGGACAGAATATTCACCACAGAAGAGATCCAAAAGGTCAAGAAACACATGAAGAAATGCTCCAAGTCTCTGATTGTCAGAGATATGCAAATAAAGACAACAATGAGATACCACTTCACTCCTGTGAGAAAGTCATACATCAGAAAAGGTAACAGCAGCAAATGCTGGAGAGGGTGTGAGGTCAAAGGAACCCTCCTGCACTGCTGGTGGGAATGTCAATTGGTCCAACCTCTGTGGAGAGCAGTCTGGAGAACTCTCAGAAAGCTACAAATGGACCTACCCTATGATCCTGCAATTCCTCTCCTGGGGATATGTCCTAAAGAACCCAACACACCCATCCAAAAAGATCTGTGTACATATATGTTCTTGGCAGCACAATTCGTAATAGCCAAAACCTGGAAGCAACCCAGGTGTCCAACAACAGATGAGTGGCTGAGCAAGTTGTGGTATATATACACAATGGAATACTACTCAGCTGTAAAAAATGGTGACTTCACCGTCTTCAGCCGATCTTGGATGGACCTTGAAAACCATGTTGAGTGAAATAAGTCAGAAACAGAAGGATGAATATGGGATGATCTCACTCTCAGGCCGAAGTTGAAAAACAAGATCAGAAAAGAAAACAGAAGTAGAACATGAGATGGAATTGGCATATCGCACCAAAGTAAAAAACTCTGGGGTGGGTGGGTGGGGAGAATACAGGTCCAAGAAGGATTCAGAGGACCTAGTGGGGGTTGTATTGTTATATGGGAAACTGGGGAATGTTATGCATGTACAGACTATTGTACTTACTGTTGAATGTAAAACATTAATTCCCCAATAATAATAAAAAAGAAAAGAAAAGAAAAAAAAACCCATGAAAGAGCAAAAAAAATTTTTTTTTAAATTAGATATCTATATATAGAAGAACCTCATGCCAAGTCCAAGTTACACACCTGAGGTAATGATTCAAAAAGGAATCCAGTGGCTAATATGACCAGCAGAATCATCAGTGAGGCCAAGCAACCTGCAAGCTGAAAGACAGAAGACACATGGAAGGGACTTTAGGAAGATACGGCACAGGGTGGTCTTAGTCTTTTGATGATCCCATAGGAAGATCAAGAAACTATGAATCCCAATAAATGATCTAAACCATTACCTATAGCTGCAACTCCTTCCCACTGTGAAATTTTTCATTTCTCTTATGAACAGAAACTGAATTGTTTAACTATCCTGACATACTGAGCTGTATAGTGAAAAGAGCTATCTGGCATTGAACTAAGACCTACAAAGGTCAGAAGACTTCAAGTGTTAACTATCTGAGTGGAGTTATTTAGATTAAAATACAATTAACTAAACTTAAAGTGCAGTTCTTTCCTTCTACTTTCCGCACCCCATAATGGCCCTGGGTCCATATTCCCTTAAGGATAAAGAATAGGAAAGCTATCAGGGGAGGGGATGGGATATGGAGTTCTGGAGGAGGGAACTGTGTGGAGTTGTACCCCTTTTATCCTATGGTTTCTGTCAGTGTTTCCTTTTTATAAATAATAAAAAAAAATGTGCAGGTCTTTGTTGCACTGGCCACATTTCAAGTGCTCAAAAATTACATATTGCTAGTCCTGCTGATATGAATAATGTATATATTGAATGCTTGAATCATTGCAGAGAGCTTTTTTTTTCTTCCTTTTTTCAGACAGTTCTACTGAACAGTGCTAACTTTGGGGGCCAGGTGGTAGTACACCTGGTTAAGCGTACACATTACAGTGTGCAAGGACCTGGGTTCAAGCCCTTAGTCCTCACGAGCAGGGGGAAAGCCTTCACAAGTGGTGAAGTAGGGCTGCAAGCGTCTCTCTGTCTCTTTCCCTATCTCCCCTCACTTCTCAGTTTCTCCCTATATCTATCTAATAAATCAATAAAAATTAAACAAACAAATAGTGCTAGCAAACTGTTCATACTCAGTCTCAGGTTTTTATGACATCTGATGTCTGACATTGAGGTTTACTACTAGCAGGTAGTGCTGCATGATCCTCCAATTTGACTAGAGAGAGAATATACCCTTTCCTATGGATTCAGTTAAACTAATTATGCCTTTCTCTGACTTTTCTGATGCAGTTCACCGGGGCATGGATTTTCAGGTAGAGCAGTTCTGGGTTCAGAATGGGATCCATGAACGAAAGTTTAATTACCAAGTCACCAGTCCTAGAGATCTGTTGTATACACACCTGAGTCTTCCCTCCAGTTCCTTCCTGGACAAGACTTCGAGACAAAGAACATGAAATTGAAAAAGTCTGGAAGAGTGAGCCAATGGAATTGCACAGTCCCAGGGCAATGAGCTCCTTTTGCGTGTGGAAGCAAAGCACAAGATTTAGTTATTTTTCAGGAAGAGAGGCATGCTGGCTTATCTAATATATATTGGCAGTAGTATAGATTTTTTTTAGGGGCTCAGGTGGTGGCACATCTGGTAGATTCGAGTCCCCAGTCCCCACCTGCAGGGGTTTCGAAAGCTTCACAAGTGATGGAGCAATGTTGCAGGTGTCTCTCTGTCTCTATCACCCCCTTCGCTCTCAATTTCTGACTATCTCTAGCCAACAAATAAATAAAGATAAAAAAATTAAAAATATGTTTTTAAAAAAGATTTTTAAATCTTTCTTTTCAGATGCAAGACGTTTGTTTAGTATGAGTTTAAAATAAAAATTATTATATAAAAATTATTATACAATAGGAAATAAATTTATCTTTACATTATATATTATTTTACATACATTAAATAAAATAAGTTAGGGGCAAGCAGTTTGAATTTATTTTTTTTAATTTTTTTTTTAAAGTTTTTTTTAAAATATTTTATTTTATTTATTTATTCCCTTTTGTTGCCCTTGTTGTTTTATTGTTGTAGTAATTATTGTCGTCGTTGTTGGATAGGACAGAGAGAAACGGAGAGAGGAGGGGAAGACCGAGAGGGGGGAGAGAAAGATAGACACCTGCAGACCTGCTTCACCGCCTGTGAAGCGACTCCCCTGCAGGTAGCAGTTTGAATTTTTATTGTGCTGGAGATAAATGCTGTGCTCACACCCAGGTTCTCTCTTCCTAAACACTATCTATAATGACAACGATTTTTTAAAAAACATTTTAAAAAATATTTATTTATTTCCTTTTTGTTGCCCTTGTTTTTATTGTTGTTGTAGTTATTATTGCTGTTATTGATGTCGTCTTTGTTGGATAGGACAGAGAGAAATGAAGATAGGAGGAGAAGACAGAGAGGGGGAGAGAAAGAGAGACACCTGCAGACCTGCTTCACCGCTTGTGAAGCGACTCCCCTGCAGGTGGGGAGCCAGGGCTCAAACCGGGATCCTTAGGCTGGCCTTTGCGCTTTAGTGCCATGTGTGCTTAACCTGCTGCACTACTGCCTGATCCCTGACAATGCTTTTTATTTAAAAAAAATTATAGCAAAATGGAAAATATTTCTATTCAAGAGAAAGTTATTGGTGCATAGAACTACCTGCACCTTTAAAATTCTTGGCCTATTGCTGATTAATAATTATATATCACTGTCCTCCTGAGACAATGTGTGAATCCTTGCTTTCTGGGAAACTTTGGGTCTATTTGGTGGGATTACTGCATTTTGTATGAATGTGAAATGTCTGATTTCTTACTTGAATGAACAACAAGAAGTCTTCCTATGGAGTAAATAGGTTCTGAAGAAAACATTTTAGTCTTAGGCTGTGAGCTGTAGAAACAGGGACAACACTAGGGAAAAGCAGAGACAGGCTGGGGTTATGGATCAAGTTGTCAAGACCCATGTCCAGCAGAGAAGCAATTATAGAAGCCAGACTTCTAACCTTCTGTGCCCCCAAAAGGTTTTTGATCCATACTCCCAGAGGGGTAAAGAATAGGGATCCTTCCAATGGAGGGGGTGGGATATGGCACTCTGGTGGTGGGAATTGTATGAATTGTACCCCTCTTATCCCACAAATTTGTTGATCATTATTAAATTACTACTAATAAAAAAGAAGTTGAAAGGATCCTAGTTCGAATCCCCGGCTCCCCACCTGCAGGGGAGTTGCTTCACAGGTGGTGAAGCAGTTCTGCAGGTGTCTTTCTCTCCCTCTCTCTGTCTTCCCTCCTATCTCAATTTCTCTCTGTCCTATCCAATGACAGCAACAACAACAATAATAATAATAACCACAACAATGATAAAACAACAAGGGCAACAAAAGGGGAAAAAATGGTCTCCAGGAGCAGTGGATTCGTGGTGCAGGCACCAAACCCTGGCAATAACCCTGGAGGCAAATAAAGAAAAAATAAGTTGAAAAATAAGAAAACACAAAGCAGAACTTGGTGTATTGCACCAAAGTAAAAGACTCTGGGGTTGAGGTTGGGGTCCTGGAACATGATGGCAGAGGAGGACCTAGTAGGGGTTGTATTGTTATATGGAAAACTGACAAATGTTATGCATGTATAAACTATTGTATTTACTGTCGACTATAAAACAATCTCCCAATTAAGAGAAAAATAAACTACTGTATTTTACTGTTGACTATAAACCATTAATCTTCTTAATAAAGAAAAACAAAAACAAACAAAACCCCTGAGTATTCAGGAAAAAAACAAAATAGGGAATAACATCTATAGGACTGTGGCGAATCTAAAAAAACAAAATAGGGAATAACATCTATAGGACTGTGGCGAATCTAAAAAAACAAAATAGGGAATAACATCTATAGGACTGTGGCGAATCTAAGTTTCAGAGTAGAGGTTTCATTTTTCTAGCTGGTCTCCTCCCTAGAAGGGTGACCTTGAACTCTGTACCTTAGAGCTTTGATGATCTAAAGTACATAAATCATGGAAAAGCTGTTGTGTTGAATAAGTAGAAGCCTCAAATACCTCCATCGTCAATTTTTTTTTTTTTGGTAATTACCAAAGCTTCATTGCTCCATGAAAACTTTTTTCCCCCAAACAGACAAAGACAAAAAGAGAGTGTTGCCCTCAACTTGGATCAACAATGGTAGAGAACGTTCCATTCTCCGAAGGATGGAACCTGAGGAAGATAGGTCGATATTGGGGCAGCTTGGAATGTTCCTACTCATGACCACAGAATGTGAGCTCAGACCTACATGGATGCAGAGGTCACATAGGCTCCTAAGGTGAATATGGGTCCCTGATCACATCAAATTGATGGGGTTTACAGTCAACAATATATATATATATATACCTTTCTCATTCTCATATTGGGGAGCTACTCTCTTCCCTGATCCAGCTTTCTGGTCCTTTTTCCAGCCATGACATCATCTCCCCAGACAATAACTTGGATGCATTAGCATATAAGATTTCAGGCTCAGGGGAAAAAAGAAAAAACAAAACAAAACAAACTAGTATAGCCACAGGCCCTTTGGAATTTAACTGAAATATACCTACTATCTATCTACAAAATGGAGGACCTCCTAAATCTTCATCTGCACTATTCCAGCCTTTAGGTCCATGATTGATCAACAATTTGTTTGGCTTTATATGTTAACTCTCTTTTCAGCCACCAGGTCCCAGATGCTAGCATGATGCCAACCAGACTTCCCTGGACAGACAACCCCACCAATGTGTCCTGGAGCTCTGTCCCAGAGCCCTTCCACACTGGAGAAAGAGAGAGACAGGCTGGGAGTATGGATCAACCTGCCAATGCCCATGTTCAGCGGGGAAGCAATTACAGAAGCCAGACCTTCCACCTCTGTACCCCACAGTGACCTTGGGTCCATACCCCCAGAGGCTTAAAGAATAGGAAAGCTATCAGGGGAGTGGATGGGGTGCGGAGATCTGGTGTTGGGAAATGTGTGGAGTTGTACACCTCTTATCCTATGGTTTATCAATGTTTCCTTTTTATAAATAAAAAAATTAAAAAGAGTGAGAGAGAGGGAGAGAGAAAGAGAGAGGGAGAGAGAGAGAGAGAGAGGGAGAAGGATTGAGATCACAATATCCTTCAATGTGGTGATATAGTGGGGAGACTGGGCTCGAACCCAGGTCATGCATATGACAAAGCAGCAAACTATCAATTTTTTTTTCTACTATGACAGGGAAACCCTGTTCATTTGCCTTCCACAGAAGATGATTGTAGCACTATGAAAAATCTTCAGAAAATTGATGATGTTTTACCTGATTACCATCAACCTGGTAGCCATGCTTATTTGCCAAGGTCTTAGCCATTGAGATGGTCACTGAAAATCCAACGATGGCTATGGCGATGGCATCCACATACACAAGGTGGAAGAGGCTGGTGTCGGGATTGGCTGGAGGCAGTAATCTGAAAGGTCAAACTGACTTTAATCTGCGTGTTGTGACCTCTGGAAGAGAACACGCTACCATAAAAAATCATTTTAGGGCGCAATAACTGCAGATGAATGATCAGTGGTAGGATTCGGGTTTGTTCAAGGTGGTTAAAAAGGACTGTCTTCCTTGACACAGAGTTTCTCTCTAGGCCACACCCCCAGAGTGCCGGTTTTCCACCTGAATGGACGATCAGCAGAGATCAAATGCTGTTTTGTTTAGAAAAAGAGTAACTGCACACTCCATGACAACCTGTCTGGCAGGTGTAAGTAAGATACAGAACATGAAGAAGAGAGGATCAGCAAAGTGCTCAGATGCCACAAGACATTTGAACCAAAGTCTGAGGAGGGAGGGTGTGGGACAAGAGCTATTTTAAAGGATATTGCTTATGCAAGTATAGCTGTATTCACTGCTCTTTCTTGCTATTTAATTTAACTTTAATGTGAGAGATACACAGAGAGAAAGACTGGAGCTCTGCTCAGCTCTGGTTTATGGTGGTGCTTCAGATAGATTGAGCCCCAAGTATGATAGTCTTTTGTATTATTATGCTGTCATTCCAATCCTCTGCTTGGTTTTAAACAACACTCCAGGTAATGCTTTTGGGTAGCCAAGTTCCAGAAATATAAAGTACTTTTGGGAAAAAAGGTGTTTTCTTCATACAGAGAGAAAAATAAAATATTTGAGTATAATACAATAGGCAAAGGAAATTACTAGACAGAAATCACAGTGGTATCTGAATTTCAGTATTTTAAATGAAAAATAAAAAGATTTATTTTATGAGAGACACATAGACACAGACTGGAGTGCCACTCTGCATATGTAGTGTCAGGGACTGAACATATGATCCCATACACACAGGTTTTTTACTTCTGAGCCACCTTCCCTAATTCAACATGTAAATTCTATCATTATTATTAGTATCATCATCATAATATACTTAGTATGTGGATTTTTAAAAGGATCCTCCGCCCCCCCCCCCCCCCACAAGTGTACTGTTCTGAAGAAGAGTTCAAGCTTATGCCTTCAACACTTGCTCCGTGTAGTGAACTCTTGTTTAAAGAGCAATTCCTACTCCCTTTGCTTTCTAGGAGATGCTTAGATGGGACCAATAGCAAAGTCTCATGAAGTGTGTTCAATTCTGTTAGTGTCCAAAATTGGGCAAATGTCTGATTCTGTTCTTTGGGAAAGAGAGAAAAAGCAGCCAAGAGAAAAAAGAGCATAAGAGACAGAAAGAGACTCAAGAGAGTGGCAGCCAGAGAGAGTGAGGGAAGGCCAGAGAGAGCCCAGGTAGACAGTCGTCACTCTTGTTCCTTTAAATATAAAGACAAATTAAAATTTAATGTAGAGCTAGATAAAATACATGGTTTAAAACACTCATTGAAACAATGAGCCACAGAACTTTCAGTTGACGAGTCTTGGATGTTTGGCATGTATTCAGGCTTCAATACTGGCTGTAGTAGTCCCTGCAGTTCCCCCAGCTGAGATAGGTAGACAGGTAGATCTGCTCACCTGGTACAGGAGGAAGATAGTTTTTTGAGAGTTTGGAAGTGGTAGGCGTTCTTAGAAAAGTCAAATTCAAAGAGACAAAAAGCAGAATGGTGACTGACATAAGCCGGAGGGTAGAGAGAATGAAGCTATTATTAAATAGCATAGTTTCAGATTCATAAGATAAAAAATTTCTCCAGACCTGCTTTATAACATTGTGAGTATACTTAGCATTACTGAATTGTACACTTACATGATTAAAGGGGTACATTTTGCTGTGAATTTTACCACCACAAAAACACATACATAGAGCACCCACCCCAAGTTATCAGTTATTTGGCACATAGAGGAAAAATGAAGATTAAAGCAGGAATTAGAAACAATAATAAATCCGTTCTTCAAGTCACATGGTTACTTAAAGTAGAACTATTTTTCCTACCCCAGAGGAAGTGTTCCAACAACATCCACATTGTATGATTCTTTCAAGTTAAACCCAGCCGAAATGCCAGTTCCCATTACCACCTGAAACACAAAAATCTAAATGTACCTCTGTAGATGAAAATTAAAACAACACTACACAAAATAATTTTCTAATAATTTGTCTGCCAAATCTATTCTTCTTTTTAATGTTTATCATTATTATAATTATCACTATTTTCACTGCTGAGGCTGCACAGCTACAGGCTGAATTTTTTTTCAGTTAAAAATAGAGACAGAGAAAGAGAGACAGAGGGAGAGAGGTGAAGACACCACAGCACCAAAGCTTACTCCAGTGTGATAAAGGCTGGGCTCAAACCTGGATTACTCTCAAGTAACTGTTAACTAGTTTTCTTTTCTTTTCTTTTTTTTTTAACAGTTTATGGTGGCATGGGGATTGAACCTGGGACTTTGGAGCCTCAGGCATGAGAGTCTCTTTGCATAACCATTATGCTATCTACTCTGCCTGGTAACTTTCAGTTTTGAAAAGAAAAATGATAGTTAGCTTTCAGCAATTTTAACTCCTTTTAATAATCCTACCCCCCAAAATGTATACATATTCCACAGTGACCTGGAAATGTTTACTCCTTTGTTTCTCTCCCCGTTTCTATATCACTGTCTGGGAAAACAAACAAAAAAAGGGGGCATAAAATCTTTTGGGAGGCCCTGGGTGGTGACGCACATGTTACAACGTGCGAGGACCAAGGCTGAAGCCCGGGTTCCCACCTGCATGGGGAAAGGTTTGCAAGTGGTGAAGCATTGTTGCAGATGTCTCTTTTTGTTTCTCTCCCTTTCTATTACCTCCTTCCCTCTTGATTTCTGACTGTTCTATCCAATATATAAAGATAAAAAGATATATTCCTTTTGGGAGTTGTCTTTGACTTTGGGGAAGATAAAATGAGCTTCTGGCCAAGATGACATGAATAAAGGACATTAAAATGTGCATTGTGGGGGGTCGAGTGGTAGCCCAGCGGGTTACGCGCACGTGGCGCGAATCACAAGGACCCGCATAAGGATTCTGGTTCGAGCCCTGGCTCCCCACATACAGGGGCGTTGCTTCACAGGCGGTGAAGGAGGTCTGCAGGTGTCTATCTTTCTCTTCCCCTCCTCTCTCCATTTCTCTCGGTCCCATCCAACAACAATAACATCAACAACAACAATAATAACTACAACAACGATAAAACAAGGGCAACAAAAGGGAAAAATAAATAAAAATTTTAAAAAATGTGCACTGTGCTGGTGTGTGGGTGGTACAATAACAATATAGCTTTATAAATGTATGTTAGGATCTGCAGTTGTAGTGAAGACCCTGCTGTTAGGACAGTAGCACTAAATGTTATTTGAGATCTCCATCAGTATACCATAGTTGTCTTTTACTGTTTCAGGTACAGACAGGGTGAAGCAGTTTGTCACACAGAATGCCTCTATACTTAAGGTTTCCTGGAAAACCAGGAAATAGACTTTGTTGTGGATAATAATTCCTGAGAGAAGTCTAAGAAGTGAAAAAATAGCAGAAGGAAGAGAGATTTTCTCCATGCCAGGAACTAATGCTATGGAACTTAATGGGATGCATTGGATCGACCTTCTCGTGGTGCATCCCTTGAGTACCCATTCATTGGGGAAACTGACGATCCTTCCTAGCCAACTGAATCCACATGGATCCCAGTCACTTTCTTCTTCTAGCGTTTGCCCTTCTTCCGTAGCCAGTCAACAGCGTCAGGTTGAGCATGATGTAAAGTTTCGAGACCTCCTTTGAATCTGGAGAGGTGGCAGTCGTTGACTATGTGGGTCATAGTCTGTCTGGAGCCACAGGGGCAGTTCAGGTCGTCTCTGGCTCCCCAGCGATGGAACATAGCGGTGCACCGGCCATGGCCTGTTCGATAGTGATTGAGGAGGGCCCAGTCATAACGTGCTAGGTCAAAGCCGGGTTGACGCTTGCAGGGGTCTGTGATGAGGTGTTTGTTCTTTACCTTAGCTGACTGCCAACTCTGTTTCCAAGAGTCTGGAACAGAGAAGTTCAGTGTAGGCGTAGGGGACCAGATTGGGTGACGAGACGTCAAGCGTTGGACAGGGTGGGTGAAGATATCCGCGTATATTGGCAGGTCCGGTGGAGCGTAGATGCAGTAAATGAACTTAGATGATGCCGCATCCCGACGAATATCTGGCGGGGTGATGTTGCTAAGAACTGGCAGCCATGGAACCGGGGTGGAACGGATGGTTCCAGAAATTATCCTCATGGAGGAATATAATTTGGAATCGACCAAGTGGACATGGGGGCTACGGAACCATACTGGGGCACAGTATTCTGCAGTGGAATAGCATAATGCCAGAGATGATGATCGTAGTGTGGAAGCGCTCGCGCCCCATGAGGAGCTGGCCAGTCTTGCAATGATGTTATTCCTCGCGCCCACCTTTGCTGCAGTTTTTATGAGATGTTTGTGAAATGACAGAGTGCGATCGAGAGTAACGCCAAGATAGACTGGCTGGGCTTCATGCCGGATTCTCGTATCGTCAAGCTGCACATTAAGCTCACACGAGGCCGAGGCATGGTGTAGATGGAAAACAGATGATACCGTTTTTGCAGTGCTAGGGATTAGTCGCCATTTTTTACAGTAATCAGATATCAGAGACATGTCTTTCGTGAGTGTTTCCTCACTTTCAAAGCCAGCAACAAGCAGCTCCTGACAGCTTTCAACCTGACGCTGTTGACTGGCTACGGAAGAAGGGCAAATGCTAGAAGAAGAAGAATGGATGGCCTATTACACACACACACACACACACACACACACACACACACACACACACACACACACACACATACTTAGGGAAGGAAGTTAGCCCCTCACAGTGATGGCAATTGCAAGGAACCAACCCTGATGATCTTATTATTGGAAATGGTAGCCTGGGGGTATGGATTGACCTGCCAATTCCCATGTCTAGTGGAGAAGCAATTTCAGAAGCCAAAACTCCCATCTTCTGCACCCCAAAAATAATTTTGGTACACACTCCCAAAGAGGGAGAAATATTAGGGAAAGATGACCCTGAGAGAAGAGGGAAAAAAAGGAAAGACACTCAGAAAGAGTTAGAGGTATAGGTGTGACTTAGAAAGAAAGAGAATGCAGGACTATAGACAAAAAATGAGTCTCTCTCTCTCTCTCTATATATATATATATATATAGTGTTACATATATATAACACTATATATATATATGTATATATATATATATATATAGTGTTATATATATGTAACAATCAACCCATATCTATGATCTTGGGAGAATTACTGCATTTTCCAATGAAGGGAATGGGGACAGAAACTCTAGTGGTGGGAAAGGTAGGGAATTCTACCATTGTTGTCTTATAATTTGGTAAATCAATATTAAATCACTAATAAAAATAGCAGTATGAGAGCCCAAGGTGACTGAGGCTTCTGGTTCCTTATTTTGTTGGCTGTAAATATGTGTTTTCCTTATCTGCAGATTTTTGTTGCACAAATCAAACTAGGAGAGTTCCCAGAAAAGTCAAATTCACAGGATAAATATGGCCCAAGTTCCTGGAGCATCAGTATTATGTCGTAGTGGTAAATAATTTAAACTCTTTTCTTATCAGTGTAAACAGAAGTACTGTAAGATTTTCAAAGCTCAAAAATATTTTCTGATGAATAATAAAGTTTGTTTTTAAAGGTAGTCCCAAAGACTGTTCTGAACTTTTCAGTATGGCTTCTCTTGCTTGCTCTAAGGGATAATTGGGAAAGAAATTGAAAAAAAAATTAGGTGTACTATAATTATACTGATACAAATAACAAAGAACCAGCTTTCTGAGAAATACAAATGACAATTTGTTTTTAAAGACCTCATTTTATTTTCTCTTAAAAGATATGTATTTATTTATTTGTTTGTTTGAAAGAGACAACCAGATCATGACTCTGGCACAGTCTATGCTGGAGATCGAACTTATGAGTCTATACCTGAGAGTCTATTGACTTATCCATTGTACCACATCCCAGGCAACATAAAGAAGTTTTTAAAGAGTATCTAAAAATGAATAGAACTAGCAGTACAAGCCAGGAAAGGCAATTTTTCATCCTTTATTTCATATTTAGCACTTGCATGTCTTGCATGGCAAAGGAGCAGAAAGCCTCTTGCTATACTTCAAGAAGAAACAGGAACCTAGTGAGAGGGCAGGTTTTGGAACTGCTAGAAAGTCCTGACCAAGCACAGACAAGATCACAGCAAAGAAAAGGACCAAAGGGATTTTTTTTTTCTTATGAGTTATACCAGCCAGTTCTCTCTTTTCCCTTCTTCCTTCCCTTCTTTCCTTCTTCCCTCCCTCTGTCCTTCCTTCCTTTTTACCTTCCATTTTTTCTTCCCCTTTTTTCTCCCTTCTCTTTCCCTTTCTATCTTTCTTTCCTTCTTCTTTTTTTTTTTTTTTCATGACTAGTACTTTCACTGTGTTTGGATCAGATACCTTGACTTTTTATTTCTTGTCCTAATGTTCCCAAACCATGCAGTCACCTCAGGTACCAATGGGAACTCGCCAGGACATTGTGGGACATAATTTTGAAGGGACATAATTTTGTACAGTGAGGGACTCTACAAAAATCCTAGTTTGAAGTAGTTTATAGCTTCAACACTGCTTATGCTGGGAAGGAATATCTTTGTAAAGCTAGGTGGTCAAAGTGGCTTTGCAAAGTGGCTGCTGCGATAATAACAGGTACTAAGCAAAAACAAGGGTGAACAAGAAATGAGGGTAGCAGCTTCACTTGATTCCAAGGGTTGAGGAGTTAGTTTTGAAATGCTAAGCAGCCACTTAACACCCCATTAATAATACTTGTGGTCATATAAAAATATAATATCTTTTCATCTCAATTTATGTGCATTATTAAAAAAACAATTTCTAGATGGTTAGACACACTTAATACATATATGTATTAAGTTGTTTGGACTTAATTAACGAGTGGAATGTTTAGTTTTTTTCTTTTAGCTTGAGTGCCAAAAACCAAGAAATTTGTGAACACTTGTCATTTTTACCTTTTGAAAAGGAAAATAGTTTAAT
The DNA here is from genome assembly GCF_950295315.1 of Erinaceus europaeus. Taxonomy (NCBI): domain Eukaryota; kingdom Metazoa; phylum Chordata; class Mammalia; order Eulipotyphla; family Erinaceidae; genus Erinaceus; species Erinaceus europaeus. The sequence continues at coordinate 71,475,791 of NC_080169.1, forward strand.
TTTTTCAGGTGATTGAAATATGTATGCATTATAAAACAATTAGAGAATGGACAATATTTGGCTTATTTTTAGTATGAAGGAGGGAGACAGGCACAGAAAATGAGAGGGAAAGAAACCACAGCACTAAAGCTTATTTCAATATGGTAGAGGCTGGGCTTGAACCTGGGCCACACACATGGCAAAGCAATGTATGATCCAAGTGAGCTACTTGGATGTATCAGTACAACAAAAATTTTGAGGAAGAAAACTTTTCCACATATAGGGAGTGTCTTTACCTATATTAAAAAAATCCAGTTGTAAAATAATCAATACTTTTTTTCTGATCTTGTTAGTGTATTTGTAAAAGCCCCCCTTGACAAGGTACAATATTCTCTTGGGCAGAATGAGAGATAAAAATTCTAACTCTATTCCTCCCCTGGAAGATACTTAGGTGTAGGCAGGAGAAAGTTGACTTACCGCAAAGAACTCTAAAGGAATGGGTGCTGGTAATTTCTCTTTAAATCTCTCATTAAACTCCTTGCCACCCAACAGCAAACCAAAAACCATCAGCCCGACGCCTAGGGAACACACGTTGAGGTTTTTAACATTCTGCAACACAGCAACTGTACTCTGTAACACAGTGAACACTGGATGTTTATATCAAGAAATATCTTCTGAGTAAATGGAGACTCTCTACTGAACTAATTCAAACCAGCAGTTATTGGCTATTACAAGCTGAGTTTTTAATTTATTTATAAAAAGGAGAGAGAAGGGGGAAAAGAGAGCCAGAACATTACCCTGGCAAATACAGTGCCTGGGAATTCAGCCTAGGACCTCATGCTTGAGAGTTCAACACTTTCTACTCTGTGCTACCTCCTTGGCTGCCATTATTGGATATTTCTATTATATCCAATAAAAGTTCTTAGACTGAGACACTTGCAGCACTGCTTCACCACTTGCAAAGCTTTCTCCTTGCAGGTGGGGACCCCAGACAATACCTTTAATCCAGCTGCATGTTAGCTGTTGTGCTCAGGCAAATCTCCTTGCAGGTGGGGACCCCAGACAATACCTTTAATCCAGCTGCATGTTAGCTGTTGTGCTCAGGCAAATCTCCTTGCAGGTGGGGACCCCAGACAATACCTTTAATCCAGCTGCATGTTAGCTGTTGGGCTCACGCAAAAATTAGTTTTCCAAAATGGAGACCCCCATATCTCATCTGCTCTATTCTTACCTTTAGGTTCCTGACTATTAAACAATTTGTTCTGCTTTATATCTTAATGCTTTTCAGCCACCAAGTTGCAGATGCTACCATGACACCAACCTGACTTCCCTGGACAGATGACCTCATCAAGTGTCCTGGAGCCCCACCTCCCCAGAGCCCTACCCCATTAGGGAAAGATAGAAATAGGCTGGGAGTATGGATAGACCTATCAACACCCATGTCCAGCGGAGAAACAATATAGAAGCCAGACCTTCCACCTTCTGCACCCGATAAAGAGCTTCGGTTCACACTCCCAGAGGGATAAAGAATAGAAAAGCTTCCAATGGGGAGTCCGGCAGTAGCGCAGTGGGTTAAGTGCACGTGGCGCAAAGTGCAAGGACCGGCCTAATGATCCCGGTTCGAGATCCCGGTTCGAGCCCCCGGCTCCCCAACTGCAGGGGAGTCACTTTACAAGTGGTGAAGCAGGTCTGCAGGTGTCTATCTTTCTCTCCCCCTTCTGTTTTCCCCTCCTCTCTCCATTTCTCTCTGTCCTATCCAACAACAGACATTAATCATAACTACAACAATAAAGCAAGGGCAATAAAACTGAATAAATAATAAATAAATATTAAAAAAAAGAGAAAAGCTTCCAATGGAAGGCATGGGGTGTGGAACTCTGGTGGTGGGAACTGTATGGAACTGCACTCCTCTTATCCTTTATTGGTTTATTAATCAATAAAAAAAGTTCTCAGACTAAAATCACTCTCTTTGTGTATTCACCAATTAGGAAGTGTTTATTTACTTTTTTTTTTTTCCTCCTCCAGGGTTATTGCTGGGCTCGGTGCCTGCACCATGAATCCACCGCTCCTGGAGGCCATTCCCCCCCCCCCCCTTTGTTGCCCTTGTTGTAGCTTCCTTGTGGTTATTATTATTGCCCTTGTTGACGCAATTCGTTGTTGGATAGGACAGAGAGAAATGGAGAGAGGAGGGGAAGACAGAGAAGGGGAGAGAAAGATAGACACCTGCAGACCTGCTTCACCGCCTGTGAAGCGACTCCCCTGCAGGTGGGGAACCGGGGGCTCGAACCGGGATCCTTACGCCAGTCCCTGCGCTTTGCGCCACACGCGCTTAACCCACTGCACGACCGCCCGACCCCCGTTTATTTACTTTTAAAAAGATTTTATTTCTTTATTCATGAAGATAGAAGGAGAGAGCGATAGAACCAGACATCACTCTGGTACATGTACTGCCGGTGATTGAACTCTGGACCTTGTGCTTGAGAATCCAATGCTTTATCCACTGCGCCACCTCCCAGACCACAGGAAGTGTTTTAAATAGCTCACAGATTTTTTTTATAGATTTTATTTATTTTTATTGTTATTAATGCCGTTGTTGTTGTAAAGAACAGAGAGAAATGGAGAGAGGAGGAGAAGACAGAGAGGGGGAGAGAAAGATAGACACCTGCAGACCTGTTTCACTGCCTGTGAAGTGACTCTCCTGCAGGTGGGGAGCGGGGGCTCGAACCGTGATCCTTATGCCAGTCCTTGCACTTTGCGCCACATGCACTTAACCCGCTGTGCTACCGCCCAACTCCCTAATAGCTCACAGATTTTATAGATTTTTAAAAAAATTATTTTGGATAGAGACAGAGAGAAATTGAGAGGGGGGAAATAGGAAGAGAGACACCTGCAGCACTGCTTCAACACTCATGAAGCTTTCCACCTGTAAGTAGGGGCTGGGACTTGAACCTGAGTCCTTGCAAACTGTAATCTGTGTGCTTAGTCAGATAAACCAGCACATAACCCCCACAACTTTATAGTCAATTTTTTTCTTTATTTGTTTATTGGATAGAGACAGACAGAAATTGAGAGGGAAGGGGGTAATAGAGAGGGAGAGAGACAGAGAGACACCTGCAGCCCTGCTTCACCACTTGCAAAGCTTTCCCCCTTCCGGTGGAGACCGGGGGCTCAAACCCGGGTCCTTGCACATTGTAGCATGTGCACTCATCCTGGTGTGCCACCACCTGGCCCCTAGTCTTAATTTTTTAAGTTAATGTCTCAATATAGCATTACAAAATTCAGGAAAGAAACTCTTGAGTCCTGAACATTAGGGGTGACCTAAGTCCTGAACATAAGGACTGACCTAAGTATAACAATCCCAAGGTAAAAAAGGAAGTCACTATTAGTAGATGAATGAAGAATCAGGTGGATTTTGAAGGTAACAGAGTGCTGAAGTTTGGAAGGAAGCCCAGAGATTAGAGAAGGAAGTCACTTAGTTTTCTCTTCATGTTCAGCCTCAGTACCCCAAATATAGTTAGTGCTCACCTGGAACATAGGATGTTTAGAGCATACTAAGGTGTGTTTGTTCTATTTACTTTGTGAATTGGGCACAAGGGTTTACATATATTTTATTAGATTAATTTGGTTAATTGCATTAATTAATCTCATAGATTTTTTATTTTGCTTGTTTGAATAAGCAGCTTTTATTAAAAAAAAGATTTCTTAGTTAAGGGGAGAGAGAGAGAAAGAAAGAGAGAAAGAGAGAGAGGGAAAGAGAAGAGAACGAACAGTGAATCATAACACCACTCTGGCACATGTGATACCAGGGATTGAATTTGGTATCTCATGCTTGAGAGTCCAAAACTCTAGCGTCTATGTCACCTTCTGGAGTTTTTAAAAGAGCAATGCTATTCTGCAATATTCTTAAATTATTTGTTAGTCCCCCAAAAGAGACATAATTTGGTTTCAATAAAAAAGCTATCTGTTCTGCAAATTAGTGTGAAGACACAGTCATTACATAAGGAACTGGGGCCCAGAATAGCTCACTTGGTAGAGCACACACTTTACCATGCAGGAGGATATGAGTACCACATATGCATACCATGCCTCTCAGCTGCTATGCTGACTGACACATTCTTTGCTCTCCCCTCCCTCTTTTCCCCTCTATCTTAAATTAAAGGAGAGAGAGAGGACCTAGTGGGGGTTGTATTGTTATATGGAAAACTGGGAAATGTTATGCATGTACAAACTATTGTATTTTGTAGAACATTAATTCCCCAATAAAAAATTTAAAAAAATTAAAGGGGAGAGAGAGAGAGAGAGAGAAGAAGAAGGTCTGCGGAGAGAAGTGAAATTGTGCTGATTAACCAAAATAAATAAATAAATGGAAAAAAAATCCCTTGGGAGGTGGGCAATATCACCCGCTAAATAAAATGCAACTTAAGGTTTGATTTCCCATGTTAGTCTTCCCTGAAAAGTTTTAGAATAAAGAATCTTTTCCATCTTACTGAAATTCTTAGGGTGGGGGAGAGTGTACTTTGCTGATCAGAGATACAGAAGAGAAGGGGGGTGGATAAGGAAGAAAAAAACCGATGTGAAGTCGCTTACTTACATATACCACTGAAAAGATCCCACTGTAACGCTTTGTTTTAACTCCAAACAGGTATTTTAACATGGAGGTGAAGACATGCACAGCTGCCGCAGTGGTAAATCCACGGACCAGGGGTTCTGTGAGATATATGGCCACAAACCCAAACCTACAGACACCTAGGCAAAACTATTTTTTTAATGACAAAGAAACAAATAAATCACATGATAGACTGGGAAGTTATAGCCAACAGAAAACATACAAAAATTACTAAGGGATAACTTTCTTGTTCTTTTTTCTTTTAACCAGAGCACTGCTCAGCTCTGGCTTATGGTGGTGCTAGGGACAGAGCCTGAGACTTTGGAGCAACAGGCATGAATGTCTTTTTTTTCTTTAACATAATTATTATACTGTTTCTCTTGCCCTGAAATCACTTTCTAACATCACCAACTTGTACCTATAGCATTAGCTAACAACCCACACAGAAAACAACGGGAGGTGTGGAATGGCCCATGCTCCAGAGAGCATACCTATACCATTTTTGTCCTAAGGAGCTGAGGATACATTTAGTCACATCACTTCCTGTTCCAACCAGATAAGAGGTGCTCTCTTCTCATTAATAACCAACACTGCTTCAGGCATTTCTTGCTTTGAGGCTCTCCCAAGTACTCAAATGGAGTTTGCTAGTTCCTAATAAGTGTTTATGAGAGTAAGGGATGCAGGTGGAGTAGTGTTCCTGGGTGCGATGAACCTGAGCTGACTAGACAGAATGTTTAAGAGATATCTGTTAAATAAACAAGTGAGAATCTAATTCCTCATATGCAAGCCTTACCTGAATGATTCCTGAAAGCAAGGTCACAGACATGGCGACTTTCACTCTTAAGGCATCTCTTGCTTCTGTACCATTGGTTGCATTTACTCCCCCTGGAATGACTATATCATCTGGTACTAATCGGACAGCTACACCACCAATCATCAGGCTAATAACAGCAAACGGACCTGAAATAATGAAGTACTAGTCAAGGAAACCACTTTCAGTGCATGTGATGTTGTTGCCAGTATGCCAAGAGACATGTGTGTGAGGTCAATAAATCATCAATGAATCAAAATTGCATTATTCTCAAGCATTTTGTTCCTGGTTTATATGTAAGCTGCACATGTATAGATTGTATTGTCAGAAAATAATAATGATGATATCCTCTAGCCCACACACTATTCTAGACCCTTGACATTTCCCAAGTAAGATGTACTCTAATTCTTCTTTCCTTGAATCTAGGTGATTTTGTATAGGTTAGTAACTGTGTGACTTCTGAGATTAGGTTACAAGGGTGGTGCAGCAAATACCAGAGAGCTAGATCCACCATCTGAGAGCAAAGCTCCAATAAGGACCACCGGGATAACTCTTTGGATGTGAACTGAGAGGGTGAGAGGGAGGAAGAGATGTGAGGAGAGAGCTTCATTGACTCAGTCTTCTTAATATTCTCCCAACTAGATTCTCTACTGCATGAGAGACCCCTTGGATCGACCTTCTCGTGGTGCATCCCGTGAGTACCCATTTATTGGGGAAACTGACAATCCTTCCTAGCCGACTGAATCCACATGGATCCGAGTCACTTTCAAAGCCAGCAACAAGCAGACATCAGGCTCAACCTGACGCTGTTGACTGGCTACGGAAGAAGGGCAAACGCTAGAAGAAGAAGAAGAGACCCCTTGCCAGAACTGGTCAGTTAAGCTCTCCCCAAATCCAGACCCACAGGAACTGTTAGAGACAATAAATAAAACGATGGAATTTTTAATCTGCTAAAGTTGGAGGGGGGAGATATTTGTTACTAGTGATAGCTGAAATTTTGTCTTTATTTATTTATTGGATAGAGATAGCCAGAAATAAAGAGAAAGAGGGAGACAAGGAATGAAACAGAGAGACACCTGCAGCCCTGCTTCACCACTGTGAAGCTTTCCCCCTGCAGGTGGGGAGTGGGGGCTTGAACCCAGGTCCTTGAGCACTGTAACATGAGCTTTCAGCCAGGTGAACCACCACCCGGCCCCGATAGCTGAAATATTATTGCATGTGTGATAATAGGTGATAATCTCACTCAGCACTGGTACCTTCTGAGTTTCTTCAACTTCAAGGGAAGTATTATATTATTATTATTAAACTTGGTCTTAAACTTGGGTTGAGCACATGACAAAGTAGACCAAATCCAAGTGAACTATTTTGCTGTCCTTCATTATTATTTTTAAAATTGATATTGTTGAGGAAAGGTTACACAAAACTCTTGTCTCAGGGATGTAATTTTTCAACACCCTCAAAATATATATCAGCACACATTACCCACTACTAAAGTCCCATTTCCCTTTACTGTGGGTCACTAACCCCCCCCCCCAAATCCCCTTTCTTCCTTCATCTACCCCTTTAGTACCCTTAGATAAGCAGATGTTATTAGAACAACAATGTGCTATTTCCTTGGCACAGTAAAAAGCTTTGAAATCTAAAAGGAATAGTACTAAAATACCAAGTATAAGGTTTTACCTATGGATATGTGTCTGGAGGTTCCAAAAAAACAATACATAATAACAGGGTAAAATGAAGAGTAGAGGCCAAACACTGGAGGCACAGCTGCCAACATTGCGAAGGCTAAACCTGTAGAAGTAAAAATAACAGAAAGATAAATAGGTCATTAGAAAACAGAAGTTTCTGGATATTTTCGGTTGGATTTTTATCTCTGATGGATAAGTGAAAAACATATTAGTTCAAACAGAATATTTTTCCCCCCAGAGTACTGCTCATTTCTGGTGGGAGATTGAACCTGGGACTTTGGAGCCTCAGGTATAAAAGTCTTTTGCATAACCATTATGCTTTCTCCTCTACCCTAAACTTATTAGTCCTTCTATTATCATCCTCTTTGTAGCTCTACATTTTATGTTGAGAAGTTCCAGTCTAAATTGATAAAGCAGAAGGTCTTACTTGATGTGTGCAGTGGTGGATACCCAGTTATCCACTGGGAAAAGTTGACACCTTCACCCCAAAAACAAAAGTGGAGAAAGGATATGGAGGGGCCAGGCAGTGGCGCACCTGGTTAAACACACACATTATAGCATTAGAGTGCACAGGGTTTAAGCCCCTCATCCCCACCTCCAGGGAGAAAGCTTCATGAGTGGTGAAGCAAGGCTATAAGTCTCTCTCTCTCTTTTAATATTTATTTACTTACTTATTTATGTATTTATTTATTTTACCAAAGCATTGCTCAGCTCTGGCTTATGGTGGTGTGGGGGACTGAACCTGGGACTTTGGAGCCTCAGGCAGAAGAGGCTCTTTGCGGGAGCCGGGTGGCGGCACAGCGGGTTAAGCGCACGTGGCGCAAAGCGCAGGGACCAGCATAAGGATCCAGGTTCAAGCTCTTGGCTCCCCACCTGCAGGGGAGTCGCTTCACAGGTGGTGAAGCAGTTCTGCAGGTGTCTATCTTTCTCTCCCCCACACTGTCTTCCCCTCCTCTCTCCATTTCTCTCTGCCCTATCCAACAACAATGACAGCAATAAAAACAATAACAACGACAATAAACAAGGGCAACAAAAGCGGAAAAAATATTAGAAAAATAAATAAATAAAAGAGGCTCTTTGCATAACCATCATGCTACCTACCCCTGGCCTCTCTTTCTCTCTCTATCTTCCCCTCCCCTCTCAATTTCTTTTTGTTTCTATCTAATAATAAAAAATAATAAATACATAAATAAAACTTAAAAAGAGAGAGGATATGGATAGTATATTTACCAAAGAGGAGAACCAAAAGGCTGACAAACATGAAAATGCTCAAAGTCACTGATTATCAGAGGGATGCAAAATAAAGATAACAACAAGATACCAATTCACTCCTATGAGAATGTAATACATCAGAAAGAACAGTTAACAACAAATGTTGAAGAGGTTAAGGGTAAAAGAGTCCTTTTGCACTGCTGGTGTGAATGTAAATCGGTTCAACCCCTGTGGAGAGTAAGTAGCCTGTGGAACTCTCAGAATGTTAGAAATGGACCTACTTTATGACCATTGCTCTCCTGTTCTAAGGAAACAAACACACTTATCCAAAGAGATACATGTATACCTATATTCATAGCAGTACAACTTGTAATAGCTCAAACTTAGAAGTAACCTAGGTGTCCAACAACTGATGAGTAGCTAAGAAAGTTGTGAGATATATATATATATATATATATATATATATATATATATATATATATATATATGTATTACTACGTAGCTATTAAGAATGATGAAGTTACCTTCTTCACTTCATCATGGATGGAGCTTGAAGAAACCATGTAAAGTGAGATAAGCCAGAAAGAGAAGGATAAATATGGGATAATCTCCCTCTTAGGCAGAATTTAAGGAACAAGAACAGAAAGGAGAAACACGAAGTAAAACTTGGACTGGTTTGGTGTACAACACCAAAACAAACGGCTCTAGGGAAGGAGGGCAGGGAGAGGGCTAGGGGTGGAGTGCAGTGAAGAAAGGGAGGCTTTCAAGTTCCAGTGCATCATGACGGAAAGAGACCAAAGTTGGGGGTGAGACTGTTCTGCAAACACCTGTCATGGTGAGATGCGAAATTTTATCCATGAGTCAACAATTGTACTGTAAATCATTAAACCCCCAATAAAATGAGAGAGAGAGAGAGAGAGAAAGAGAAAGAAAGAGAATTGCAACACTGCTTATGGAGCTTTTCCCCTGCAGGGGACAAGAAGCTTGAGCCTGGGTCCTTGTATACTGTGACGTGCATACATCCATGTGCACTACCATGCAGACTCCCTTCATAATGGTTTTCAACTAAGTGATTCAGTCCTCCAGGGGATATTTGCCAACATCTGGAGACATGTTGGGATTACCAGTTACATGATGTAGAAGCCAAGGATGCTGACCTCTACTCTTTATTGATCCTCTCCAGAAGCATCCTCCCTTGGGGAGGGTGTACATCTCTCACTCTGATGGCTCCTGTGATTGGTGAATTCTTACTTACAACACATAGGACAGGCCCCTAGTACCCAAGGCAAATACGATGCATGTTTCCAGGTTGAGGAACCATGTCCCAAATAAAACAGACACTTCGCTACTTCTTAGCATTACGTTAGATATAAACTTCTGACTTGACATTATGTCTGCTTTCAGCTCTCCCATAGTTGTATTATAGCCATATGATTTCTTTTTATGATTTGAGAAAGCTTTGAGATCTATTTATCCCTGGCATTCTGATAGTTTATTATTGGTGTCTTGCTTTATATTACTTGTTACTTTTTCTGCCAGGCTCTTGGTTATTCTCAGTTTGAATTGATGCCTCTATTTCTCAGACACTAAGTCATTCTTTTTGTTTTTCTTTTTATTGGGGAAAGGGATTAATATTTTTTACTTTATTTTTTTACTACACATATATACATATTCTTTATGGGAAGATTAATGGTTTACAGTCAACAGTAAAATACAGTAGTTAGTACATGTGTAACATTTCTCAGTTTTCCACATAACAGTGCAACCCCCTCTAGGTCCTCCTCTGCCATCATGTGGGGATTAATACTTTACACTAAGTACTCTTGTTGGCACATGAGTGAAATTTCTCATTTTACCAGGATAGGTATCTATCTGCAGAAAACTCTCATTCCCAGCGTTGGTACTTTATTTATTTATTGCCTCCAAGGTTACTGCTGGGGCTCAGTGCCTGCACTATGAATCCATTGTGCCTGGAAAGCTATTTTTTCCCTTCTGTTGCCCTTGTTGTTTTTTTGTTGTTGTTATTATTGTTGTTATTGCTGTAGTCATTGTTGGATAGGACAGAGATAAATAGAGAGAAGAGGGGAAAACAGAGAGGAGGAAAGAAAGATAGACACCCACAGGCCTGCTTCACCACCTGTGAAGTGACTCCCCTTGCAGGTGGGGAGTTGGGGCTTGAACCAGGATCCTTAAGCCCATCCTTGCACTTTGCTTCACTTGCGCTTATCCCACTGTGCTACCACTCGGCCCTCCAGCCTTGGTACTTCTACCATCATGCACCAAGACCTGAAAGCTTTCCACCCCCAACCTCTCCAGAATCCTTTGCTTTGGTGGAATAAGAGAGGGCATCATTCCTGACCATTCCTTTTTCCTCACTGCCCGAGTTATACAAGTCATCAGCCCAGACATCTTACAGAAATCCTTTATACACCTTTCTCATTTTCCCTTTTTAATTCAATAAACAGGCTTGCTGATTTTAACTATACAACAGAACACATATTATTTCAAGTCTTACCAGTTTTATAACTGCCACTCTAAAATCAAGATAGAAGAATAACAGGTGAAAAAATTTTATGGGATGACACATTAGTGAAAACCCAGACAGGAACACTCCTGGGGATTTCTTTGATGTATTAATTTATAGGAGTTAATTGCAGCCAGTCACTGCAGTCATTTCTGTAGATCTGTCAGACCAACTTGACTGTCAGGCTAATATCTGTTTCCAAGTTTCAGATTTTGAACTTCTATCCTTTCTCCTGCCTTTGCTGATGTTCTTTTTATTATCCTTGGAGTGCTGGTACCAAAATACTTGTGGAAGGCTTCCCTAAACCTGGCTTAAGGGCTTTGATTAATAGATTCATTAGATTTCATATAAGCTCACTTGAGTATTACAAGAATTGATTCTTAATAACAAGTTGATCAATTGGTTAATTATTTATTGGTATCATAATAATTTGTGAAAATTATAAAGGGAATAGATTTTTGGCGAGTTGACCTAAAAGTATTCAAGTTCTTAATCACCTTTTACCTAAGTGGAGTCACTGTCACCTCTAATTGGTTTCCTCACATTCATCTTGTCACCTCACCCAGCTACCAAATGAATTCCTCAGACAGTAATTTTAATAACATCTAACAAAAAGCCCCCATGAAAAGCACACTAGGAGATTTCATAGCATTCAGAATGAGAACCTTAAGTGATAACTGGGGCTTGGCAGACCTGCCCCCTCCCACCTTGCTTCCTATGTTCATAGCACGCTGACTTTCTGTAGTTCTTCAGACTAAGCCTTCAAACACCCAATTATTTTCCTGCTACATGTCTTTACACCTGCTATTCCTTCTGCCTGAAATGCATTTTCACTCACACTTTACTTGCCTACTATTTATCTTTCAGGTCACAACTCAAACCTCACTTTCTTAAAAGGTTTCTGAGACTTAATACTTCAGTAGGATTCCTATTATTATAGTGCTTGTATTTTTTCATACATATTTTAAACTGTATATGTACTATAATTTCTTCATGTCTCTCTATGATGGTTTAATTTCAGTTAGTTCCATGCAGGGAGATTCAGACAGATATTTTATCAATATGCATTAATAGATGAATAAATTGAGTATTTTCTTAAATATATATAATTTTCTTAAATATATACAGCCACACAAATTCAGAGGACTCCAATAAATTATAGCAACTTGTTATTAAAATATGGGCTTATCAGGAAACTTAATAATGACAATCCAGCCTTAACAATGATAGTTTCATACTGAGGGACTGATGAGCAAGAGATTAAGGTGACGTCCACACACTTCCTAAATGCGCAGAGCTACAAAATAGCACCAAACGCATTCTACCATTAATATTTCTGGGGGCTTCAAATGGTAAGTTGTTTTTGAAGCATTCTTTTAGACAGGTAAAAGTTACCAGAATAATGTGATAAAATTCAACAGAAATTCAACAATTTTTTTCAGGAGATGTTAACAAGGACATAACAAAGAAAAAAAAAAAACAGGAGGGAGAAGTATACACTACTGACCTTGAGGAAGCTGAAGCACTCCTGTGCTTATGCCTGAGACCAAGTCACCCAACACATACTCCTTGAACTTGTATGCTGGCAGCCACTTAGTTATGGGCAGGAACATATAAATTATATTTCTTATTTTCTTAGGAGTACATCTGGGAGGACAAAGAAAGACATATAAAAATGAGGAATATTTATGTGGTACAAATACTGAAGCATTTTCTCTTCCTCATGTCTTGAAGCAATAAGGAAAAAAAATTGGTAATAAAGAATAACCTTTTCACTTTGCTGAGATCATAAATACGGAAAGCTACTTCTTGCAATTTTATTTATTTATTTTTATAATTTTAAAAAATTATCTCTATTTATTTATTGGATAGAACAGGTAGAAATCAAGAGAGAAGGGGATGATAGGGAGGGAGAGAGACAGAGAGACACTTGCAGCCCTGCTTCACCACTTGTGAAGCTTTCTCCCTGTAGGTGGGAACCAGGGGATCGAACCTGGGTCCTTGCACATTGTAACATGGCTCAACCAGGTGCACCACTACCTGGCCCCTAGCAATTTTATTTTTTATAGTTTTCCTTTTTAAAATTTTATTAGTGACTTAATATTGATTTAAAAAATAATAAGATAACAGGGGTATAATTCTATTCCTTTCCCACCACCAGAATTCTGTATCCCCATTCCTTCCATTGGCAGCTATAGTCGTTCTCCTAAGCTTGCAGATATGAGTTGACTATTATTTCTATAGCTATCTATATCTGTATCTGTATCTGTATCATCTGTATCTGTATCTATATCTGTATCTGTATCTGTATCTGTATCTGTATCTATATCTATATCTGTCTCCATTTCCCCCTATGGTACTGCCCTCACTTCCCTTTCAAGTCACACCCACACCTATTACTACTTCTGAATTTCCTTCCTAAATTTTCCTCTTCTCTTTCTGGAGAGAAGTTGGAGTTCAGAGCTCTCTGGTGATCTTCTCCTATCATTTCATCCTCTCTGGGAGTATGTATCAAAATTATTCTTTTAAAAAATCTATTTATTATTGAGTAGAGAGAGTGAAAGAGACAAAGAGACACCTGCAGCCTTGCTTCTCTATTCTTGAAGCTTTCCCTCTGCAGGTAGGGCCCAGGGTCCTGAACTCGGGTCCTTGCACTGCCTTTTTTTCCATAGATAATTTGATTTTGATGGAAATATCTGAATTGGTTCTATAATAATGCTCTAGAAATTATCATGGATTAAAATAAAATCGTGGCCCCAGATGGTTTCACTCATTATAAAGAATTGAATCAGAAGAACTCACAAAAAACAAGTAACCAAATTACATCTAAGACTTTGTGAGAACTATGGTGTTTATTGTGGAGGTGTGTAAAGGAAGGCACAGAACTTTGGTGGTGGATGTAATGGGAGCTATATTCCTATAATTTTATAATCTCATAAATTATTATTTAATCAGTAATACAAAAGAGAAAAAGTACATTAAAAATAAACAAGATATCCTAATATCTATCTATCTATCTATCTATCTATCTATCTATCTATCTATCATGAGGTAGAGGTGAAGAGAGAGGGAGAGTGTAAAGTACTGCTCCAACATGGAGTTTTCTTTATTTCATCTTTGTTATTCTCTCATGTGGTATGAGGTATTGAACCCTGGGCTTCACACATGCAAGACAGTTTATGATTGAGCTTCATCTCTGGCCCTAAAAGCTATTTAAGACAATAGTTGAAATCCTTAAATTATCTTTGTGAGTTGGCATAAAAGTAAAACAGGAGAAATATTTACTAATTGAGTTAATTTTTTATTTCTTTTTTTTCTTTTCTTTTTATTTTCCCTTTTGTTGCCCTTTTTTTTAATTGTTGTTGTAGTTATCATTGTTGTAGTTACTGATGTCGTCATTGTTAGATAGGACAGAGAGAAATCGAGAGAGGAGGGGAAGACAGAGAGGGGGAGCAAAAGATAGACACCTGCAGACCTGCTTCACCGCTTGTGAAGCGACTCCCCTGCAGGTGGGGAGCAGGGGGCTCAAACCAGGATCCTTATGCTGGCCCTTGCGCTTGGCTCCATGTGCGCTTAACCCACTGAGCTACCGCCTGACTTCCTTGAGTTAATTTTCTAAAAGATTTTATTTATTTATTCATGAGAAAGATAGGAGGAGAGAGAGAACCAGACATCACTCTGGTACATGTGCTGCTGGAAATTGAACTCAGGACCTCATGAATGAGAGTCCAGTGCTTTATTGACTGCACAACTTCCCAGACCACATGAAGTTCATTTTTAAACGTGCAATGAAGAATCAGTGTATTTTCATTCAGTTTTTTTCCTTTACAAAATAAAGGGCATTTATACAGGTAGTATAAGCTTTATTCACATGTGCTCAATTACTTAGGGTCTATTTCTAGGTAAATACAGTGCCCATGGCTCTGGTGTATAGGCTAAGTCTATGTCTTATTGTTTTGCTTAGGTAGAAAACTATACTGATGGAATAAATTTGGTGTATTGCACCAAAGTAAAAGACTCTGGGGTGCGTAGTGGGGAGGGTTCAGGTCCTGGAACCTAGTGGCAGAGGACCTAGTGGGAGTTGCATTGTTATGTGGAAAACTGGGAAATGTTATGCATGTATAAACTATTGTATTTATTGTCAAGTGTAAATATTAATCCCCCAATTAAAAAAAAAGCAAAAGAAAAAAAAAGAAAGCTATGCTGATAAAAGATTGATTTATCACACACATTACAGTGCCAAGGACCCAGGTTTAAGCCCCTGGTCCCCACCTGTGGGGGAAGCTTCATGAGTGGTGAAGTGGGCCTGCAAGTGTCTTTCTCTTTCCCTTTCTACTTCCTCCTCCTCTCTCAATTTCTCTCTTTCTCTACCGAATAAAATATAAATAACATTTTAAAATAAGATAATGAAATAAAAATTAAAAAATTATTGCTTTATAATTAACCCTTATATATGGCCTAAATAGCATTGATACATAGACTATGTTCTGGATCTTAGCCAGTTGTTTTGCTGGTCGTATCAATAATCAAAGATACTAATAGTTGCATTAATATAGTGCTTGTACAAGTCTTGGACTTTACATATATCAGCATCCCCAGTAACTCTGTAATGTATGTATTGTTATGATTCCCATTTTATAAAGCAAAAATAAAGCACATAGCTGGTAGGTGTTTGGAACTAGGCTTAAAATTCAAATAGTGTGACTCTAGCATATGAATTCAAAGCTTCTTCTGATGGTCATACTTGAGTCATAGGGTCACTGTGAAGCTGTTTAACAAACACAAAAGGTCTGGCCTCAAGGTCTCAGTAGGCAGCAGTTGGATAGTTTGGCTTTGGAGTTTAGAGGTAACCAATAAACACATATATTAGGTACACATGCATTACTAATATTTTCAGGCCTGCAATGTGACTGTGTCATGTCTCCAAGAATGAAGACTCATAGGCTTATTGACAGTTTTGACTGAAGACCTAGATTCAGGTTTTGCCAAATCAGGTAGAAGTTAAGGTTGGAAAAATAAGAGCAGTTGTTAGCAGTTAAAAACAAAACAAAAAACTATAATGTGTCCTTTCTGACTAAATGGATGGGACTGCCAGTGATT
The DNA here is from genome assembly GCF_950295315.1 of Erinaceus europaeus. Classification (NCBI taxonomy): domain Eukaryota; kingdom Metazoa; phylum Chordata; class Mammalia; order Eulipotyphla; family Erinaceidae; genus Erinaceus; species Erinaceus europaeus. The sequence continues at coordinate 71,491,711 of NC_080169.1, forward strand.
ATGGCTGGTGAAGGAAGTAAAGAAGTGAAGGGCAATTATGGGCTAATTTTACTCACATGGAATATAGATAACTAAAATACATGAACTTAAAATATATATATACATACAGTCAACCCATACCTATGATGTTGGGAGAACTATGGTGGTTACCATTGCAGGGGTGGGACACAGAACTTTGGTTGTGGGAATTGTATGGAATTATATTCCTATTATCATATAATCTTTTTTTTTGTTTTATTTTTTTATTATTTTATTTATTTTTATTTATTTATTCCCTTTTGTTGCCCTTGTTGTTTTATTGTTGTAGTTATTATTGTTGTTCTCATTGTTGGATAGGACAGAGAGAAATGGAGAGAGGAGGGGAAGACAGAGAGGAGGAGAGAAAGATAGACACCTGCAGACCTGCTTCACCGCCTGTGAAGCGACTCCCCTGCAGGTAGGGAGCCGGGATTCGAACTGCGATCCTTATGCCGGTCCTTGTGCTTTACGCCACCTGCGCTTAACCCGCTGCGCTACAGCCCAACTCCCTATCATATAATCTTATAAATCATTAATAAAAATATAAAACCTTGGAGGCAAATATATATATGTATATATATATTTAAAAATAAAAGTGGTTGGAACATTGTAGAGAAACGAAGGGAAAAAGTTGGCTATTTTGAAGGTGGAAGGAGAATTTGAAAATAGTTAAAAAAATTTTTTTATTA